>NC_053396.1:171330167-171645195 GCF_905171765.1 Bufo bufo | reverse complement strand
ATCCTGAAATAAACAATTTTGTGCGGTGGCTCACCCGCTAATTGATAAGGAGTGGGTGCTCCAACCAATAGTCTCACCCAGTCTAAAAATGTGTATATTCAAAAATGTATTCAAATATTCTTTTTTTTCTGGACTTTTCAAAAGAAGTTCAAGATAAGAGGCATACTTTTTTTGATGTTAAAAAACTTCTTCAGGGCAAGGGCATTAAGTATTTTGCTATATTTAATAAAAGTGTTTATTATTAACCTTGGATCCATGTTATGTCCAGATGTATGTGTGCCTAACCATATTTGAATACATTTTTGACATTGTCTCCCCAGGCGCTGTGAGCTTACCCGGTCTGGAAGATCGCCTGTCCGCTTGTCCGCCCTTTTGCTTGTGGGGTGAGGTGCGGCTGTCTGTTTGTGGTGCTACCCTCTCCGTGTGTCGAGCTGTTTCCTCGCCGTGACTTGGACGCCTCCCAGTCTCCTTCTGTTGCCCCCTTCACAATCGTGCTGCCCCTGCCTGGATGCCGGCTCCCTGTCTTCCGGACCGCTTCATTATCGGATCGTTCCTCTGCTACTTTGGTCTTGCTGCTCGGTTTCTCTGCTGTTTCTGCAGGGCTCTCCAGGTTTGGATTGCGGGTTGAACTATATCGGAAGACCTTGGGAAAACCATGAATTGGTGAGATCTATCCTATCCTATGTTATTCTCCCATAACTTAGACCTTTTTTCTTTTTGGTTGTTTCTATCTGGTTCCCCGGGCCTCGTGTTTATCTCGCTGCCTCATTTAGCTCCATTTAAACCTCTCCTAATCACCTCCTAACCCCGTTTTTGATACAAATATTTTTTTGACTCCTATTCCCCTACTCCCCAGTGGTTTCAACTAGCTACTAACTTCTTCTATAGAAACCTGAAAAAAAAAGGATGTATTAAGTCTATACTAGAATAGGAAAAAAAAAAAAGAGGACGGAGAGGAGAGAGAGGGAATAGAATAAAAGGGAGAATTTAAGAAGAGGAGCGAAAAAAAAAAAAAAAAAAAAGAGAGAAAGAAGAGAGAAAGAAAAACGAGAAAAGGGGGCAAAAAAAAAAAGGGCGGAAAAAAGAAAGAAAAGGGGGGAGAATAAGAACAAAACTAATAAAAGGAGTGAAAGAAGGAAAAAAAAAAAAAAAAGAGGGGGAAGACAGACGGGAAAGAGACTATAAAGAAAAAATGGCTCCAAAACAGAATAGACGTTCAACTGACTTGACCTCGGTTAAGTCAGGACAGAAACAAATAGAGGCTTCCAGAATTGATCAATTTTTTAGATCACCAAACTTAAATACTAGGTCTGGACAAAAAGGGAGGCAGGACAATAATATAAGAAAAATGACATCTGAATTTAGATCGGAGGAGGCACCGGAGTGGGACCCCCTTATGGGAGACGGAGAGATTCCTATAGATAACCCTGCCCCATTAGAGGAGATTCTATCCATTGTTAAAAATAATGGGAAGGCGATACAAAATATTGCGGTTCAACTGGGATCAGTACAGAGAGATGTTCTTTTTATTAAAGACGATTTATCAAAGATTCGTGACAGAATTAGAAAATACAGTGAATGATTTGGAGCAAGAAGTGAATGTATTAAAAGCGGAGAACACTATAATAAAAATAGATTATAACCACCTGAAAAAGAAAACGGTGGACCTAGAAGATCGGTCAAGAAGATGCAATTTACGAATTATTGGCTTAACAGAATCATCTGATGATAAAAACTAAGCGGGAACGATACAATCTATAATTTTTGATAATTTTGGGAAGGAACATTTTCATCACTGTTTTTAATTGAAAGGGCCCATCGAATTCCTGGTGGTAAATTTACTCCGGGAAATCCGCCAAGGACTGTAATTATCAAGATGCTAGCGGCCTGCGATAGAGATATGATGTTGAGGCAAGCACGGGAGTCTTCTCCGATTTTGTATAATGGCTGTAAACTTCTTTTTTTTCAGGACTTTTCAAAAGAAGTTCAAGATAAGAGGCGTCATTTTTTTTTTATGTTAAAAAACGTCTTCAGGGCAAGGACATTAAGTATTTTGCTATATTTAATAAAATTGTTTATTATTAACCTTATTATACACATTATATACACTCCTTTTTGTATCCAGCTAAGTTAAGGATTGTGTTTAATGAATCTGTGCTTTTTTTTGATACTCCGGAGGAGGCACCTGATTGGCTTGATAGGAATAATGTTTAAAATCTGCCCTTTTTTTGGAGGGAGGGATGGTCCTAGTTAAGAGGTCTGTTATTTTTAGTTACAGATCAAGGGGGATTTGGGGTTTTTTGGGTGGGAGCGGAGAAGGTGGGTTATGATGCATCCTTTTTGAGGTGGGGAATGGAGTGAAGCCTGAGGACTCTATCAGCTGGATGCTTTAGGATTAATTGATGATTACAAGAATACTAACTTGGAATGTGCGGGGCCTTGGGGATAGGATAAAAAGGCAGGTGGTTTCAGATTTGATAAGGAGACACCTACCAGCTAATGTTAGCTTGGTAGAAACCCATTTCACACAGGATACGATTTTTTTCGACTTGGGGCCGGGGGGAGGTGGGCTACACAGGTCTACAATTCCACATATACTTGTTATTCTAGAGGAGTCACCGTTTTAATCCACAAACAGATAAATTTTTTATGTCTGGCATCCTCTGTGGATAGACAGGGAAGATATGTCTTTCTCCATGGTAGGCTTGATGGGAAGCTATGTATTCTGGCCTTTATTTATATTCCCCCTCCTTTCTCTATGCAAGTATTGACCTGTTTGATGGCGTTTATGGATCAGTGGCCTGAATGTCTGGTTATAGTAAATGGGGATTTTAACTGTGTGATGAACCCAGAGGTAGATAGGATCTCCATGGGAGGGAATGGTTATTCCCCGGCCCAGGGGTCTCCCCTGGCGCGGTTTTGCCGAGAGGTGGGCCTTGTGGATGTTTGGGAATATCTATTCAAAGGAAAAAGAGCTTACTCCTGTATTAGTAAATCTGGAAGCTCAATGTCTAGAATTGATCTGGCCTTGATAAATAAAGGATATTTAAATTGTATTAGACGTATGAAATATGAGACCAGATCTGTTTCAGATCATGTTCCTTTTTTAATAGAGCTATGTATGGTCAGGAATAATTTTAGACTGAAACCCCCATTTAGATTGAATCCCCACTGGCTATTAATAATTGATAACCATAACCAGATAGAAAATGAGATTATTTATTTTTGGGATAAAAACATTGCTTCAGCTAAATCCCAATACGTCTGGGATGCATTTAAAGAGGCATCTTCATCAGTACAATTGCGAATTTGACTAAACGCTATGTAAAGAAGGAGAAAGAACTAGAGGAAGCAGCTGCGGTGGGAATAGCAGGATATGTTAACTCAAAAACAGAGGAAGATAGAGAGAATATGCAGAGGACAAGTCAGGCTTTTTCTGACTTTCTTCTGGATAAAGCTCAACAGAGGTTATTCTTTAAAGGACAAAAATACTTTTCTGAGGCAGGACGCCCTGGGAAGATGCTGGCCAGGGTAATAGCTAGCCAGGATCTAAAGAAAGAGATTCGTAGCATTCGCGCCCCTGACGGGACTATTGTGGAAGACCAGGAGGAAATAAAAATCAGAGAGTGTTCTCCCAGAGGAAAAGATTGACTCATATTTGGTATCTATTTCCCTTCCAGCTCTGACAGATAATCAAAAAGAACGGTTGGAGATGGATTTATGTCTTCAAGAGGTAGAGGATGCAATTAAAGCTTGTTCAGGTAATTCCTCCCCTGGATTGGATGGATTTCCGTATGAGTTCTATCGTAAATATAGGGAGATTATTCTTCCGCATCTGTGGAGAACACTCTCTGATTCAATAAAGGAGGGAACCCTTCCAGAAACAATGACAGAGGCCGTAATTACAGTTATACAGGGAGTGCAGAATTATTAGGCAAGTTGTATTTTTGAGGATTAATTTTATTATTGAACAACAACCATGTTCTCAATGAACCCAAAAAACTCATTAATATCAAAGCTGAATATTTTTGGAAGTAGTTTTTAGTTTGTTTTTAGTTTTAGCTATTTTAGGGGGATATCTGTGTGTGCAGGTGACTATTACTGTGCATAATTATTAGGCAACTTAACAAAAAACAAATATATACCCATTTCAATTATTTATTTTTACCAGTGAAACCAATATAACATCTCAACATTTACAAATATACATTTCTGACATTCAAAAAAAAAACAAAAAAAAATCAGTGACCAATATAGCCACCTTTCTTTGCAAGGACACTCAAAAGCCTGCCATCCATGGATTCTGTCAGTGTTTTGATCTGTTCACCATCAACATTGCGTGCAGCAGCAACCACAGCCTCCCAGACACTGTTCAGAGAGGTGTACTGTTTTCCCTCCTTGTAAATCTCACATTTGATGATGGACCACAGGTTCTCAATGGGGTTCAGATCAGGTGAACAAGGAGGCCATGTCATTAGATTTTCTTCTTTTATACCCTTTCTTGCCAGCCACGCTGTGGAGTACTTGGACGCGTGTGATGGAGCATTGTCCTGCATGAAAATCATGTTTTTCTTGAAGGATGCAGACTTCTTCCTGTACCACTGCTTGAAGAAGGTGTCTTCCAGAAACTGGCAGTAGGACTGGGAGTTGAGCTTGACTTCATCCTCAACCCGAAAAGGCCCCACAAGCTCATCTTTGATGATACCAGCCCAAACCAGTACTCCACCTCCACCTTGCTGGCGTCTGAGTCAGACTGGAGCTCTCTGCCCTTTACCAATCCAGCCACGGGCCTATCCATCTGGCCCATCAAGACTCACTCTCATTTCATCAGTCCATAAAACCTTAGAAAAATCAGTCTTGAGATATTTCTTGGCCCAGTCTTGACGTTTCAGCTTGTGTGTCTTGTTCAGTGGTGGTCGTCTTTCAGCCTTTCTTACCTCGGCCATGTCTCTGAGTATTGCACACCTTGTGCTTTTGGGCACTCCAGTGATGTTGCAGCTCTGAAATATGGCCAAACTGGTGGCAAGTGGCATCTTGGCAGCTGCACGCTTGACTTTTCTCAGTTCATGGGCAGTTATTTTGCGCCTTGGTTTTTCCACACGCTTCTTGCGACCCTGTTGACTATTTTGAATGAAACGCTTGATTGTTCGATGATCACGCTTCAGAAGCTTTGCAATTTTAAGAGTGCTGCATCCCTCTGCAAGATATCTCACTATTTTTGACTTTTCTGAGCCTGTCAAGTCCTTCTTTTGACCCATTTTGCCAAAGGAAAGGAAGTTGCCTAATAATTATGCACACCTAATATAGGGTGTTGATGTCATTAGACCACACCCCTTCTCATTACAGAGATGCACATCACCTAATATGCTTAATTGGTAGTAGGCTTTCGAGCCTATACAGCTTGGAGTAAGACAACATGCATAAAGAGGATGATGTGGTCAAAATACTCATTTGCCTAATAATTCTGCACGCAGTGTATTAAAGAAGGGTAAAGACTCTAATGATTTGGGTCGTATAGGCCTATTTCTCTTCTTAATACAGATGTTAAACTTCTGTCTAAAATTTAAGCTATGAGGCTATCTAGTGTTATGACATTAATTATTCATCCTGATCAAAATGGATTTATGCCTAATAAAGGGACCCATTATAATCTACATCGTCTCTTTGCTAATTTACAGACAGCTGGAGGGGCCTCACGATCCATTTTGTCTATAGATGCCTCTAAGGCCTTTGATAGAGTTGAGTGGGGGTTCCTTTGGAGAGTGCTTCATAAGATGGGCTTTGGCCCAAGGTTCAGTAATATGATTAAACTTCTTTATAGATCTCCTATTGCAAGACTAAATATAAATGGTCAACTTACAATAAGTTTTTGTATGACCAGAGGCACTCGCCAGGGATGTCCACTTTCTCCTCTGTTATTTGACATCTATATTGAACCTTTAGCCGCTAGAGTTAGACAAGGCCCTAGGATTCTAGGGTTTGGGGTATTGGGAACGGAAGATTGAATCTCTCTATACGCAGATTATATTTTATTTTATATCCAACAGACACATTTTACTTTACCGAATATTATCCAAAGGATAAACCAGTTTGGTGAAGCTTCAGGTTTGGACTTAAAATGTGAAAAAACTACTCTCATGCCATTGGATAATAAGACTATGCCCTTAGATAAATCTGTATTCCCCAATGATGCCTTGTTGAACATTTTGAACACTTTGAGGATTTCTGAGTCCTTTGAGTATTTAGGTATTACAATCTCTCCTAGGGTGGAAGATTGTATTCCTCTTAATCTGATGCCATTGATAAATAAGCTAAGGTCAAAAATAACAACATGGCTTCGTTTATCTTTATCTAAGGTGGATAGAATATCTCTAGTTAAGATGGTGATTCTCCCCCAGCTGCTTTATGTCTTTAGGAATTCTCCAGTTTGGATTGGGGATAGGTTTTTTAAACTAATAGAAAGAATTATTAATGACTTACTTTGGGGGAGGAAACGTGTAAGACTTCTGTCACCCCACTAAACATTATTATTTTTTTTGGTTAGTTATAATCCCTATACCTCGATTTTTTCATACATACTGTTATTAATCATTTCGGTTCAGTAGATTATGTTAAAAACGTATTTTAAAAATATACAAATTACCTTGCTACCAGCTGGTAGCAGCCGCATCCTCCTATCCTAAAGACGCCCCCTCCGCATGTTGATTGACAGGGCCAACGGACGGGATCGTCCTCTGGCTGGTCCTGTCTGCTATCAAGATCTCGCGCCTGCGCCGTAACGGTTTTCAGTCGGCGCAGGCGCACTGAGAGGAGGACGCTCGCTCGGCCGCTCCATCCTCAATGCGCCTGCGCCAATGACGTCATCAAGTACACCCGGAAGAGAAGACCCCGGCATCGCTGGAAGGAGGCGGAGAGTCTGGTGACGTCACTGGATGCTCGAATCAGGTAAGTATGTACGTAATAAGCATGCTGCCACAAAAACCACCAACGAAATGGGAATAAATAATTTTATAAAAATGACAGTTATTAACACTATACCACCAACGATTATTAATAATAAATCTCTTCCGGGTGTACTTGATGACGTCATCGGCGCAGGCGCGAGATCTTGATAGCAGACAGGACCAGCCAGAGGACGATCCCGTCCGTTGGCCCTGTCAATCAACATGCGGAGGGGGCGTCTTTAGGATAGGAGGATGCGGCTGCTACCAGCAAGTAGCCGCCCTACTTGCTGGTAGCAAGGTAATTTGCATATTTTAAAAATACGTTTTTAACATAATGTACTGAACCGAAATGATTAATTACAGTATGTATGAAAAAATCTCAGTATAGGGATTATAACTAACCAAAAAAAAAAAACTGTTTAGTGGGGTGACAGAAGCCCTTTAAATTAGAGAATTGGTATAAGCCGCTGGAGAGGGGGGAGTGAATCTCCCTTGCTTCAAAGGCAATTTTTTGGCTATACAGTTTTGCTTTTTTCGGGAGTGGAAAGATAGTTCATTCTGTAGGTATTTGGTGAATAGATCTCCATACGATCATTTTTTTTCGTTATTGGAGTCTGATCAATTGAACAACTCTGATATGTAATTCAAATCCGCTAGAAATCTTTTTATGAAGGCATGGTACTCTATTAGACTTTGGTGTGGAGTGATGGGTTCATTGGGATGTACTCCTTTGTGGGATAATAAGCACTTTCAAACTCTACTTGAACTAAGTAGAGATTCATATTGGCAAAAAGGTAATATTTTGTACGTGGCACAGGTAGTAATCAATGGGGATATAGTCCCATTCACGGTATTGTCACAAAGAGAAAACTCACAGAAACTACTATGGTTTCGGTATTTGCAGTTAAGATCGGCACTTTTAAGTATTAAAAAAGATAAGCTTAAAATACACATTTCTACACAATTTAATGATTTGATAGGGAATTTGTGGCAAAGGATTAGGATTTCCTAACTTTATAAAAATCTACTTATAGCACGATTTGGAGATACCTTCTCTTCTGGACAGAGGGCCTGGCAAAATGAATGCTCAGATGATCAAGAGAAGGTAGCTCAGGATCTAAAATTTTAATCACGTTGTGGTGCAGTTTAATATATTACACAGACTTTATGTTACACCCCTTTGGCTTAAGAGATGTGGTATTAGGACCGATTCGAATTGCCCCAGATGTGATGCCTCAGATGCGGATTATCTCCATATGTTTTGGTTCTGTGTAGAGCTGAAACAATATTGGGGGTCTATTCACAGATACTTGGAGGGAAAACTGAACGTGCGGATTCCTTTTACTGCTGAATGCTGGGTATTGGGGGATCTTGCTAAAGTGGGTTGTCAACAATATAAGAAAAATCTTTTGTTTAAGATAATGTTCTTGGCAAGACTCCTAATGGCACGTTCTTGGTTTGCGCAAGATGCTCCCAGCATTAATACATGGCTAAATTTGGTGGATACTAATAAGAGATATGACTATATCTTATATAAGCTAAGAAATACTGAGATAAAATGGCGTAGAATTTGGGGAGATCCCTAGACTTCCTCCTTCCTCCATCCTTCTCCACCTCTCCTTGGTATTACGGAGGGGTGGTGGTGAAGGGTAAGATGTATCACAGGTAAGTAGAGGGAGGGACTGGGGTTTTTTTCTTTTCTTTTTTTTTGGGTGGGGAAAAAAGATGTTAATATTGATATGTTTTTATAAAATGTATTGTTAATATTTGAGCTTTAATAAAGAAAGTTAAATAAAAAAAAATATATGGCAAAATACCAAAATTAATAGATTAAAAACAAATGGATTAAAAACAAATAAAAATAGGGATTTTTCCCCAAAAAACTATGTACACTTAGGTATACAAACCATAGATCATACAAACGTTAGTCCTCCCATAAACACCAGACTAATCACCTAAAATATAATGGGAATTACAATAGATACGTTATCACCAATGGCAATGTGACTCCTATGATAATTCCTTGTATGATAATATCCAAGATACGATCAGTTAATCCTATTGGCTGCTTAATTTTTGAGAGAGAGGGCTCTTGTTCACCGGAAGTGGGCCGCGGGGGCATGTGTTCCAACAAGGATCGCATGTGAGGTTGCCAGAAAATGGTAGAGACCAATGCACTCCAGGGTGGAAAGCACGTGTAGAGACCAGGAGAGGAAGTGGAGAGGAATATCAACGGACCTCCTCCACGATTTCCGGTGTGGTTATGTGCGTCACAAGGTGGAACGCACAAGGCAAGGGGAGGGGAAAAAAAGTAATTGCATGCCTGTGTGTCTCAGATTGGAATGTACATGACACACACAACATATGGGTATGTACGTGAAACGCATTAAACAAAGGAAGAGGGGAGCCACTATAGGTGCATGTACGATACGTACTTGATGTTTAAAATAAATAAATCAATAAATAAATAATTGAAGTATTAATAGAAAAGCAGTGGCCGGACTGACTGGGGGCGGAGCCCCCTTTAGGGGAGGCCCCCATGACGGGGGTTTGGTTTCAGTGAGCTGGGGGGGGAGTGGTCGGGCTAGGGGAGAGGGAGGGGGCTTTGGCAGGGAGAATAGGTTAGGATAGGTTAGGGGTGTGAGGCGGTGGAGTCGAGGGGTTTAAATAGGCAGGGAAGAAGAAGGCTAGGGGCCATTTTAGGTAGAGAGAAAAGCTGGTACATCACCTGAGAGATGGAGCGTCTGGAGGCCATGATCGGCGAGTTGCGGGCAGCGGCTGAGGTGAGAGGCCCAGCGTGGGTCCAGGAGCAGATCCAGCTGCTGCTGGGGGGGCCGAGTGAGGTGCCTGTCTTGCCTCACTCACCTGTATTACGGCCGTGGCGGGCCAGGCCGCCGGCGCGCCTTTCCCCCTCAACTTCCCCCCCTAGGGCTCAGCACCGTATTAGGAGCCCCTCTCGGGACCCTCCACGTCGGGTGCCGCCGACACCAGCTTCTACTAGGCCCCGGAGTGGGAGGAATCCTCCCTGTAGGCGGAGCCTTGTGGGCGGCCGGGCCCGGCCGTCCACTCCTGCAAGCGGCGACGGCGTGGGAGTGGGACTGGGTACTGCAGGCGCCCCTGTAACTCCTGGCACAGGCGCGGCCCCTCGGCGTGGGAGGTCAGGCATTCAGCGCGGGGCTGCTGCATGTGGATCCGGTGGTAGCAGCAGGCCCCAGGTTGCAGACAGCTCGAGAGGCTCCGCCCCCAGGAGCAGTTATGATGACATCGTTAACCCCGGCGTCCCTGGTTTGCATAGAGCCAGGGGACAGGAGCCGACCGAGCCCAGGAGATGTGAGGAGGTCCGGACCGTGGAGGGATCCTGTTGCAATGCGCGTTCCTGCCCTGCCAGGAGGCAGGGTGAGGATGAAGGTTCCAGCGGCATGGTCTATCCGGGAGAGGACGTCCCTGGTCCCAGCGGGTCCAGGGGACAGAGAGACGGCGACAGCGTGACGCAGAGGAGGGATCTTCAGGAGTCAGGACTTGCGGCTGATGGGAACACAGCGCCCAGGCAGCCAGGTGAGATTGCATGGGGTCCACTTGCGCAGGTAGTGCAGGGTGTGGGGGCTGGGTGGGGGGTGTTTCCCAGTTAGAGTTGAGTAAGGGCTTGGGGCATGCAAGGTTTGGTTGCGAGCGGAGGGTCGTCGGTGGAGCCGCAGCGGGGGTTGCCGGGTGTGGGGGTGTCGGTACAGACGTAGGCGGGAACGGAGGGGGATGAGGATTCTGTGCGGGTTGATGATAAAGCAAAAGGGGAGATTTATGTTTGCTTTGAGGGTCCGTTGGGGGCGCATTTGAAGTCGGAGGTGAGGGAGAGGATTTGGAAGGGGGAATATGTGGAGATATTTTCCTTGCTTCCTTTGGAACGCTTCAATCTGGATAGGGTGCGAAGGGAAGATGGTAAGCGGGAGGAGGAGGAGAAGCGCCGGTATAGGTTAATACCGAGGACGTTTGCAAACTGGTTGCAGGCGTTCGCGATATTGGCGAGTGTGATTGGGGAGAAGACTCCGGAGGCTTGTTCGGGGTTGTTTTGTTATTTCGACGCAATCGGGGAGGCGTATCGGGTGTATGGGGGAGTGGCGTGGTTGCGGTATGACGAACAGTTCCGGCAGAGGAAGGCGGTTCGCCCTGAGATGCGGTGGGACCATAAGGATATTGCTTTATGGCTGAAGGTTACGGCCCCAGTGCGTTCGGGGCAGCCCTTTCGTGGGGAAGGTAGTAGTGGGGGGTCGGGCAATACAGCGGTTGCCTCAGCGAGGGGACTGTGTTTTGCCTTCAATGAAGGCACCTGTAGGTTCGGGCCTAAATGTAAATTTAAGCACGAATGGTGCCGGTTCGGCTGGAAAGGATGCAACCGTACTTAGATAGGTACCCCAATAGGGAGGCGGCGGGTTTGTTGGTTTTGGGTTTTGCGGAAGGTTTTCGAATTCCGTTTGTTCCGGGTGAGGCGGTGTTGCTCAGGAAGAATTTGCGGTCTGCTAGGGAGCATCCAGAGGTGGTGGGGGAGAAGTTGGGGAAGGAGGTGATGCTGGGGCGGATGGCGGGTCCGTTTTTAGAGCCACCGGTTTACAATTTGCGGGTGTCACCGCTGGGGGTTGTACCTAAGAAAGAGGCGAATAAGTTTCGCTTGATTCATCACCTGTCGTTCCCGAGGGGCTCCTCGGTCAATGATGGTATTGACCCGGCGGTTTGTTCTGTAGTATATACATCGTTTGACGCGGCGGTCGGTTGGGTGAGGCGTTTTGGGGCGGGAGCGTTGATGGCAAAGACGGATATTGAGGCGGCGGTTCGGTTGTTGCCGGTTCATCCGGATTGTCAGCATTTGTTGGGATGTTTTTGGGATGGGGGTTCTTTGTGGATCGGTGTTTACCCATGGGGTGTTCATTGTCGTGCGCTTACTTTGAAACTTTCAGCTCGTTTTTGGAGTGGGCAGTGGTGGACTCGTCGGGTTGTGAATCGCTGATTCATTACCTGGATGATTTTTTGTGTATAGGCCCCCCGGGGTCGCCGGTTTGCGCATTATTGTTGGCAACGTTGAGTTCGGTTTTTGAGAGGTTTGGGGTCCCGCTGGCGGAGGGTAAGACAGTGGGGCCGGTGTCAGAATTGAGTTTCCTTGGCATAGTGATTGACTCGGTGAGGATGGAGTGTCGGTTGCCGGGCGATAAGCTGGTAGATCTGAAAGGCTTGGTGGCTAGGGCGATTCGGGCAAAAAAGTTGCAGTTGAGGGAGCTTCAGTCGCTGTTGGGGAAGCTTAATTTCGCTTGCCGGATAATGCCCATGGGGCGTGTGTTCTGTAGGCGGTTGGCGCAGGCAACTGGGGGGGTGGTGGCTCCGCATCATTATATTCGGTTGGGGAGGGAGCTGCGGGCGGACTTACAGGTTTGGAGTTCTTTTCTGGACCAGTTCGACGGTCGCTCGCTGTTCATGGGGGAAGTTGTTGAGGCGTTTGATTTTGAATTATTCACGGATGCGGCGGGGGGTTCAGGTTTTGGGGCTTTTTGTGGTTCAAGCGATAAATGGGCTGTCGGCATCGTCGCCAGTGGTGGTGCGGCTGCTGCAGCGGTTAGTGTTAGAGTGCTTGTCACTTAATGCTTGGGTTGTAGCGGTGCATGTACCGGGGGTTGACAATTGTATTGCTGACACCCTTTCTCGTTCGCAGTGGAATCGTTTTCGGCAGTTGGCTCCGGAGGCGGAGGTGATTGGATTGGAGTGTCCGGGTTGCCTGTGGGAGCTGCTGGAGGAGCATTGATGGGGCTTATTCGGGCGTCATTAGCTCCGGGTACGTGGGATGCGTATATGAGGGCTTGGAGGGTGTGGGAGGACTGGTGTGCCGCTTTGGGAGGAGGGATTGAGGAGCCGGAGTTGGTTTTGCTAATGTTTTTGGGTCACGGTAGGGAGCAGGGTTGGTCGGTTAGCAAGATAAACAGTTACATGGCCGGGTTGGCTTTTGGTTTTAAGGCTCGGCGGATGGTGGATGTGACAAAGTCATTTTTGGTGGTGCAGGCATTAAAAGGTTGGAGGAGGATGGGTGCTGGGGTGGACGGGAGGAGGCCAGTCTTGTTTGGGTTGTTGCTCAAGTTGGGGGGGCAGTTGCGGACGGTTTGTCGGTCAGAGGGGGAAACGAGGTTGTTTCGGTTGGCTTTCTCGCTGGCCTTTTTTGGGGCTATGCGGGTGGGGGAGTTGGTTTGTCCGTCGGTGAGTCGGGTTGGGGGACTTTTGAGGAGGGATGTTGAGCTGTTTGATGATAGGGTAGAGTTTATTATTCGGCGGAGAAGACGGATACGTTGGGTAAAGGGAAGAAGGTGGTGCTTTTCCGGGTGGAGGATTGTGACATGTGCCCGGTTCAATGTTTGCGGGATTATGGGTTAAGGGGGGGGGGGGCGGGTCCCCATTGTTGGTTCATATGGATGGCACCTTTTTGTCTCGCTTTCAGTTTTCTGCTATTTTTTCGAGGTGTTTGAGCCGGGTGGGGGTGGATAAGGTGGGGTATTCTAGCCACTCCTTTAGAATCGGGGCAGCGACAGAAGCGGCTAGATGGGGTGTGGGTGAAGACGTTATTAAAAGGATTGGCCATTGGGAATCGGCGAGGTTTAAATCTTATGTGCGTTTGGATCGCTTGTAAAGTGTGGAGGGTTGGTTGGTGTTAGGTTTATTGTGTTTGTGCAAAGCTGCGGTATTGTTCTTTTTGTTCTCTCGTTACAGATACAGCGCCCGCTCTGGTGTGGATTGTGGGGCATTCCTATGTCTTCTGGGGGGCCGTCCGGGCAGCGGTTCGGCCGGACGGTCAACAGCTAGGATTTGACAGGGAGTCTGCGGTGGTAAGGTGGATTGGGAGGCGGGGTATGGTTTGGAAAGGGGTGCTGCCTGAAATTCATAGGTTCGTGAGGATGGATAGGGCACCGGAGGTGTTGGTGGTACATGCGGGGGGCAATGATTTGGCGGCGAAGCCTATCCGGGAGTTGATTAAGGAGATCAAGTGGGATTTCTTATGGTTGTGGTCGTTATTTCCGGATATGGTGACCATATGGTCGGATATTGTCCCCCGGCAGGTGTGGAGGGAGGCTAGGTCTGTGGATGCGGTGAATAAGGCGAGGATAAAGGTGAACAGGGCAGTTGGGCGTTTTATGGCTAGGAACGGGGCGGTGGTAGTCAGGCATAGGGATTTGGAGGCGGGAACGGGGGCTTTTTGGAGATCGGACGGAGTGCATTTGAATGCGGTGGGGTTGGATATGTGGAGTTTGGCGTTGCAGGAAGGCATTGAGGTGGCCCTGAGGTTGTGGAGGAACGCCCGGAGTTGAGGTGGTCAAGTCCGGTCGTTGGTGGCGGTGGGGGGGGGTCCTTGGAGTTGGGCACGGTGGAATCTGAGGACAATTGGGGGGGCCCCACGGTGGGGGCTGGACTCCCAGGTGGACCGAGCGGTTGTGGTGAATCGAGGGGGGGTCATTCGATGGTGCCTTTGAGCTGGGCGGTACGGCTGGAGGCAAGAATGGCTCACCCTGGTTTGACAGCTCGATGTTTTGGGGCTTCAAGGACCTCCCCCCATTGGGGTTTTATACTGTATTATGTTATGTTATGGTTGTAAATGTTATTTAATAAACGGCTGCTGTGGCCATTACATTTCTAATTGGTGGTCCGAGTTTAATTGGGATTAGAGTTCTGGGGTGGAAAAGTGTAATGGTGGTTTAGAGGTGAGTAAGGTGGGTATGAAATTAATGGTTGAGGCGAACATGGATAACCAATACCCTCGTCAAGCAGTGGCTGGACTGAGGGGGGGCGGAGCCCCCTTTAGGGGAGGCCCCCATGACGGGGGTTTGGTTTCAGTGAGCTGGGGGGGGAGTGGTCGGGCTAGGGGAGAGGGAGGGGGCTTTGGCAGGGAGAATAGGTTAGGATAGGTTAGGGGTGTGAGGGGGTGGAGTCGAGGGGTTTAAATAGGCAGGGAAGAAGAAGGCTAGGGGCCATTTTAGGTAGAGAGAAAAGCTCCCACCCACCCTCCCCCTTTTTGTTGGGCAGTTTTGGAATGGAGGGGAGCGGGGTTGTGGTGCTGGGATTTATTGTGGGGAGTGGGTTTTTTGTCACGGCGGCTTGTGGCGGTGGGGGAAGAAGTCCTTGGAGTTGGGCACGGTGGAATCTGAGGACAATTGGGGGGGCCCCACGGTGGGGGCTGGACTCCCAGGTGGACCGAGCGGTTGTGGTGAATCGAGGGGGGGTCATTCGATGGTGCCTTTGAGCTGGGCGGTACAGCTGGAGGCAAGAATGGCTCACCCTGGTTTGACAGCTCGATGTTTTGGGGCTTCAAGGACCTCCCCCCATTGGGGTTTTATACTGTATTATGTTATGTTATGGTTGTAAATGTTATTTAATAAACGGCTGCTGTGGCCATTACATTTCCAATTGGTGGTCCGAGTTTTATTGGGATTAGAGTTCTGGGGTGGAAAAGTGTAATGGTGGTTTAGAGGTGAGTAAGGTGGGTATGAAAGTAATGGTCGAGGCGAAAATGGATAACCAATACCCTCGTCAAGATTATTACATAAAAACATACTTTTATTGATATGCAAATGAGCCTCTAGGTGCTATGGGGGCGTCTTTTCAGCACCTAGAGGCTCCGTCTACTCACTATTTCTGCCGCCCAGCGCGCTCCAGCCCGCCCCTCTGCTCTAAATTTACAGCCTACTTCTCCCCTATCGTGGCCGAATTCTCGCACCTGCGCCATGTGCTTCTGTATTCGGCGCAGTGACTGTCGGACTGCTTCCTGTGTAGTGACTGTCGGACCGCTCCCCGCGCCGGCATCTTCACTGCGCCTGCGCATGTACCACCAACACCTCCGGTGCCCTATCCATCCTCACGCAGGCGCAGCAATTCGAGCTGGAGTGAGGTTTGATGTCAATCAAGAGGAGCGAGGCGGGCTGGAGGGATGCGGTGGGCGGCAGAAATAGTGAGTAGACAGAGCTTCTAGGTGCTGAAAAGACACCCCCATAGCACCTAGAGGCTCATTTGCATATCAATAAAAGTATGTTTTTAAGCTTAACGGCAGCAGACAAAGGTGATACAAAAGCACTGTTAGGTAGTGCAGACACTAGCAGATCGCTAGTGTCAGTCAGCGAAAAATGACAAACTCTGGTGGTAGAAACTCTTCAAGGTCCACAAATAGTTTGAATAGATCAGGACTAGGGATGAGCGAACCCGAACTGTATATACATTTTCGTAAAAGTCCGGGTTCGGGTTCGGTGTTCGGCGCTTTCTTGGCGCTTTTTGAAAGGCTGCAAAGCAGCCAATCAACAAGCGTCATACTACTTGCCCCTAGAGGCCATCACAGCCTTGCCTACTATTGGCATGGCTGTGATTGGCCAGTGCAGCATGTGACCCAGCCTCTATATAAGCTTGGGTCACGTAGCGCTGCACGTCACTCTGCTGATTCAAGCATAGGGAGAGGTTGCAGCTGCGACGTTAGGGCGGGATTAGGCAGATTAACTCCTCCAAAAGACTTCATTCTGTGATCGATCTGCAGCTGTGGATCATTGAAGTGCTATTATTGACTTGCTCACTTTTTTGAGGCTGCCCAGAGCGTTTTTAGATCACTTTTTTTCTGGGGTGATCGGCGGCCATTTTGTGACTTGTGGTGCGCCAGCACGAGCTATCACCAAGTGTATTTAACCATCGATAGTGTGGTTATTTTGTGCTATATCCTACATCAGCTGCAGGCTGAGCCTGTGTCACCGTAGTGTATTTAACCATCAACAGTCTGGTTATTTTTTGGCCATATACTACATCAGCTGCAGGCTGAGCCTGTTTCACCCAAGTGCATTTAACCATCAACAGTCTGATTATTTTTTGGCCATATACTACATCAGCTGCAGGCTGAGCCTGTGTCACCCAAGTGCATTTAACCATCAACAGTGTGGTTATTTTTTGGCCATATATTACATCAGGGGCAAGTTGAGCATGTCACCCAGCGCCTAAAAAATAGACCTGACATTTCTATTCAACCAAATCTGCACAGTTTTAGCTGGTCAAGTTATTTGTAGTGACTGTCAAAGCAGACTTTTTGTTCTGGGTTCAAAAAGCATTCCCAAATTTGCCATTCTCAAAATTGTGGTGAACGGGAACAATGAGGAAAACATCTAATAAGGGACGCGGACGTGGATATGGTCGTGGTGGTGTTAGTGGACCCTCTGGTGCTGGGAGAGGACGTGGCCGTTCTGCCACAGCCACACGTCCTAGTGAACCAACTACCTCAGGTCCCAGTAGCCAGCAGAATTTACAGCGATATTTGGTGGGGCCCAATGCCGTTCTAAGGATGGTAAGGCCTGAGCAGGTACAGGCATTAGTCAATTGGGTGGCCGACAGTGGATCCAGCACGTTCACATTATCTCCCACCCAGTCTTCTGCAGAAAGCGCACAGATGGCGCATGCAAACCAAGCCCATCGGTCTGTCACATCACCCCGATGCATATCAGGGAAACTGTCTGAGCCTCAAGTTATGCAGCAGTCTCTTATGCTGTTTGAAGACTCTGCTGCCAGGGTTTCCCAAGGGCATCCACCTAGCCCTTCCCCAGGGGTGGAAGAGATAGAATGCACTAACGCACAACCACTTATTTTTCCTGATGATGAGGACATGGGAATACCACCTCAGCAAGTCTCTGATGATGACGAAACACAGGTGCCAACTGCTGCGTCTTTCTGCAGTGTGCAGACTGAACAGGAGGTCAGGGATCAAGACTGGGTGGAAGACGATGCAGGGGACGATGAGGTCCTAGACCCCACATGGAATGAAGGTCGTGCCACTGACTTTCACAGTTCGGAGGAAGAGGCAGTGGTGAGACCGAGCCAACAGCGTAGCAAAAGAGGGAGCAGTGGGCAAAATCAGAACACCCGCCGCCAAGAGACTCCGCCTGCTACTGACCGCCGCCATCTGGGACCGAGCACCCCAAAGGCAGCTTCAAGGAGTTCCCTGGCATGGCACTTCTTCAAACAATGTGCTAACGACAAGACCCGAGTGGTTTGCACGCTGTGCCATCAGAGCCTGAAGCGAGGCATTAACGTTCTGAACCTTAGCACAACCTGCATGACCAGGCACCTGCATGCAAAGCATGAACTGCAGTGGAGTAAACACCTTAAAAACAAGGAAGTCACTCAGGTTCCCCCTGCTACCTCTTCTGCTGCTGCCGCCTCGGCCTCTTCTGCTGCTGCTGCCGCCGCCTCGGCCTCTTCCTCTGCCTCTGGAGGAACGTTGGCACCTGCCGCCCAGCAAACATGGGATGTACCACCAACACCACCACCTGCGTCACCAAGCATCTCAACCATGTCACACGGCAGCGTTCAGCTCTCCATCTCACAAACATTTGAGAGAAAGCGTAAATTCCCACCTAGCCACCCTCGATCCCTGGCCCTGAATGCCAGCATTTCTAAACTACTGGCCTATGAAATGCTGTCATTTAGGCTGGTGGACACACACAGCTTCAAACAGCTCATGTCACTTGCTGTCCCACAGTATGTTGTTCCCAGCCGCCACTACTTCTCCAAGAGAGCCGTGCCTTCCCTGCACAAACAAGTGTCCGATAAAATCAAGTGTGCACTGCGCAACGCCATCTGTGGCAAGGTCCACCTAACCACAGATACGTGGACCAGTAAGCACGGCCAGGGACGCTATATCTCCCTAACTGCACACTGGGTAAATGTAGTGGCGGCTGGGCCCCAGGCGGAGAGCTGTTTGGCGCACGTCCTTCCGCCGCCAAGGATCGCAGGGCAACATTCTTTGCCTCCTGTCTCCTCCTCCTCCTACTCAGCTTCCTCCTCCTCTTCTTCCACCTGCTCATCCAGTCAGCCACACACCTTCACCACCAACTTCAGCACAGCACGGGGTAAATGTCAGCAGGCCATTCTGAAACTCATATGTTTGGGGGACAGGCCCCACACCGCACAGGAGTTGTGGCGGGGTATAGAACAACAGACCGACGAGTGGTTGCTGCCGGTGAGCCTCAAGCCCGGCCTGGTGGTGTGCGATAATGGGCGAAATCTCGTTGCAGCTCTGGGACTAGCCGGTTTGACGCACATCCCTTGCCTGGCGCATGTGCTGAATTTGGTGGTGCAGAAGTTCATTCGCAACTACCCCGACATGTCAGAGCTGCTGCATAAAGTGCGGGCCGTCTGTTCGCGCTTCCGGCGTTCACACCCTGCAGCTGCTCGCCTGTCTGCGCTACAGCGTAACTTCGGCCTTCCTGCTCGCCGCCTCATATGCGACGTGCCCACCAGGTGGAACTCCACCTTGCATATGCTGGACAGACTGTGCGAGCAGCAGCAGGCCATAGTGGAGTTTCAGCTGCAGCACGCACGGGTCAGTCGCACTGCGGATCAGACCCACTTCACCACCAATGACTGGGCCTCCATGCGAGACCTGTGTGCCCTGTTGCACTGTTTCGAGTACTCCACCAACATGGCCAGTGGCGATGACGCCGTTATCAGCGTTACAATACCACTTCTATGTCTCCTTGAGAAAACACTTAGGGCGACGATGGAAGAGGAGGTGGCCCAGGAGGAAGAGGAGGAAGAGGGGTCATTTTTAGCACTTTCAGGCCAGTCTCTTCAAAGTGACTCAGAGGGAGGTTTTTTGCAACACCAGAGGCCAGGTACAAATGTGGCCCACTACTGGAGGACGAGGAGGACGAGGATGAGGAGGAGGTGGAGGAGGATGAGGATGAAGCATGTTCACAGCGGGGTGGCACCCAAAGCAGCTCGGGCCCGTCACTGGTGCGTGGCTGGGGGGAAACACAGGACGATGACGATACGCCTCCCACAGAGGACAGCTGCAGCATACGGGTAGGTTACCCGACACTGCTATATCATAACGTGTATTTCCCTTTAAGAAAGTTAGGCCTGCAGCAGGCAATTCATATTTCAGCCAGCAGAGGGAGCCCCCTGGTTAGTATAAATAGGCTAGGGCCTAGCCTAGGAAGGGAGTTCAGAAGTTTCTAGAGTCAGTGCTGGGAGAGACAGAGGCAAGTCCAGAAAAGCAAGAGGTACTAAAGATAACAGAGGAGGTACTTGATCATTATAAAACCAAGGATATAAGCCAGAGCTAGGGTATTGGGCCTTGGAGAAGAGTTTCTATGTTCCAGGATCAGTGAGGAATAGAGTGCAAGCCGCCTGTACTACAAATCCTGTGTCTAACACTCTGAATGTCACCTTGCTATATATTGCCTGCATCAAATGTATTGAAACCAACTGTCTGCAAAGGAACTGTGCTTCCATCTATGTCCATGCATGATGACTACTAAAGTTTGAGTTCTGTTTTAACATCACGTGGTCCCTCAGTTATTCCTGCTATCAGCAAACGGCGTGCCACCGTTTAATTGGCACTGGCGTCACGAACATTACTTATCATCACCTGCCCTTGCAGAGAGTCAGCTGTCTCAGGTTAGTGTCACAATTGCACTACAACACCCAGGAACATTTCTACACCTAACTTGAGTACGCTGCACCTCTCTTTTGGCATCACGAACAGGATACGCACGCTTTCTAGTGCAAGAAGCGTGAACTTTGTGCCTTATACAGTTGCCCTGTGACCAAAGTGACATATTGCCTGTTTTATTTAAGTGGACTTTGTGGACTGAAAAACATACCAAAAGTGTCCCTAAAACCTCCAAAAAAGCGCTGTGCAGTGTTGCGCTATCAAGAGGAAAGAAATCGCCACATCGGAGTGTGGTTTTATGGACTTTTTACAACCCTGCTTGCTGTCAGGGAATGGTGACCAAGATGGCCACCGGCAGCCTGGAGTAAAGTTTCCCGCGCTGCTGAGGACCTTCGTGGGCGGATCCCTTCAAAGACACAGAAAATCCCGCCCCTCGTCATCATCGCACCACCGCGGCCCGGTTTCTTCTACGTCACCGCGTACTCAGGACGTCCGTAATCTCTCGAGACTTGGCCTGCGCAAGCCCGGCAATACCGGTAAGGACTTGTAACCGGAGGGAAGGGGATTGTTCCGGCCCCTTTAGTCACCAGCGGCCACATCTCAATAGACTAACATGTCAGAACCGGGAGTGCCCGAGCAGCCGGCCCCGGGAGAGCTTGCGGCTCCTAATCATCCTATAGCCCCCAGCATGATGCCCTTTACCATGCCTTACTATTTTGGGGCCCCATGGTTTCCCCGCTACAGAGGAGAGACCCATACCCTGAGAGACTTTAAAGAAAAGTTGCTGGCATTATTCAAACTGTACCCCATAAATGCCGATCAGCAAATGGAAATCCTGCTAGCGCAGCTGGAGGGAGCTGCCCGCAGGGAGGTATTATCCTGGCCTGCTACTGAGCGGAGTACTCTAGAGCAGATATTCACCCGCCTCAGGGCCACTTTTGAAACCAGGACTGCCTCAGAGATAAAGATGCACTTCTTTGGCAAGAAACAGAAGCCCGGTGAGTCCCTCCGTGACTATGCCCTATCACTTCAGGAGGCTTTAGGGGCTGTAATCCAGATAGATCCCAAAGAGGCTGATAATCAGGACCAGACCCTGAGGGAACAATTTATCACCGGGGTGTCTAGTGAGCAAATAAGGACCCAATTAAAGATGCTGTCCGCCCAGCACCCTAACAGTGCCTTTCTGAACTTTAAAGAACTGGCTATAAAAATTCTGGGGTCAGCAGTATCTACGGAGTTGAGCATCCCACCTGAGTCATCAGCCTGCAGGCCAAAACCGCTTATCACTAACCAAGCTCAGGCCGGTCAAGCTGTTCAAGCTTCAGCTACCGATACTATCGCCATGCTGACAGAGCAAGTAAATCACCTCATTAAAAGTCTAGAGAGAGTGTGCAGGAAGATAGAGGAATGGGAAAAACCTATAATGTCAGAAGAAGAGTTCCTGTCACCTCTGAGGCCGTTCCCACCTCCATACCAAGAGACTCACCCCAGGGATCCTGGGAGGCGTAATAGAGGTTGCAAGAGGCCCGTGTGTACATACTGCAAAAAGCTGGGACACACAGAATCAACGTGCTGGCAGTTAAACGGGCAACCCCTGAGGCTGAGGACCACCCCTCGGGAGGTAGAACACTAGGTCCAGAGGATCCAAATTGGATGCCACGGTATGTAGGATCCCATCCTAAAATCAACATAGAGATCAACGGGGTCTCCTTTGAAGCCCTATTAGATACTGGGTCTCAGGTCACTACCATTCAGCTGCCTGCATTTGAAAAGTTCTAGGACACCGACCAATTAACTCAAACCAGTAAAGATTCACGGATACTGGGAACCCACCCTGCAGGTGGGAGAAGTAACCTTACCGCAACAGGGCGTGATAGTAGTAGTACAGGCCGGCGACAGAGGAGGACACCCTGTCATTCTAGGCACCAATGTCTTCAAAAACTGTTATTCAGAAATACTTGCCGTATTACATCAGACTTTGCCCACTGCTTCCTCTGCATCCAAGAGGGTAATTCAAAAGACTATTACTGTGTTAAGTGCCCAGCAGAGGTTTGCTAATGGGAAAGGAGAAATTTGTACTGCCAGGATTAGTGATATTAAGCCTGTGACTTTGCCTCCTAATTCTCAAACTCTTTTATGGTGTCGTGCTGTCCTGGGAGTCCAAGGCCGAGATTATCCAGCCCTGGTGGAACCAATCCAGATGGAGGATTACCCTTATGTGAGAGCTGCCAAGTGCCTGGTGAACGTCTCCCAAGGTAAAGTACCTGTCCGTCTGATTAACCTGAGTGATCATCCTGTGGCGCTTACTAAGCATTGCCGTGTTGCCCAGCTCTCTCAGGTGTCCTTCCAAGACATCATTCGTCTTCCAGTGACAGAAAAGCCGCCAGCTGCAGGCAGTGGACGCCCGTCAGTGACCCAGCCACAAGTGCCCTGGTGGGAAGAGCTCCATGTAGGGGACGAGACTACCCCCCAACATCAACAAGAAGGGATCCTACAGCTTGTCAAAGAGCACCACCAGGCCTTCAGTAAGCATGCTACTGATTATGGAGAGGTTAGTGCCATACAACACACCATACCTACTGGCTCTCATCCTCCTATCAAGGAGAGATACAGACCTTTACCGCCTACTTCATATCAGACTGTAAAGGAAATGATCCAAGAGATGAAAGACTCTAATGTAATCCGGGACAGTCGTAGCCGGTGGGCTGCACCCCTGGTCCTTGTAAAGAAAAAGGATGGTGGTATCCGTTTCTGTGTGGATTATAGAAAAATTAACCAAATAACCCACAAAGATGCATACCCACTGCCCCGCATTGAGGAGTCACTAACTACTCTGGGCTCCTCTGCCTATTTCTCCACATTGGACTTGACCAGTGGCTACTGGCAAGTACCCATGGCCCCTGCAGATAGGGAAAAGACTGCTTTCACCACTCCCATGGGCCTGTATGAATTCAATTGTATGCCGTTCGGGCTATGTAATGCCCCAGGAACTTTCCAGAGACTAATGGAGCGGTGTTTGGGTCACAAAAACTTCGAAACAGTGCTGCTGTATCTAGATGATGTCATTGTGTACTCAAAAACATATGAGGACCATCTGAAACATTTAGCAGAAGTATTTGAAATCCTTATCAAATATGGCTTGAAGGTAAAGCCATCCAAGTGTCACTTACTCAAACCTGCGGTAAAATACCTGGGGCATGTGGTAAGCGGAGAGGGCGTGCAACCTGACCCTGATAAGCTAGCGGCTGTCCGTAATTGGCCGGTTCCTACTACCGTCAAGGAAGTGAGAGGTTTCCTTGGTTTTGCAGGCTACTATAGACGGTTTATCCCCCATTTTGCTCAAATAGCTGATGCTATCCAGGAACTCCTGAGGGGGCAACCCAAGAAAAGTCCTAGAACTCCTGTGCCCATTGAGTGGAATGAGGAAAGAGAGATAGCGTTCCAAGTGTTAAAAAAGAAACTGACCGAGCCTCCTGTGTTAGGTTATCCAGATTATAGCAAGCCTTTCCATCTTTATACCGATGCTAGCAAGCGAGGCCTGGGAGCTGTGTTAGCCCAAATCCAAGAGGGAAAAGAGAGAGTGATCGCATATGCAAGCCGCTCCCTGAAAGGAGCTGAGAAAAATGACCAGAATTATAGTTCCTTCAAACTAGAGTTCCTGGCATTAGTGTGGGCAGTGACGGAGAAATTCAAAGATTATCTAGCCGCCACCCCGTTCATTGCATTCACTGACAATAACCCTCTAGCGCATCTAAATACAGCTAAATTAGGGGCCTTGGAGCAGAGATGGGCCTCTCGCCTCGCCAACTATGATTTCTCTGTAAAATATCGTGCTGGACGTACTAATGATAATGCTGATGCTTTATCCAGGCTTCCCACAGAGACAGCTCCTGATGATGTGCGAGATGCTTGGGAAGATGTAGAGATGCCGGCCTTCTATAACAAATTTGCTCAACAGGATCAGGCTCGAGCTACCAATGACAGAGCTGCAGTTCCTTCACCCTCCAGTAGGCCTGAACCTAAAGAAGAAAGGTGGGTGAAACTACAGTCTGAAAGTAGAGTGCTGGGTGAGTTGTTGGACTTCATTACTAGTGGCAGAGCCCCTGAGAGGATTCGGCGTAAGAGTGCAGATCCTGAGCTCATCAAACTGTGGAGACAGCGCCATCAACTCTTCATACAAAAGGGCCTATTGCTACGGAGAAGCCTAGACCCAGTGTCCAACGAGAGAGTGCACCAGATTCTCATACCCCGACGAGATGCAGGTATGGTGTTGGAGATGTACCACAATCAATCCGGTCACTTCGGGGTCCAGAAGACTGAGGCTACTATCCGCCAGCGGTTTTACTGGGTGGGCATGAGAGAAGACATGGAGAAGTGGTGTCGGGAGTGTGTAGCCTGTGCCTTAAAACGAAGTGAGCACCATGATCAGAGGGCACCACTGAGACCCATTGTAAGTACTCGTCCTCTTGAACTTGTCGCCATCGACCATGTGAAACTGGAGCCTAGTCGCTCAGGGTATGCTTATGCCATGACCATTATTGACCATTTCACTAAGTTTGTTGTAGCGGTGCCTGTGAGAGACCAGACAGCCAAGACTACAGCCGAACTGTTCTGGAAGCACTTCCTCCTGCCCTACGGATGTCCAGAAAAGATCCTCACCGATCAAGGACCTGCTTTTGAGTCCCATCTGTTCCATGAACTGTGCCGCTTACACAACTGTAAGAAGATCCGGACAACGGCCTACCATCCTCAAGGTAATGGATTATGTGAAAAAATGAATCAGACCTTGATAGAGATGCTGAGGGCCGTGCCTCCTGAAACCAGAGGAGATTGGCCTAATCTGTTGCCACAGCTCATGTTCACGTACAATCATACCATACATTGTTCCACCGGGTATACCCCCTTTTATTTGATGTTTGGGCACCAAGGGACATTGCCTGCCGATCATTCATTGGACATACGTGTACCTGATTGCATTAACCCATTACCTAACACCGACTGGGTTGCTGAACATCAAAGGCGATTGAATACAGCCAAAGCCATTGTTCAGGAACGTATGGACTATGCTAGGGACCGACAGCAGAAAGACTATGATCAAGCAGCCCATGCAGAACCCTTGACAATAGGGGCTGTGGTATGGTTAAAAAATAACCGCCGTACCAGTAAACTGGACAGTAAATGGGAGCAAAGTCCCTATGTTGTCACTGCAATCCCAAATGTTGGAACTCACACTTATGAGATCACCCGGGAAGGCAGGGGATCCCAAATTGTACACCGAAACCGGTTAAAGCTCTGCCTGACACCAGAACCTAGTGCCGAGAGTTCTAGATCTGAATCCCCTGTGTCAGAGTCATCAGTACCGCCCGAGGATCCTATGCAGGCTGTCAGTAATCTAAGGTATGACGCTGATCCCATGCATTGGCTTCTGACACCGTGGCTGAACTTGTTGGTACCCGCTCCTACTGTATCTTCACCTCCAGAAGAGCCGGTTCAAGATGCCCCGGATCCAGTTTCCCCTCTAGTGGATCTAGTTGTTCCTGTTGTTCCTGGAGACCCTCCTGTTGCTCCTCTCTCTTCTACCTCGTTGCTAAGGGAGGAGAAGACCCCTGTGTTGAGAAGGTCCACCAGGATGACCAGGGGACGTCCGCCAGTCCGTTTAGGAGACTTTGACTATACTGGTGGTGTCTCCTCCCGAGCAGTTGCTATTGGTAATACTTTACTTGACATTTGTGCGCAAGAATGGACTCCTCCACGTGAGCCCTTGCCTGTGATACACCCACAGGAAACCCCTGGGTAGTTCCGTTATTATACTGCCACCAAAGAAGATGGACTAACCTGGTTCACCCTAAGTCCGCTGTGCCAGGTCAGCGGCCGTGCCTAAGAAGCAAGAAGACGCCCCTTTCCCTTACGTCATTTGTTCATGAAGTTACCCATGTTATGTTTTCTGTGTGAAATAATTATCTATTATATTTATAATGTAATGCTTATGTTATGTACCCTGTTATGCCGGTTCAGGAAGGTGTGTGTGAGTACGAGGCCTTACTCACGTTAAAGTCTGGGGGTGTGCAGCATACGGGTAGGTTACCCGACACTGCTATATCATAACGTGTATTTCCCTTTAAGAAAGTTAGGCCTGCAGCAGGCAATTCATATTTCAGCCAGCAGAGGGAGCCCCCTGGTTAGTATAGATAGGCTAGGGCCTAGCCTAGGAAGGGAGTTCAGAAGTTTCTAGAGTCAGTGCTGGGAGAGACAGAGGCAAGTCCAGAAAAGCAAGAGGTACTAAAGATAACAGAGGAGGTACTTGATCATTATAAAACCAAGGATATAAGCCAGAGCTAGGGTATTGGGCCTTGGAGAAGAGTTTCTATGTTCCAGGATCAGTCAGGAATAGAGTGCAAGCCGCCTGTACTACAAATCCTGTGTCTAACACTCTGAATGTCACCTTGCTATATATTGCCTGCATCAAATGTATTGAAACCAACTGTCTGCAAAGGAACTGCGCTTCCATCTATGTCCATGCATGATGACTACTAAAGTTTGAGTTCTGTTTTAACATCACGTGGTCCCCCAGTTATTCCTGCTATCAGCAAACGGCGTGCCACCGTTTAATTAGCACTGGCGTCACGAACATTACTTATCATCACCTGCCCTTGCAGAGAGTCAGCTGTCTCAGGTTAGTGTCACAATTGCACTACAACACCCAGGAACATTTCTACACCTAACTTGAGTACGCTGCACCTCTTGTCCTTACCTCTGGGCAGCCTGGCACACATGAGCGACTACATGCTGCAGTGCCTGCGCAACGACAGCAGAGTTGCCCACATTTTAACGTGTGCGGAATACTGGGTTGCCACCCTGCTGGATCCCCGGTACAAAGACAATGTGCCCACCTTACTTCCTACACTGGAGCGTGATAGGAAGATGCGCGAGTACAAGCGCACGTTGGTAGACGCGCTACTGAGAGCATTCCCAAATGTCACAGGGGAACCAGTGGAAGCCCAAGGCGAAGGCAGAGGAGGAGCAAGAGGTCGCCAACGCAGCTGTGTCACGGCCAGCTCCTCTGAGGGCAGGGTTAGCATGGCAGAGATGTGGAAAAGTTTTGTCACCACGCCACAGCTAACTGCACCACCACGTGATACGGAACGTGTTAGCAGGAGGCAACATTTCACTAACATGGTGGAACAGTACCTGTGCACACCCCTCCCCGTACTGACTGATGGTTCGGCCCCATTCAACTTCTGGGTCTCCAAATTGTCCACGTGGCCAGAGCTAGCCTTTTATGCCTTGGAGGTGCTGGCCTGCCCGGCGGCCAGCGTTTTGTCTGAACGTGTATTCAGCACGGCAGGGGGCGTCATTACAGACAAACGCAGCCGCCTGTCTACAGCCAATGTGGACAAGCTGACGTTCATAAAAATGAACCAGGCATGGATCCCACAGGACCTGTCCATCCCTTGTGCAGATTAGATATTAACTACCTCCCCTTAACAATATATTATTCTACTCCAGGGCACTTCCTCATTCAATACTATTTTTAATTTCATTTTACCATTATATTGCGGGGCAACCCAAAGTTGAATAAACCTCTCCTCTGTCTGGGTGCCGGGGCCTAAATGTGTGACAGTGGCCTGTTCCAGTGGTGGGTGACGTGAAGCCTGATTCTCTGCTATGACATGAATACAGATTCTGCGCTGACATAAGGCCAGATTCTCTGTTACGGGACCTCTCTCCTCTGCCTGGGTGCCTGGGCCTAAATGTGTGACAGTGGCCTGTTCCAGTGGTGGGTGACGTGAAGCCTGATTCTCTGCTATGACATGAAGACAGATTCTGCGCTGACATAAGGCCAGATTCTCTGTTACGGGACCGCTCTCCTCTGTCTGGGTGCCGGGGCCTAAATGTGTGACAGTGGCCTGTTCCAGTGGTGGGTGACGTGAAGCCTGATTCTCTGCTATGACATGAAGACAGATTCTGCACTGACATAAGGCCAGATTCTCTGTTACGGGACCTCTCTCCTCTGCCTGGGTGCCTGGGCCTAAATGTGTGACAGTGGCCTGTTCCAGTGGTGGGTGACGTGAAGCCTGATTCTCTGCTATGACATGAAGACAGATTCTGCGCTGACATAAGGCCAGATTCTCTGTTACGGGACCGCTCTCCTCTGTCTGGGTGCCGGGGCCTAAATGTGTGACAGTGGCCTGTTCCAGTGGTGGGTGACGTGAAGCCTGATTCTCTGCTATGACATGAAGACAGATTCTGTGCTGACATCAGGCCAGATTCTCTGTTACGGGACCTCTCTCCTCTGCCTGGGTGCCGGGGCCTAAATGTGTGACAGTGGCCTGTTCCAGTGGTGGGTGACGTGAAGCCTGATTCTCTGCTATGACATGAAGACAGATTCTGCGCTGACATAAGGCCAGATTCTCTGTTACGGGACCGCTCTCCTCTGTCTGGGTGCCGGGGCCTAAATGTGTGACAGTGGCCTGTTCCAGTGGGGGGGGCGTGAAGCCTGATTCTCTGCTATGACATGAATACAGATTCTGCGCTGACATAAGGCCAGATTCTCTGTTACGGGACCTCTCTCCTCTGCCTGGGTGCCTGGGCCTAAATGTGTGACAGTGGCCTGTTCCAGTGGTGGGTGACGTGAAGCCTGATTCTCTGCTATGACATGAAGACAGATTCTGCGCTGACATAAGGCCAGATTCTCTGTTACGGGACCGCTCTCCTCTGTCTGGGTGCCGGGGCCTAAATGTGTGACAGTGGCCTGTTCCAGTGGTGGGTGACGTGAAGCCTGATTCTCTGCTATGACATGAAGACAGATTCTGTGCTGACATCAGACCAGATTCTCTGTTACGGGACCTCTCTCCTCTGCCTGGGTGCAGGGGCCTAAATGTGTGACAGTGGCCTGTTCCAGTGGTGGGTGACGTGATGCCTGATTCTCTGCTATGACATGAATACAGATTCTGCGCTGACATAAGGCCAGATTCTCTGTTACGGGACCTCTCTCCTCTGCCTGGGCCTAAATGTGTGACAGTGGCCTGTTCCAGTGGTGGGTGACGTGATGCCTGATTCTCTGCTATGACATGAAGACAGATTCTGCGCTGACATAAGGCCAGATTCTCTGTTACGGGACCTCTCTCCTCTGCCTGGGTGCCTGGGCCTAAATGTGTGACAGTGGCCTGTTCCAGTGGTGGGTGACGTGATGCCTGATTCTCTGCTATGACATGAATACAGATTCTGCGCTGACATAAGGCCAGATTCTCTGTTACGGGACCTCTCTCCTCTGCCTGGGTGCCTGGGCCTAAATGTGTGACAGTGGCCTGTTCCAGTGGTGGGTGGCGTGAAGCCTGATTCTCTGCTATGACATGAAGACAGATTCTGCGCTGACATAAGGCCAGATTCTCTGTTACGGGACCGCTCTCCTCTGTCTGGGTGCCGGGGCCTAAATGTGTGACAGTGGCCTGTTCCAGTGGTGGGTGACGTGAAGCCTGATTCTCTGCTATGACATGAAGACAGATTCTGTGCTGACATCAGGCCAGATTCTCTGTTACAGGACCTCTCTCCTCTGCCTGGGTGCCGGGGCCTAAATGTGTGACAGTGGCCTGTTCCAGTGGTGGGTGACGTGAAGCCTGATTCTCTGCTATGACATGAAGACAGATTCTGCGCTGACATAAGGCCAGATTCTCTGTTACGGGACCGCTCTCCTCTGCCTGGGTGCCTGGGCCTAAATGTGTGACAGTGGCCTGTTCCAGTGGTGGGTGACGTGAAGCCTGATTCTCTGCTATGACATGAATACAGATTCTGCGCTGACATAAGGCCAGATTCTCTGTTACGGGACCGCTCTCCTCTGTCTGGGTGCCGGGGCCTAAATGTGTGACAGTGGCCTGTTCCAGTGGTGGGTGACGTGAAGCCTGATTCTCTGCTATGACATGAAGACAGATTCTGCGCTGACATAAGGCCAGATTCTCTGTTATGGGACCTCTCTCCTCTGCCTGGGCCTAAATGTGTGACAGTGGCCTGTTCCAGTGGTGGGTGACGTGATGCCTGATTCTCTGCTATGACATGAAGACAGATTCTGCGCTGACATAAGGCCAGATTCTCTGTTACGGGACCTCTCTCCTCTGCCTGGGCCTAAATGTGTGACAGTGGCCTGTTCCAGTGGTGGGTGACGTGATGCCTGATTCTCTGCTATGACATGAAGACAGATTCTGCGCTGACATAAGGCCAGATTCTCTGTTACGGGACCGCTCTCCTCTGTCTGGGTGCCGGGGCCTAAATGTGTGACAGTGGCCTGTTCCAGTGGTGGGTGACGTGAAGCCTGATTCTCTGCTATGACATGAATACAGATTCTGCGCTGACATAAGGCCAGATTCTCTGTTACGGGACCTCTCTCCTCTGCCTGGGTGCCTGGGCCTAAATGTGTGACAGTGGCCTGTTCCAGTGGTGGGTGACGTGAAGCCTGATTCTCTGCTATGACATGAAGACAGATTCTGCGCTGACATAAGGCCAGATTCTCTGTTACGGGACCGCTCTCCTCTGTCTGGGTGCCGGGGCCTAAATGTGTGACAGTGGCCTGTTCCAGTGGTGGGTGACGTGAAGCCTGATTCTCTGCTATGACATGAAGACAGATTCTGCGCTGACATAAGGCCAGATTCTCTGTTACGGGACCTCTCTCCTCTGCCTGGGTGCCTGGGCCTAAATGTGTGACAGTGGCCTGTTCCAGTGGTGGGTGACGTGAAGCCTGATTCTCTGCTATGACATGAAGACAGATTCTGCGCTGACATAAGGCCAGATTCTCTGTTACGGGACCGCTCTCCTCTGTCTGGGTGCCGGGGCCTAAATGTGTGACAGTGGCCTGTTCCAGTGGTGGGTGACGTGAAGCCTGATTCTCTGCTATGACATGAAGACAGATTCTGCGCTGACATCAGACCAGATTCTCTGTTACGGGACCTCTCTCCTCTGCCTGGGTGCCGGGGCCTAAATGTGTGACAGTGGCCTGTTCTAGTGGTGGGTGACGTGAAGCCTGATTCTCTGCTATGACATGAAGACAGATTCTGTGCTGACATAAGGCCAGATTCTCTGTTACGGGACCGCTCTCCTCTGTCTGGGTGCCGGGGCCTAAATGTGTGACAGTGGCCTGTTCCAGTGGTGGGTGACGTGAAGCCTGATTCTCTGCTATGACATGAATACAGATTCTGCGCTGACATAAGGCCAGATTCTCTGTTACGGGACCTCTCTCCTCTGCCTGGGTGCCTGGGCCTAAATGTGTGACAGTGGCCTGTTCCAGTGGTGGGTGGCGTGAAGCCTGATTCTCTGCTATGACATGAAGACAGATTCTGCGCTGACATAAGGCCAGATTCTCTGTTACGGGACCGCTCTCCTCTGTCTGGGTGCCGGGGCCTAAATGTGTGACAGTGGCCTGTTCAAGTGGTGGGTGACGTGAAGCCTGATTCTCTGCTATGACATGAAGACAGATTCTGCGCTGACATCAGGCCAGATTCTCTGTTACAGGACCTCTCTCCTCTGCCTGGGTGCCGGGGCCTAAATGTGTGACAGTGGCCTGTTCCAGTGGTGGGTGACGTGAAGCCTGATTCTCTGCTATGACATGAAGACAGATTCTGCGCTGACATAAGGCCAGATTCTCTGTTGCGGGACCGCTCTCCTCTGCCTGGGTGCCTGGGCCTAAATGTGTGACAGTGGCCTGTTCCAGTGGTGGGTGACGTGAAGCCTGATTCTCTGCTATGACATGAATACAGATTCTGCGCTGACATAAGGCCAGATTCTCTGTTACGGGACCGCTCTCCTCTGTCTGGGTGCCGGGGCCTAAATGTGTGACAGTGGCCTGTTCCAGTGGTGGGTGACGTGAAGCCTGATTCTCTGCTATGACATGAAGACAGATTCTGCGCTGACATAAGGCCAGATTCTCTGTTACGGGACCGCTCTCCTCTGTCTGGGTGCCGGGGCCTAAATGTGTGACAGTGGCCTGTTCCAGTGGTGGGTGACGTGAAGCCTGATTCTCTGCTATGACATGAAGACAGATTCTGCGCTGACATAAGGCCAGATTCTCTGTTACGGGACCTCTCTCCTCTGCCTGGGTGCCTGGGCCTAAATGTGTGACAGTGGCCTGTTCCAGTGGTGGGTGACGTGATGCCTGATTCTCTGCTATGACATGAAGACAGATTCTGCGCTGACATAAGGCCAGATTCTCTGTTACGGGACCGCTCTCCTCTGTCTGGGTGCCGGGGCCTAAATGTGTGACAGTGGCCTGTTCCAGTGGTGGGTGACGTGAAGCCTGATTCTCTGCTATGACATGAAGACTGATTCTGCGCTGACATGAAGCCAGATTCTCTGCTATGGCATGAAGAGACTGATTCTCTGCTGACATGAAGCCAGATTCTTTGCTATGTCATGAAGAGACTGATTCTCTGCTGACGTGAAGCCAGATTCTCTGCTATGGGACCTCTGTCCAATTGATATTGGTTCATTTTTATTTTTTTAATTTTAATTTTAATTCATTTCCCTATCCACATTTGTTTGCAGGGGATTTACCTACATGTTGCTGCCTTTTGCAACCCTCTAGCTCTTTCCTGGGCTGTTTTACAGCCTTTTTAGTGCCCAAAAGTTCGGGTCCCCATTGACTTCAATGGGGCTCGGGTTCGGGACGAAGTTCGGATCGGGTTCGGATCCCGAACCCGAACATTTCCGGGAAGTTCGGCCGAACTTCTCGAACCCGAACATCCAGGTGTTCGCTCAACTCTAATCAGGACCACTCATAGGGCAGAAGGAAAGTCCTCTGCTGAATAGTTCAATTTCCTTTTCATGAAGAATATATTTAGAAAGATTAAAAATACCCCTAGATTGAAAGGTTTCAGTTAAGGAATTGGAGATGGAGTAGGGCGAGGTCTATTTTTTTAAATAAGGGTTCTCTGTTTTCCTTTTACTCTACACCCTCTTCTTCTGCGCTTAGTCTTTTTTTTTTTCTTTTTCCTTTGTTAACTGAGAGGTAGAATAGGGCTGTAGAAGTGGGTTATTTTTAATATTTGTTGAGGCAGAAAATGTATGGGAGTATGAGGCTGCGTATGTGGACCAAATAAGGAGTCAGAGAGCCGCACCAATTTCGGGGGCCGCCGCATAGTGCTGCGCAAAGTTCAGAGTAGGTCCCACTCAAAGAGGCAACATTGACGTGGTGAGTGGACTTATTATGCCTTCTGATCAAAATGTACACTAATGCCTCTTGAATAAGTATACAATATAGGGGGCAGTACACTGAATATTGATTAGATCAATGCATAGCTTTTGGATGTGCTATCCAGTTCTCTTTTTCTCATTTGATACATGAATAACTATAATATTACAGTATGATGGATGCAAAGGAGGTATTTTGCGCCGCAAAAAATGGGTTTATGTCACCCACAGAGTTAACAGACTGATTAACTATTCTTTTACACTGTGACGGATGCAAAAGACGTGTTTTGCACCCCAAAAATGGGTTTGTGTCACCGACAGAATTATCAGCCAGATTAAATATTCTATTTCTGTGTGACGGATGCAAAGGAGGTGTTTTGTACCCCAAAAAAACGGCTATAGGTCACTCACAGAATTAATAGCTCGATTAAGTATCAAATTTCTTTGTCACTGGTACAAAGGTGTTGTAATTGCAACGCGCCCCCCCTAGGGCCCTATCCCAGGTCTAGTGGAATGCCGAGTGGTGTGGTGTGACCTATATGTGTCACGGTGCTCCTACCTGGATATAGCGGGACCCCAGGCTTAGGGTCCAAAGCAAATAAAGGGTTAAATAGTTGAGTTTGGGGATGAAGAAAAACTAGGGTCCATACCTGGTGAACTTTAACAGCAGCTTTACTTGGGTAAGCTTGATTCCACACAGTATTCATGCTTTTCTTACATTCAGGCTTTCTTTTGGCTCCAGCTTTGGAATAAACTGGCAGGCAAACTTGGTGACTGCGCTTTCTCTCTTTCTCTGCTGGGCTGACAGGCTTTCTAAATAACACTGCTTTCTTTCTCTCTGCTGTGCTAAACTCTGCTTGGGTCTGTTTACTGGACTTTCAGCTGGTTCTGGTATCCTTGGATTGGGGTGCCTTAGGATGTGATCCCCCTCTTGACACTCAGTAAAATAAATTATCATGGAGTCCGGGTGCTTTACAAGCTACTTCTCTTTTGTGGCTCTTGCTCCAGCCGAAGAACATTTTACTCTGGCTGCTATAACTTTCATGTCTTCTCAGCTCCAATATGGAGTCTAAACTGCAATAAACTAGAACTGCAACCCTCTCCCTTCTGGTAGGAAGCTGAACTGGCCTACATCTGCCCAAAGTGGGGGGGGGGGAGAAGTGTTCCATTCTATCTAGAGATTTATGTCTCTCTCTCTCTTCCATATACGCTGCCACCTGCTGGTGAACCAGGTATATTATTTGAACAAAACAGTTTCATAACAGTAATATAAATGCACACTTGAAAAGGACCTGGAAAAAAATACACAGATGACATAGGCATTAGCAATAAAATACAGTAGCAGAGTGAAAGAATGTAAATTATGTAACCACTCTGGGGTGTTACATAATGCACCCACAAAAAATGAATATAAGCCAACCACAGAGTTATCAGCCACATCAAAAGCCTAAAACTGTCCCTCACTGCAGCAGTGCCCTGTCCCTACACTAGTTAGAACAGAATCGCGGCACAACACATGATCCAGCATTTATGCAGGCAGGGTCATGTGCTGCTCCGTCCAATTCCAGCCATGCCAGTACTAGGCTTTAAAGTGCCCACAGCATAAAGGCTTGTTGCCATTCAACTAGCTTAATTATTCATCCAAACCCGAACTTTTGCAGCAAAGTCCATGTTCAGGTGCCCATACCCAGTCCAGGTTCGCTCATCCCTACTCATAGGATAGCTTTCTTACATCTGGAATCATAAGAGACGTATAGCTTTCTATTCCTTTTGGAAGGAGAATTCATTTGCACATTGTTTTTTCAAAATTACAGAGGAGCATTGTCTGGCAATGAGAAATATTGTCCTGTGGATCTTGAAGTTATATGGGACATGGAGAGAAATTTCTGCCACATAGAGGTTTAAAAAAAAATACAACTCACCCTAAAACACAACTAGACCCCAAAAAACGGTATGGTAATAAACTGTGTAAACGTCTCTATAGCAAACAAGTCACTGAGGTTTAGAGTCGCTAAGAACAAAATAATACATTTTTATTGAAGTGATCAGACAAAAAAGGGGAGTAGATTCCCTCAGTGATTGGGCACACTAGTAGGGAAAGTTTCTAAAAGGTGCACATTGGGCAAATGTATAAATAAGCCTTGTGCAGAAATAGAAGATAGTGCTACTGAATGTGTCAAGAGCACCGGTAGGCGTGATAATGTAGTGTCCCACTTATGTGTGAATGAGCCACTCCAAATTGCTATATGTCATTTTATGTCATTTTATGCATTTCCTTTGTCAATGCTGCTAAATTCCTATTATCGGCTGGTAAATGCACTACATATATCTGACACTAGGTGGTGCACTAACCACATTTATATAGGTCAGCCACAGGAAGTTAGTGAGTAGAAGAGTAGAAGGTTAGGAGTGTGGAGGAGGAAAGGAGAGGAGACAGACCTCTTGGCCCAAGGGGTAAAATGCCTGAACTTTTGGAATCCAGAACCAGGATTTATTAATCCTACATTATAGAGCCACTGACCAGGCACTACTTGAACTATAGTTGTGACAACCTTTTCAAAGAATGGAGCATAGAGTTTGCCTGCCATGAGGGAGACCGACCATGGGTTTATACTAATAGTTACCGAGGATCCAGAGTATATTGAAAGACTGAATAGCCAGAGCAAGATCAGGAACCAAGTAAAGTAAGATCATCATGCCTACTACAGTTGAGCTAGAACCTACCTACACCACATCACTAAGCCAGTTATTGGGATTTACAGCTTCACCATCTTTATTCATGATAAAGTGCTGCTATGATTATTGCAAGATTACCAACTACAAGTAAAGTTCCTCTTTGGTTCAACCTTTGCCTCTCTGATCATTCTAGTTCATCTCCCAATTGCACCTTACGGTGCTGGAGTCCCGAACACAGGGGCCCAGCCACCAAAGCACCCTAAGTGTTACCCAACTACAATCAAGGGCACCTCAACTTCCATCTGGCTGGTGTTCACTGCAATAGATAGTGCCCCGGAATATTTAGTGCTATCTTCCCCTCCACTGCAGGCTGGCCCAGGGAGCTACAGAAAAGTGAGTACAACTACTACACCCATTCAGCCCACCACTAACGCTCACATATTGCCCCTGTGGTCTGGTACGTTGCAATAACAACACGCTATATTGTTCAGACTGGCCTATTGACCCAGTGGGTGTACTCTGCAGGCTTGTATACAGTATAGACCAAAAGTTTGGACACACCTTCTCATTCAAAGAGTTTTCTTTATTTTCATGACTATGAAGGCATCAAAACTATGAATTAACACATGTGGAATTATATACAGCCAGGTCCATAAATATTGGGACATCGACACAATTCTAAAATTTTTGGCTCCATACACCACCACAATGGATTTGAAATGAAACAAACAAGATGTGCTTTAACTGCAGACTGTCAGCTTAATTTTGAGGGTATTTACATCCAAATCAGGTGAACAGTGTAGGAATTACAAAATTTTGCATATGTGCCTCCCACTTGTTAAGGGACCAAAAGTAATGGGACAGAATAATAATCATAAATCAAACTTTCACTTTTTAATACTTGGTTGCAAATCCTTTGCAGTCAATTGCAGCCTGAAGTCTGGAACGCATAGACATCACCAGACGCTGGGTTTTATCGCTGGTGATGCTCTGCCAGGCCTCTACTGCAACTGTCTTCAGTTCCTGCTTGTCTTGGGGCATTTTCCCTTCTGTTTTGTCTTCAGCAAGTGAAATGCATGCTCAATCGGATTGAGGTCAGGTTATTGACTTGGCCATTGCATAACATTCCACTTCTTTCCATGATTTGAGTCATTGTCCATCTGCACTGTGAATCGTCGTCCAATGAGTTCTGAAACATTTGGCTGAATATGAGCAGATAATATTGCCCGAAACACATCAGAATTCATCCTGCTGCTTTTGTCAGCAGTCACATCATCAATAAATACAAGAGAACCAGTTCCATTGGCAGCCATACATGACCACGCCATGACACTACCACCACCATGCTTCACTGGTGAGGTGGTATGCTTAGGATCATGAGCAGATCCTTTCCTTCTCCAAATTCTTCTCTTCCCATCACTCTGGTACAAGTTGATCTTGGTCTCATCTGTCCAAAGATGTTGTTCAAGAACTGTGAAGGCTTTTTAGATGTCATTTGGCAAACTCTAATCTGGCCTTCCTGTTTTTGAGGCTCACCAATGGTTTACATCTTGTGGTGAACCCTCTGTATTCACTTTGGTGAAGTCTTCTCTTGATTGTTGACTTTGACACACATACACCTACCTCCTGGAGAGTGTTGATCTGGCCAACTGTTGTGAAGGGTATTTTATTCACCAGGAAAGGAATTCTTCGGTCATCCACCACAGTTGTTCTCCGTGGTCTTCCGGGTCTTTTGGTGTTGCTGAGCTCACCGGTGCGTTCCTTCTTTTTAAGAATGTTCCAAACAGTTGTTTTGGCCACGCCTAATGTTTTTGCTATCTCTCTGATGTTTTTTTTTTGTTTTTTTAGCCTAATGATGGCTTGCATCACTGATAGTGACAGCTCTTTGGATCTCATCTTGAGAGTTGACAGCAACAGATTCCAAATGCAAATAGCACACTTGAAATGAACTCTGGACCTTTTATCTGCTCATTGTAATTGGGATAGTGAGGAAATAACACACACCTTGCCATGGAACAGCTGAGAAGCCAACTGTCCCATTAATTTTGTTCCCTTAACAAGTAGGAGGCACATATGCAAACTGTTGTAATTCCTACACTGTTCACCTGATTTGGATGTAAATACCCTCAAATTAAAGCTGACAGTCTGTAGTTAAAGCACATCCTGTTCGTTTCATTTCAAATCCATTGTGGTGGTGTGTAGAGCCAAAAAATTCAGAATTGTGTCGATGTCCCAATATTTATGGACCTGGCTGTACATAACAAACAAGTGTGAAACAACTGAAAATATGTCATATTCTAGGTTCTTCAAAGTAGCCACCTTTTGCTTTGATTACTGCTTTGCACACTCTTGGCATTCTCTTGATGAGCTTCAAGAGGTAGTCCCCTGAAATGGTCTTCCAACAGTCTTGAAGGCGTTCCCAGAGATGCTTAGCACTTGTTGGCCCTTTTGCCTTCACTCTGCGGTCCAGCTCACCCCAAACCATCTCGATTGGGTTCAGGTCCGGTGACTGTGGAGGCCAGGTCATCTGGCGCAGCACCCCATCACTCTCCTTCATGGTCAAATAGCCCTTACTTTCAAAGATTTCCCAATTTTTCGGCTGACTGACTGACCTTCAATTCTTAAAGTAATGATGGCCACTCGTTTTTCTTTACTTAGCTGCTTTTTTCTTGCCATAATACCAATTCTAACAGTCTATTCAGTACGACTATCAGCTGTGTATTCACCTGACTTCTCCTCAACACAACTGATGGTCCCAACCCCATTTATAAGGCAAGAAATCCCACTTATTAAACCTGACAGGGCACACCTGTGAAGTGAAAACCATATCAGGGGACTACCTCTTGAAGCTCATCAAGAGAATGCCAAGAGTGTGCAAAGCAGTAATCAAAGCAAAAGGTGGCTACTTTGAAGAACCTAGAATATGAAATATTTTCAGTTGTATTACACTTGTTTGTTATGTATATAATTCCACATGTGTTAATTCATAGTTTTGATGCCTTCAGTGTGAATCTACAATTTTCATAGTCATGAAAATAAAGAAAACTCTTTGAATGAGAAGGTGTGTCCAAACTTTTGGTCTGTACTGTATATCAAGGAGTACCACTTTGTATTGGTCTATGATTCTAGTGAAAAAAGTATGGGGAGGTATTAACCCTAGTATAATCCAGTGGAGCGCACCTGCACCAGTCACCTGTATAACTGCAGTGCACCGCACACAACCAAATTGGGTGGCACTGATTAGTCACTCATTTATACGGACCTAAAGTGCCACTATAAAACCCCACACACACCAGTAAACAGCTGATCAGTCCCTTTCAACTAGCGGAGGCATTCATGGCCTCACAAAGTGTCCCGCTCGATGCGTTTCATCACCCAAAGGGTGAATCATCAGGAGCCAGCTTAGTTAAATTAAACGCTAGGATAAGGAGCCGCAAAGACAACACCCCATGGGAGGCATGTGGCAGCGTGTCCGGCGCTGGTATGGCCGTAGCGCGGCCGCCGAAACTGCCGGCTTTTAAACGGGAAGATATGCCCCAAAAGAGGCTTGATCAGCGCATTGGCCAGTAGGGGGAAGGAGTGATGAGAGATGTTTTCCCCGATACCCGCTGTGCGCGATGTGCCGAATGAACCTAGAAAAAAGTAAAACATTTAGACTATGTTATATTGGCAGAATAAAAAGACATCAGTATCCGCGGTGGATAAGGGGACAAAGACAGACACATCAGTTGTAGAAGAAGTTATAAAAAAGTAGGTATTTATTTACATCAGTACAATAGGGCAGATAGGACCATTTTCCACCTGTGTCCCCGATGAAAAGTAATCCAAGGGAGGTGCTATGGCAAGTAGAAATGATGGTAAGTCCATGGAACATGGGCAAGCTTCAATAGACATCTGGATTAAATGAGAGTGGTATAATACCACCAATAGAAATCGATAATCCACGAGATGGAGCAAAGGCCAACTAGAACCCCAACTATTTTTCTATAACCCCTCCCCCAAAAAAATAAAAATACAGTTAAAACAACTCTAAATGTTTTGTGTGAATCATGCCTCATCAGCACTGCATCCCTCATATGTATAGCAACTGTTTCCATTAGACAAGATTTTGGTTTCTCTTAGCCTGTAATGGCAAGCATGGATATTAAAGGAAACCTGTCACCATGATTTTGCGCATAGAGCTGGGGACATGGGCTGCTAGATGGCCACTAGCACATCTGCAGTACCCAGGTCCCACAGCTCTCTGCGCTTTTATTGTGTTAAAAAACCGTTTTGAATGATATGCAAATTACCTGATATGAGTCCTGTAGCCGGAGATGAGTCAAGCGGAAAGGAGCCCAGCACCGCCCCGCGTCCTCTGAATCTCCTCCTTGCCGGCTGACGTCACAGAGCTGGAGCGCCGAAATCTCGCGATGCGCGAGCTAGCGCATGCGTAGTTCGTTCCCTGTGCTGATGCCAGCACAGGGAATGAACATGATGCCGACACTGCGCATGCACTAGCTCGCGCATCGCGAGATTTCGGCGCTCCAGCTCTGTGACGTCAGCCGGCAAGGAGGAGATTCGGAGGACGCGGGGCGGTGCTGGGCTCCTTTCCGCTTGACTCATCTCCGGCTACAGGACTCATATCAGGTAATTTGCATATCACTCAAAACGGTTTTTTAACACAATAAAAGCGCAGAGAGCTATGGGACCTGGGTACTGCAGATGAGCTAGTGGCCATCTAGCAGCCCATGTCCCCAGCTCTATGCGCAAAATCATGGTGACAGGTTTCCTTTAAAGGGGTTATCCAGTAATATATAATGATGACCTATCCTCAGGTGGGGGTCCAAGTCCCAGCACCCCAATATTAGGCCTCTTTCATGCGCAGATGGCAACACAACGGTTGATAAATGAGACGGGACTGCCCTTTTCCCTGTCCGTGCACCGCCCCCCTTATTTAGACATGACCTGAGTAGAAAAAAAATGGGAAAAACTCACAGATTGCAGCGCAAAAGATAGTAAATCCGCAACAGATATACACCAAAAAGTGCCATATATCTGTTCATAAGTAACCCCCGAAAATTACACAGCTCCCTTGCTGGTGGAGATTTCCATTCTGACAGACGGACCTGCACAGGTTATTAACGGTGGTGCTTCTGATGCCAGCAGGGGATAGATTAAGACCGGCATGTAATAGACCAGTCATGATTAATGTCCTCTAGAGATGATTCAGTGTCAGGAACCTGCCAGATATCGGTATGTGGACCATTGAATGATTAGATCAATGTAACATAAGGCGTCTTACAGAGACAAGTCTCCAGGATTCAGCAGGACGGTCCTGCACTGCTGCCATTGTTCCAGGACGCCACGTCCCATACGGATAGAAGGAATCGGTAATAGATTATTCTTCCAGGGCAGAGTTCTACTTCTTGTCCTGCTGATTGGCTGCTCTTCTGTAACTCCCTGTTGGTAGCATATAGAAGGTAAGTCTATGGGTATTGTAGTTGGCTGTTTCTGCTAAAGGGGTCGTCCCAGTTATTAAAAAAAAATCTAACATCAGCAATATTTGTGATAATATAACATTTAGTTACCTATTTTATCCCCCACTGCTTCCAGTGCTGCCTCTATGATTCTCTCCCCCATCCATGATGTCATCTTTGTTGCAGAGTTGCTGTGCCCATATACCCCGGATACGTCTGCAGCCCATTATTCAGCAGCATGTGAGACATGACCACTGAGTACAGTGATTGGCTGCAGTGGTTACATGGAATTTACATCAAAGTCAAGCCAACCACAGGAAGGATGGGAGTAGTAGTGCTGGAAGTGGCGTCTGTTTATTTGGCAGCAGTGATTACATCCCCATATACTCTACACGACTGATGCAGCCAACTACTGGCTTCAGTGGTCATGTGCCATATACTGCTAAGGCCAGTGAACGGCTGCAGTGGTGTCAGGGCTATAGAAGCATATGTCACTGCTGCAGCCAAGAAGATGATGTCATGGTTGTATTGACCATGAGGGTTGTAGTGACAGCACTGGAAGTAATGAGAGATAAGATAGGTGAATAGATATTATTTTATCACATTAGATGTCCAGGCTGATTATTTAATGACTTGGACAACGCCTTTAAGTTAAACATTTTATTAATACACGAAGGTGACCATGTATAGTCAGTAATAATCTTGTATTATGGACGCCATTGAGCTTTGCTCATTTATTCTTGTATTGTAAGATTCAATAATTTACTTTTAAAAAATTAAATAATAAGTAAACAGCAGCGATCCCACAGCCTGAGAATTATATGTTATTAAAATGTTAGAGAAATGTCATCCAGACACCAATATCGTCTGTTATAATAATCCACCTCGCTGCCATATCGCCAATGGACGAAGTACAAATATTCTTCATTTTTATCCTAAACCTTTATTCTATATAGTAATGTATATGTAGTAACATCACAGCCCCCATGTCACATGACCAGTAATGTCCATATGATGATGTCATAATATCAGATAAGCAATAATGAGAATCTAATGATGTCACAAACGGGAAGGCATAAAAAGCCCAGTCACCCACAGTTCCATTGAGGGTTTCTGTAGGCGTTTGCAGAGCGAGGATCGTTCTGTGCGATTTTTTGCAAATATGGCAAAAAGAAAGAGCTGGAAGCGAATTATCGTTCTGTCCGACTCATCGGACAGCAGTGAGGATGAGGATTTACATCAGGTGAGTGACACTAACTGTGAACTTAAAATTATATGTTACAGTATAAACGTACTGGGCCAAAACTATACTTCTAGACAGGGGATATATTATACCAGTCCTGACCTCATCTGCATAGTATACACCAGGACAATAGCAAACACATGGCAGTCATTATAATTAGCATTGGGATTGTAGATTCCATAAGTGGGACCATTGTGCAGTTCTTTATTTCATGTTTCCTTATTATTCCAGACTCATCCAAGAAAGAAGCCGGTTCCCAGGTCTCCAAGACTAGAGGACAAAAAAATGGCTTCACCACCACCATCTTATCTGGACAACCAGGTACAGTGCTTTTAATGAGGACTTTTCATAGGAAACAGAAAGATCGGATCTCAGCTTGACATCTGGGATGTTTCTCCAACCATAGATGTCCATGAGATAACTTACTATATAGTGTCAGTGTGAATATGGACAGATTCTGGGTGGATTGCTGTGTAGATGTGTGCGGATGATTCACTTTCTTACTGTTTAGCTGTTGAGGTTTACCTATTGTTATTATACACATTTTACTTTTCATTCCACAGATACACCAATACCATCATCAAGCAGCGTCATTGGCATTGATGTCACCAGGTATGAAAAAAAATTAATACACTTTTAATAATGGGCAGATCCATGAGCCAAGCAGCTGAGGCCTCAATGGGAGTCATTTCTACTGAGGTCATCAGTGTACACCAGATAGTGTGGTTCTTGGTTACTGATCTACTGCCTTCCACCATGACTTGGCCATTATTTGATGTATTGTTAAAGTCCTAAGATTAACCTCTCAGCTGCAGATATATCTTTCTACATTTATTTTCACAGGGCCAATGACATAACATCTGATGATGATGATGACGACTCTCAAAGTGGAGAATCTTTCACACCTAAAAGTAAGTTATAAATCACTGTGTTTTCCAGTTACAATCCAGGTTTGTGTTATTGGACAAAGGGCATTTCTCAATTCTCTGTCCTGTTATCTGTTCTTCATAGGGATCAGGACTGATTCAGGGTCTTCTGATACCTCTACAGAGAGGGACTCTCCAATTACCATCAGTGACAGCGATGATGAATCCACCATTACACCAGGCACTGCTGTCACAGGTCAGTTTGATATCATTCAAGTTCAACTAAATATATATTTGGCTGTGAATTCAAAGTTCAAGGGCCTACCTGCTCCCCCTTATCCCCTACTTATAGTCATTATCTCTGATCAGTATTTAATACCATATTGTTCACTCTTTTATTACTTCACATTTCTGTACAGATAAAGCACCATCTGAATGTGCGGAGAGATCCACTCCAGAGGAAAGGTGAGATATGTCGGTTTACTATTTACTATGGTAAAAGCCCCTGTAGCCTCTTGCTGGTGGTGGGATAAATGTAATTTCCTCTTCTTATTTTGGGATAAGTAAAAGAGTAGATATTCGGATGTTCAGACTTGATGATTAATATTCTTTCTGCTTTCTTTCCAGGAGACCTCTGTGTAATACTTGTGGCTGTGTCATTAAAGACATCACATCGCCCACATCCACTTACACCACCTTTTTCCAGGAGTTAAAGCAGGAGCTGGTAACAAGACTGTTCCATCACTACAACAGAACCACCTTTGAGAACAAGGTATCTTATTATCAGTTTCTAGAGGACATGTCCACAAGGTCCTTATTACTTTGAAAGGACCATTAAAATATGTTTTCTCTTAGAGGAGACCTCTACTTCTATTTCTTGCTGTATGTCAGTGAATGAAATGTAGATGGAATGGACTTTGTTTTCTTTTTCCACTTATTTAGCTCCCTCAGGACTTACAAATAACCTGGAGTAAAAGACTAACATCTACAGGTGGTCGTTGCAATAATGTGCTGGATGGTATGGAGCGATATTCCATCATCGAACTGTCTGAGAAAGTCTGTGATTCTGCAGGTAGGTCTCACATCACCTCCATCTTACAGCTTCATATAACACCCTGTATACGGAGTAGAAGCTGCTATGAAATGTCCCACCTGTGACAGAAGTAACAGGCTGCTACTTGGGATGTAATACGTCTTTTATACTCATTATACATATAAATAATTTTCTCTTTAGACCGAGTAAGAGACGCATTGGCCCATGAAATGTGTCATGCTGCCTGCTGGCTTATTGATGGAGACCTAAACGCTGGACATGGTCCATTATGGATGACGTATGCCCAGAAAGTGACCTGTGTACATCCGGAGCTGCCAAAGGTGGACATATACCACTCATATGACATCAATTACAAGTTCACCTACCAATGCTCCTTGTGTCATCACAGGTAAGAGGATATTAGACCTATAAAGAACAATAACTATGGGATGACTTCAGGGTGACCCTGCTGATGGTATTTTATTGTAATTAATACTACCTCAGTAGACTGATGCATGTGGCTGTTTTATGGGTAAAAGGGGTCAAGATGCGGCATATTCTATATTTTGTGCTGGGGCTGTTTTCCTGTAGCCAGTTATTCATATATTGGTGGAGATTTTCTGTTATTGGTACAGTTTATATCTGTCCTCTAATGATCCATTTCTGCCTATTAACCAGTAATTTCTCTGTCTCCACAGCTTTGGGCGTTTTAGAACCATCGCTCAAAATAAAGCTTATTGCAGGATCTGTGGGGGCAGATTACATCTCCTGACCACCAGCCAAAATGATGAACATCCATCTACAAGTCATCATACTCCATCCAACAAGACCAATAGAGAGAACTATGGTAAAGCCAGGAAAGCAGCGTATGGACTCAGCCACCAAAATGTCATCCAGAAAATCAGTCCTGGCGCCTCTAGAAAGAGGAAAAATCCTTTCTGAATCTCCTTAGTGAACACCTCTTCATCCAAGACTAAAGATCCTGAACCGGCCCTGCATGCTTTTCCGAAGACAGAGAATTTGGGGGAAGCTTGGCCTCTGCAAACATCGCAGATTACATGGCTTTATAACACATCATGCCTGTAAACATCAGTCTACATGAACATTGTCATCTGTGCCAGAATACCCATCAATACGGAAAAAGCAAATGTACATCCAGCTATGGGCCAACTGCAGTGGAAAGAGAAGAGTGTGACCAGGAGATTAAAACAACAAAATATAAAAACAGAACAAAAATTACCCCTTTCCAAAGAATGTGCTGCTTCTTCTGATGCTGAAGATCCTGGTCAGGCCCTGCATGCTTTTCTGAAGGCTATGGATTTGGAGGACTTGGCTTCTACAAACACCAAAGAAGCAATTGATAACACCACCTGTCTACATGGACAGCACCAGAGTCCCCGCCAAGCCTGGAAAGAGCAGATATAGATACCAGCAATTGGCCTCCAGCAGTAGAGGAAGAAGAATGTGCCTAAAGAACAACTACAGAGCGGAGCCGACCATTGCTCCCTGTTTTCCCCCTTTACCCCTACCCCAAACTAAAAACATAAAAATACAAAAACCTTAAAAAAAAACTAAAAGACTTTCCTTTCCCTTTTTTTCCCTAAATAAAAAAATACATAAATCATCCTACCCCAACCCCAAATCCCCTAAATAAAAAAAACAAAAACATACCTCCTTGTGTCTTGTATTTTCTTTTCTATCCTCCTGGGACTGGGGGCGTCCTCTTTACTACAATGCTATGATGGAAGTGCTTGTGTTTATCACCAAGAAGTGTCAGCGTTCTGCAGATTTCTGGGTGACAAAAAGATCCAGAGATGCCTAGAAAGAGAGGGCGGTACAATAAATCCTAGTTGCTGTTCCACATTAGACCAGAAAAAAATTTGTTGGTAAAATGTAGGAGTCTGAGTTAGAGTGTGGAGGTTGAAGGAGATGGAGTGAGGAGCAATGGAGAAGGAGAGGTCCCCTCTAGTCTCAGCTCTCTCTCTTAGGCTCCACGGCCCAGAGGAGCCAATTTATATCTCAGTGTCAAACCAGAAAAATAGGCAGAGGTGAAGTCTGTATTCTACAATCCTCTCTTCCGGAGTGTCAAGTGGATTTTGCTAAGTTGATTGTGGAAAAGACAAAGGAAGGACAAAGCCATTATTCTAGGCTCCTTTGTGCCAGGGTGAAGAATTTATTAGCTTCACCGTTATTTTAAGGACAGATAAGATATCTGTTGCATCACTTGTGTGTAGAAGATAAAGACTTGAACTACCTCTACTGAGACTGAAGCAAGGCAAAGAGCTGAATATCAGTGAGTACATAACTACCTACGATTGCCTGAGACATAACTACATGTACAGCCTGTTACTGGGATTCATCACATCCAACCTGCATGTTTATAACAGACTGCTTTATTACTGGATGTAAACTGTTGTCAAGATCCTGGTTACAGTAAAGTTCTTAGTTGGATTCAAACCTGCCTCCTTCTTCTATCTCCATACTACAACCACTCTCATCATTTTGCACCATCAAGGTGCTGGCGTCACAACATTACCTAAGTCAGGGGCCCAGCCGCACAAGCACTCAGAAAACCAATCACCATCAAAGGCCCCTCGATCTCCATCTGGCCGGTGTCCCCTGTAATAGAGTGTGCCCCGGAGAATCCAGTGCTGTTCTCCCCTTCACTGCACTGCTGGCCCAGGGAGGCATTTGCTAACCGTGAGTAACCGATGAACTGTTGTACCCTTCGGCTTACCGGGAACCTCAAGTGTTCTACCCCTGTGGATCGGCACGTTGACTAGCATTGTGGGTGACCCTGGGGAGGCTCATCCTCATTGTGGTCTGCTATTGGCTGACCCCCTCCCCCCGTTTGTTTCAATCCTCACGATGGGGAGATGCAGCGGCGGCCATGCGGCCATCAGGAGAGACAACGGTGCCCGTGAGCTGGGTAAGTATAACCTGTATGAGGTGCCCGGGCATTTTGGGGGGCATTATAGGGATTGGATAACCCCTTTAATCATATTTGAGATCTAAATGATAATTGCATTATTTCTTTATGTTCTGTCATGCTATGTACAGGGGTGCACCTACCTTATCTGCTGTCTGAAGTGAACAGCAAAAAGCCCCCCCTTCCCCAAAGGCCATACAATTAGACCGCAGACCCTAATGCCTCATTCACACATCAGTGTTCGGTCAGTGATTTCCATCAGTGATTGTGAGCCAAAACCAGGATTGGAGCCTCCACAGACATAAGGTATAAGGGAAAGATCTGCACCTGTTCTGTGTTTAGAGCCGCACCTGGTTTAGGCTCAAAATCACTGACCGAACACTGACAGTGTGAATAAGGCATAAGGCCGTCTGCACATGGTGCAAATTTATGCGCAAGAAATCCGCACAAAAATAGCACATAAATCCGTACTGTTTATTGCGTTTTGGTGCATTTTTTTTTTTTTGGCGAATCTGATGTGGATTTTCCGCAGATCTCTTCCTGTCATTGAAAAGGGTGAAATCCGAATAAGAAGTTGACAATAGCTGGCATCCTGCAGATTTTCCGTACAGCAGGTCAATTTCTGCACCTAAGAAAAAAGCAAAGGGGGTCATTTATCATGCTGAAATACGTATACGTATATTAGGCGTATTTGAGGCACAGAGTGCGGTGCAATGGTCCATTGCGTCGCAATCTGCGACTACTTACCGCGCTCATGCCCGGTATAAAACTGTGGACATGGCGCAGGCTGGCCCGTCTCATTCACCATTTTCTACACCTGCTTGAAGGCTCATTCAGATGTCAGTGTTTCACGGACGTGTGATGTACGTGTTCTCCACGGACAGCACACCTCCCCATTGATTCGAATGTGTGTATTCACACATCAGTGTTTTAGCACGGTCCGTGGGTCTGTGTTTTCAGCACGGATGCATGTCCTATCTTGATCCGTGTTCCCGGATCCCTCATGCCCGTTATAGTCAATGAGTTCATGAAAACCACGGATGCAACACGGATCATTAAGAAGAGATGCTTTGAAAATTATTTTTCAGCTGTTCAGTGTCAGTGAAACACGGATGGCACACGGACAGCAAAAAACAGACCCACGGACCAAACACGGATCCTTCACGGATGCATCACTGACCACCTGCTCACGGATTTGAGCGCGGACACGGACGTGTGAATGAGGCTTAAAAAGACTCCGACACAGGAGGAGATTAGTAAATGTGACTAAAACAATGGGCCTCATATATCTAAACTGCCTGAATAAAACTGTTTTAGTTGCCCATAGCAACCAATGAGAGCTCAGCTTTCTTTTTTTTCTGAGTCCTTTAAGAAATGAAACGTGAGCTCTGATTGGTTGCTGGGGGTAACTATTACAGTTTTGATAAATGAGGCCCAATTAGTCTGTCCAAACAAGGAAACATTAGACAAAACCAGGCACAAACCACAATAATAAATGGCCCCCACTGACTACACCACTAATGCAGGAAGTGTGAATGAGACTCACTAACAACTACCCCTTATATGTTATATGTTGCTATGTAGTTGTAGCCTTTTGTCGCCATGTAGCCCTAGCCTAAATCATGCTCACTGCATTGACTAAGTGGCCATGTAGGCAACTAATGACCTAGACCACAGAAATTGTTAACCCTATCCCCCCACACTGCTACACCAATGATAAAAGAGAGGGGTGCAGATATTAAAGGGGTCCTCGGGGACTGTTAACCCATGGTCAGGGTGCTGCTACTCACTGTGACAAATTAAAGCAGCAAAAAACAGCGCTGACCTGTCTCTGTCACTTCCAGGTAGGGTTGTCACCTTTCCCCAAAAAAAATCCCGGCCAAGTTAAGCCACACCCTAAAGGGGGTGTGGTTGTGGGGGCGTGGTTTAACACAGGGTGTTAAGTCGCAATCATACTGTGGCTCCCAATAATATTTTTGCCCCTTTTAGTGCCTCCAGAATTAATAATGTAGTAAGTAATAGTAATGCCTCCATTAGCACCCACCCAGAATTAATACTGTCCACATTAGTGCCCCCAGTAATATTAATTCGGCCATTACTGCACCCCAGAATTAATGCCCCCATTAGTACCGCCCAGTAAGAGTAATGAACCCAATAGTGCCCCCCAGTAAAAATAATGCTCCCATTAGTGCGCACCAGTAAGAATATTGCCACTATTTGTGCCCCCAGAAGGAATAATGCCCCCAGATTTTTTTTGCCCCCATTAGTTCCCCCCAGGAAGAAAAATGACCCTAATTTGTGCCCCCAGGAAGAAGAGTGCCCCCATTAGTGCCCCCCAGGAAGAATAATGCCTCCCATTATTGCCCCCAGTTAGAATAATGCCCCCATTAGCGCTTCAGTTAGAATAATGCCCTCATTAGTGCCCCTAGTTAGAATCAAGTCCCCCATTAGTGCCTCCACTTAGAATAATGCCCCATTATTGCCCCCAGTTAGAATAATGCCCCCCATTAGCGCTTCAGTTAGAATAATGCCCTCATTAGTGCCACTAGTTAGAATAAAGTCCCCCATTAGTGCCTCCAGTTAGAATAATGTCCCATTATTGCCCCCAGTCTGCTTTTGGAAAAAAAAGAAAAAAGCCCCCTGTGTAAAAACAAAACAAACAAAAGAAAAATTAACCTCCTCCACTTGATCAGTGAATGCCCCCTGCTGACTGGAAGCTCAGGAAAGGACCTGCGCTCCAGTGTGATGTCCTGAGAATCCAGTCAGCAGCACGAGCAAATGGAGGAGGTAAACGCATTTTTTTTTTATTAACATGGGGGAATGGAAGTGCTTATTAGTAGCAGTCCACACAGAAAAAAAACCTACCGGCAAGGACACTAAATAACCTCCCTTGCCGGTGAGATTCCAGGTGGCAGATTCCAGGTGGCAACCCTACTTCCAGGGCCTGCTGAACCAGAAATTTGATGTCTACATGCACATCAATCAATGGCCTCAGCAGTGACATCGGTCACAGGACATTGGTGCACAAATCACTGCTGAGGTCACTGATTAATCAGCAGCAGTGACATGCATGTAGACGTCACGTCACATCAGGGATGGGAGTTCGGCACTGGATCTGGATTGCTAGTCACAGGTGAACTTTTCCCCCCTTTTTTAACCACCTTGGCCAACCTCCTAAGGGCTCATTCACAAGGCCGTTGTTCAGCCGTACCGTGCATTGGGCACAATCTGCGGCCCCAAATGCACGAGCACCATCCATATGGCTGCCGCAACGGATTCAGACCCATTCAACTTGAATGGGTCTGTGATCTGTCCGCACCCCAAAAAAAATAGAACATGTTCAATTTTTTTCGTTACGCACCGACCTTCGGAACTGCGGACTCATTCAATTGTTGATGCGGGGTGCACGCGGCCAGTGCCTGCATATTGCGGAGCCATGTGCATGAGTCCTAAGTCACATTTTTCAGCTAATCATATACCAGATAGGTAGATCTAATAGGAGAACTGTGATTTCATTCATCCAATTACCGTATTGTTCATTTTATAAGATGCACCTAGGTTTTAGAAGAGCAAAATAAGAGAAAATATTATATCAGACCTAAGACCAGACTCCTTATCTTCATCAGACCCCCAAATTTGACCCCAATCTTCATCAGACTTCAGATTAGGCCCCCATATCAGACCCCTGATAAGACCCTAGTATCAGACCTCAGATCAGATCCCCACAGCAGACCTAAGATCAGACCTCAGATCAGACCCCCATGTCAGACCACATATCAGTACCCCCATATCAGACCTCAGATCAGACCTTAGATCAGACTCCCATATCAGACCTCAGATCAGAACTAAGATAAATTAATAGCTTTCTGCTTTGCTGCCACTCTGCAGATCTGACGGTCTCTCCTGCAATTACTGCTCCCTGGTCTTCTCCGGGCCTGTGCTGTACTGTAGCCTGACTGCGTGCAACATCAGGTCATAGGGCACACGCATTACATCCTGATGCTATAGGCAGTCAGAATACAGTGCAGTGTCCGGAGGTAGATCTGGAGGTTAATGAGGGGCCTCATTAGCAGTAGGACTATAGAGAGTATGGAGGGTCCAGGTAGATAACTTCAGAATATTGTGGTCAAGGGTGAAATCCGCAGTTAAAACCACAAACATAATTGACATGCTATAAATTTGGCAATATTCAGTGCAGGTCAATTTCCGCACAGAAAAAATGAGTGTAAATGAGACTTGTGTAACCCCATACACTTTGCTGCTACTGTACTGTACATTGCAGTTTTTCAGCATGCAAATCTGCTTGGAAAAAAAGCCACGTATTCCGCATTCATGAAATCTGAACGAAAAAAAGCACATAAATCCGCACAACATTACACTATAGGGACATCATGATTACCCACAACCACAGCTACACAGAAAGTAAGTGTACTGCAGGGTGCACAAAAATAGGTAAAATCAGAACCATCTGGAGATGTTCTCCTCCTTAGTGACACTATGGTGCCAAGCTGGGAATGTGACACAAATAGCACATATGGGAGGTCTGCTTACTCACTAGACACACATCATACATGTATAAACATACATATGCATACACATACTTTGTACACATGATTTACACACTGTACACACGATTTAAACTCTGTACACATACATATAAGGACTGTGCAAACATGCATATACGCACTATACACGTGTCTACACAACTATGTAAACATGCATATACTCCAATACTGTACACAGGTAAACACTGTAGCGCAAAAATTATCTGAATATAGAAATTTCTAAAATCCAAATTGTATCAAATAATGAAACAATATACAAGACATTCTCTAATATACAGATGAGAACCAAACACTTTCTGGATCAATATTGTAATAATACAAATCTATACCTCAGATCAAAAAGATAGACTTTAAAGGAGTAAAGAGGGACTTGGGTTAGAAGTAGAGACTGTCCCTCCAAAAAAGGGACACTTGTGAGGTCTGACTGTCTGCACTGGACACAATTACACACTCCCTACTAACTACACTGTAACTTTCCTCTTTCCTGTAGTCTTTTCCTCTGTACTGAGGGCAGCTTCTGTCTCCACTGAATAGTGTTTGGCAGCTTCTGTCTCCACTGATCAGTGGTTTGCAGCTTCTGTCTCCACTGATCAGTGTTTGGTAGCTTCTGTCTCCACCAGTGGCGTCGCCAAGGGGGGGCCACGGCCCCCCCTACATCACGCTGTGCCCCCCCCATGTGCCCCCCCAACTAAAATGCCTCCCAACTGAGCTGCCGCAGCCGGGCACAGGGGGATGAGCGCTTCCATTGCGCTCATCTCCATAGTCATCTGCCTGTGCTAGTGCGGCGGGGCAAGGGAGGGAGAGACGTGTCCCTTCCGCTTCCTCTGTGTCACCGTGCCGCCTGAGCCATACAGCGCGGGACACAGGCCGGAAGAGGTAAGTATAAGTATTTTTTTTATTTTTATATGTACAATAGTTTTACAGGCACATTAGGGGGCTCTTGTTACTGGCACATTGGGGGGGGGCTCTAAGCTCTTGTTACTGGGCTGGCACATGATGGGGGGGCTCTTACTGGCACATGGAGGGCTCTTACTGGCACATGGGGGGCTCTTGTTACTGGCACATGGGGGGGCTCTTGTTACTGGCACATGATGGGGGGCACTTATTACTGGCACATGGGGGGGGCTCTTGTTACTGGCACATGATGGGGGCACTTATTACTGGAACATGGGGGGGGCTCTTGTTACTGGCACATGGGGGGGGGGCTCTTGTTACTGGCACATGGGGGGCTCTTGTTACTGGCACATGATGGGGGGGCTCTTGTTACTGGCACATGATGGGGGGGCTCTTGTTATTGGCACATTATGGGGGCCCTTATTACTGGCACATGATTGGGGGCACTTATTATTGGCAATTATTGGGGCACTTATTACTGGCACATTATTGGGGGCACTTATTACTGGCACATTATTGGTGGGCACTATAGGGGCATCTACTGAGGCCACAAAGAAGGGGTATTTTTTATGGGGGGCTCTGTACAGTAGCATTTTATACAGGGACACATTATGGTGGATACTATGGGGAAGGGGGAGAGGAGTACTATGGAGTCATCTACAGGGGGCACTAAGAAGGGGTATTTTATACTTGCAAATTATGGGGGACACTGAGGGCATCTACTGGGGCACGATATATGGGGCATTTTATACTGGTACATTATGGGGGGTACTAGGAGGAAGGGGGTAGAGGAGCACTATGGGGGCATTTACTTGGGGCACTATATAGGGGTATTTTATATTGGCACATTATGGGGGCACTATGCGGACATTAGCTCAACTGGAGGCATGACAAGGGGGTATTTTTTGCACTGTCACATTATAAGGAGAATTATTTCTACTGGGGGGGGGGGATAATGGTGAACTTTATTACTCCCCCATGGTATGACCCCCTAGTAGCAGCACCAGCCTCTCCCTGCCCTGTTATCCCTCTGACCCTTCTCCAAATCCTTATTTGAAATCTTTTTCATTAGGATAAAACACAACATCAGCTCCGCCGAGCCCCCCAGTAAAGTGTTGAAGTGGTGTCCGAGATCCCCAAGGGCCAAGGCAAGTAAGTTTTCATGTGAAATATGTTTATGTTATACACATATAGCATACACTGTGCCACACAATATACAGTATACCTCTACACTGTGTAGTCTGTTCTATAAGCACCATTGTTCTGTGGCGGCAGACAGAAAATAATCTGGAAGTGCCCCTCCCGAGACTAGGCTCTGGATCCGCCACTGTCACCGCTCACATTAGTGTACATTTCTTCTAAACTGTAATCCATATCCTCTGACCTGCCGAAATCAGCACTCGCTCGGTAACAACTAACAGGCAGAGCCTGTAGGCTGTAGCCTGGCCCTGTTACCGAAGCTAGCTGAGTGGTGTAAGGTTAAGTTTACTAATAGAGATAAGCGGCCGCTTAATCCTGATTTAAAGTTAAAGTTACTGCAGGATATGGATTACGTTAAATGTGCACTCCTGTGAGAGGCGGGGAGGGAGATCTGTGGATGACACTGTTATAGGGAGGGGGATCTGTGGATGACACTGTTATGGAGGGGGAAATGGGGATGACACTGTCATGGGGTGGATCTGTGGATGACACATATAGCATAAGATGCTATATACGGTATGTGTCATCCACAGATCCCCCTCCATAACAGTGTCATCCACAGATCCCCCCCATAGCAGTGTCATCCATAGGCAACTAGGACATGTTGAAATCTGAGTGATTTTTTATTTTTTTTTAAACCACAGACAGCAGGACTTTTCTTCCCTGTTGCAGTTTTAGGTATTGGGTAAAGTATCACAGCATTTCTAAGCATACTTGTGTAAATGTTTCGTTGTTATAGCTGCCCCCACCTACTTTTGTCCTGGCCCCCAGTGTGCCCCCCCAAAATTTGAAAGCTAGAGACGCCACTGGTCTCCACGGATCACTGCAGCAGGTTGAGGGCAGGGAACTGCTGACTGACGGCTCCCAGTAAGACAGTGCTGGAAGTAGGGTGTAAAAGGATTAGTAGCAGGTCCTTTCGTAGAAAGCCTGCAGCAGACAGAGAAGAAAAAATCTGCAGGTCAATGTGTAACATCCCAGAGTTATGTTACGAAACTCTTTTACCCCGCTACAACCTGTTAAGTGTATCTGCATTGTCATCCTGTGTAATTTAACATCATATCCTCACTAATGTGCATTGGAATCCTTGTTAAATATACTTTGCTGTAATGTCCATGTACACCAGCAGGTGGCAGCAATGTGTTTACCAGGGACTTAGTTCAGTTTAGCATTTCTAGAGTGGAATAGTTTATTACAGATTAGCTCCCCCCTCTTTGAGCAGAGTGGGCTCGCCCATGTCCTGCCTCATGGGGAGAGAAGAAAATTCAGTTAGTGTGCCAGCCACCCCGGCTAGGGGAAGGCTGTGCAAGTAGGAGCTCCCAGATATAAGGATCCAAGCCAGCATCTTGTCTCGGCTGAGACAAAAGATCACCATTCCCAGTCTGAGCCCTTCAGCCTCAGCTGGTGACAAGCAAGCAGCCACCTCCTGAACTCCAGGAAGAACCATACCCTTTGAGCATAACTGTGAGTACCATCCAGAGACCAGGAGAAGCCAAATTCCTCCTCAGCTAGTCAGTCCCAAATACAGCAGATAGTAAGATAGTAAGTGCAGAAGATATAAATTCCTGCCACATTACAGAGCCACAAGCAGATGACTTATCCTGTAAAGAGATCCAGGCACATGATAGAAGCAGAAGATAGATTCCTGCCATACATTGCCAATACCTGCTGGGACTTCAGACTATTGCTGTATCTCATATGGATTACTGCTGCATCAAGTAAAGACCAGTTTGAATTATATTCCAAGTCTGGATCTCAATTATTGTTACCAAAACCCTCAATTACTCCTACTAGCAACACTCATTTTATTGCAAGAGAGCCAGGATCCAGGAGTCCAGCCGTACCCAGGTAGGAGACACCGTTGACACTATACCCACTACTATACAGAGACATTACACCACTCTGGCATTCCTAACCTGGTACGTGAGTTGCAACACCTTAAAAGGCCTTGTGTTAGTACCCTGCGCACGCTGCAATTGGCGTCACAAACAAAAACTATTAACTATCATTTACACCTGACCCAGTCATTGCATATTATCAAGCGTTAGTGTGCATTATTCCAATCCGGCTTACTGAAAATGGATGTCACTAAATAGTATGGGGTCAATGAGAGCTATAGACAACAGCTTCACACATCATCAGTAAACAGTCACACAGCTGACATGCATAACTTATGCCTATTAAAATAGGTGCAGAGCGGATTGATGGTGGTTGCATGATATATGGACATCCCAAGCTTTATATATATTGAGCAGCAGCTTAGAGGTCCGGCTAGGCTTTCAATGCAGAGATACTGTTGTGTGATAACTGAGTCCTACTTGGAGCTTTCTGCCTCACCTCACTTTAACTATAGCTTCTACAGTGCCACTGCCTCCCACAGACCTAGTTCTAGGAGCACAACCCTGGTGTTTGTAAAAGGTGTCCCGCCTGAGGCGAAGTGCTCAATTTGCCTCATGGACAATGTGTAAGCCGTGTATCGGGGTAGGCTCCCCAGGATACAGCGAAGTCACGAACGAGGAAAGCAACTCCAACACGAGCTTTTGCCAAAACAGTAGTTTACTTAAATGTGGCAATGAGCACAACCACAAATGCTGGGAACATACAATAAATTTACATACACGCATTCCGAAGATGGAAGTCGGAGGAAAGTGCGGTAATTTACCTCCTGGCGGGCACAATTAAACAGCCACGCCTTAACTGTTATTACACTAAAAGATCAAGAACAACTATTTGGGTGTGTGCTACGGGCTAGCCTGCAGTGCAGCACAACAGCTTACAGACTTACAATGCTCTGCAGTATTCCCAATCCCATAACTGGTCATGTAGCACGTGCCTGAGTATTCCTTCTGAGCAAAACGCCAGCCTGGCTTCAGTTTGTGGGGAAGTTTATCAGCTCTCCAGTGTGAAATGTCAAATTAAATTGTGGAGTCCTTGCAATGAACAGCCAGCAACACTTGTGGACTGACACAAACAGAAATCCTATCTAACTAACTACAGGCCTAGTCTAAGTCTCTAGGATCCTAGGCGCCAACACTGTAATGAGGTGCGTGCACGATCTTACCGACCCAGGTCTGCTCTGCCTCAGCTGGTGGCTGTGAACCGAACAAAAGCTTCTCCAACAAGTATGCGGTACCGCAGTGTATGTTGCTTTGCTCCTCAGCTCTCATCAGTCTTCCTGGAAGCAATCCTCATTCCTCTGGACAGGATCAGGGCCTTGGACACACTCAGCTTCACTGGGCAGTAGTTCTGGTCACCGAATGATGCTTCCACAACTGGAAATCAACGGATCCTCCTCACACACAGCTCCTGTATCCTCTTGCAAGCTCTCCCCAAGATGGCTTCTCTATCTCTTCCTCTCCAGGCGTTTGTAGCTCTAGCTCTCAAAGAATATAGGACAATATTCTACAGTCTGAAGCTGTGTTTAGGAAACAGCAGCATCTTGTGGCCAAACAGCAGAATGTCAGTCCAGATATTTAACTTAATTTACACAAACAATGTTCAGACAATAAGAGCTGTTTCCCCATCTCACAAGTGAAGCCCTGGCTATGTATTGCACCCAGTAGAACCATTTATGGAGCGCATAGGGTTAACAATCCTGGCTTAACTCTTGTAGTAGTTTGGACTGGCTCTACCCCTAGCTCTAGTCAGTGATAGGGAGAATTTAGAAGGGAAAGGAAGCCGTGAGTTGTGTTACCTCTTCTTAGGCCCAAAAAGCTACAGAGACTTACAAAGAAAAAAGGAGGGAACTAGAGAACCGAGAGTCTGCATGGCCAAGCATTGGAGTCAGTAAGGTAACCTGTTTCCAAAAGCAGTTAAGACTTTACCACAGTGAAGGGAACTTTCAAGACACGGGTTCAACCCTGGACATGACTTGGACTAGTGTTATCTCTAAAACTCTGTATCCTTCAGTAGACATTACAGCCATGTTCTATCAGTGGGCATTAACCAAAACCAATAGAAACATGAATAAATAATGACAAACACTTATATATGGATGAATAATGGCCACAGTATTTTTTAAGGGGTTACACAATGATTATAATTAAAACTTTTAATTCAATAAATAAATAAATAAATACCAAAACTGTTAAAATATAAACCATTAATAAAACATCAAGCTGAACCATATCCACCCAGCGTGAGCTTGGAGACTAAACCCCCTCTAATAAACACCATGACAGTTCCAAAAGTTAAAGTAAAAGGGTGGGAGGGTGGGCGCTGGTCTTCTTTCTTCTCAGACTGGCACCAAACCTCAGATGTTTCAGTCTTATAAAGGGAAAATCTTGAATAACTTGAATAACCAATTAGCTGTTGTCCAAGATGTCCCCAACAACAGCTGAAGTGACCAGAACCAGCTCATACCAGATGTACAGCTTGACCTAAAAATAGCCACTTGGTAAGTCGACTGTAAAACAAGAGAGAAATCAGGGGGGGAGCAAGCGGACCATACCAATACGAATAAAATACGCAGAACGGTGCCACCATGTGTCCCCCAAGCTAAACGCTCTGGCGGGCCCTATCAAGAGTACGATTGCTCACCTTTGATTCTGAAGGAAGCGACTTAGACAAATAGAGAGAGAGAGACATATGTCTTATCCTTGCCTAAATTTATACATTGTTATCTGGTTACAATTATTCTGTGTACAATTGGAACGGTGTTTCGCTGTTGTTGGATGTACTACAACTCCTATTTTGCACATTTATTCTGCTACATCTGACCTAGTTACTGACTCCTGCATCATACTCCGGCCATTGCACTCTACACACCCTGCCTTTCACCCATACAAACACTTAACTTCACGGGCACCCTGACTACCATCAGGCAAGAGCCCCAACATCAGTGTGTGCCCCGGAGGAAGAAAGGGTGCAACCTCCTTTCACTGAGTGGCTGTAGGGAGTAACGATTTGAGGAAAGTCACTTTGATTGACTATAACAGCCAGAGCCTCTATCACCTCCCATCCTCCACTCTCGCTCCTTCCAGACCACTGTGGAACCTTTAATATTCTGTCCTTATAACAAACTTCAGATCACCTATAAACTTAAGGTATTGACACCTAAAGCTTGATGACAACCAATGCAGGTATCTTTAACCAGGGAATGTGTCTTTTGGGGCAGCCTGGCCAAAGACCCTAGCAGGGAACTTCCTGGTGGGTTTATGATCGGTGGGCCTCCCAATTAACGCTCGTAGCATCGGGTCTGTATATACCTAGCTGGTGGTCGAAAGTTCTTGGAAATGAGGTGCAAGTCACATTCCTGAATTCAAGTGTATAGCCACCATGAGTACGACGATACAGTTAAATACTGCAGCGGGGCAAGGTAGCAGATGGCTGCCGACCTCAGCCTACACTTTCATAGGCCACAGTCCAGTAGGCCTGAAGCCTATGAAAAAAAAGAAAAAGAAAAAGAGTCCTATGTATAACTTTGAGCGCTGCACCTAAAGAGATCGGTCAGTTCTCCAACAGTCAAATAGTTCAATACTGAAAAGGTGTGTGCTGCTCTATTAAATATAAAACACCACAATGTAGACAACAACTTAACATCTTCTTTTACAAGTTCTCCCAATGAAGATCTTCACATTCTATGGGTTGTATCGTTCTTCCTTGCCGACAAATATCATCTGAATGTATCATTTTCATAAACCGGCTTAACAATATAGTGACCCACAATAGTGAGGCAGCACTACGATACCGGATCCACACTCCAGGGTTTTATTATACTGACAAAGTTAAAATAACTAAGTGCATGTAAAATCACAGATCCCGCTCTGGAGCTGCCCGACTCGAATTTCAGGTCAGCTTCTTTCAGGACATAAACAACCTTTAAACCTTCCTCATCCAAAAAATTTTTGGGGATGAGGAAGAATGATACAACTCAGAAGTGAAAACCTTTGTTATAAATACTTCCCTATAAACATCATCACACCTGGTCCTGTCAATCAAAGTGCAGAGGGTGCGGCAGTTGCAGAGAGAGCTGAGCCTCTAGGTGTAACAGCAACGCCCCTATTGATCCTAGAGGCTAATTTTAATATATTAAAACATATGCGGGCACATATGGACATGCGGGCACATATGGACATGAGACCAGCACAGATGCCCTCAGCTGCCAAGCGCACATGTAACAGGTCAGCCAGTTGCATAGGTACAAATCTGCTGACAGATGCTCTTTGTCTCGTACAGTGCTAAGAAATTGTAAAAAATTATAGATAAATGGTAGTACGTGTAGAAGGTGACTTACTTTACCAGTGAGGGGGATGCAGGATAAGCTCAAGTAAGCCGTTGGAGAGGGGGGAGTGAATCTCCCTTGCTTCAAAGGCAATTTTTTGGCTATACAGTTTTGCTTTTTTCGGGAGTGGAAAGATAGTTCACTCTGTAGGTATTTGGTGAATAGATCTCCATACGATCATTTTTTTTCGTTATTGGAGTCTGATCAATTGAACAACTCTGATATGTAATTCAAATCCGCTAGAAATCATTATATGAAGGCATGGTACTCTATTAGACTTTGGTGTGGAGTGATGGGTTCATTGGGATGTACTCCTTTGTGGCATAATAAGCACTTTCAAACTCTACTTGAACTAAGTAGAGATTCATATTGGCAAAAAGGTAATATTTTGTACGTGGCACAGGTAGTAATCAATGGGGATATAGTCCCATTCACGGTATTGTCACAAAGAGAAAACTCACAGAAACTACTATGGTTTCGGTATTTGCAGTTAAGATCGGCACTTTTAAGTATTAAAAAAGATAAGCTTAAAATACACATTTCTACACAATTTAATGATTTGATAGGGAATTTGGGGCAAAGGATTAAGATTTCCCAACTTTATAAAAATTTACTTATAGCACGATTTGGAGATACCTTCTCTTCTGGACAGAGGGCCTGGCAAAATGAATGCTCAGATGATCAAGAGAAGGTAGCTCAGGATCTAAAATTGGTTTCACATAACTTTAATCACGTTGTGGTGCAGTTTAATATTTTACACAGACTTTATGTTACACCCCTTTGGCTTAAGAGATGTGGTATTAGGACCGATTCGAATTGCCCCAGATGTGATGCCTCGGATGCGGATTATCTCCATATGTTTTGGTTCTGTGTAGAGCTGAAACAATATTGGGGGTCTATTCACAGATACTTGGAGGGAAAACTGAACGTGCGGATTCCTTTTACTGCTGAATGCTGGGTATTGGGGGATCTTGCTAAGGTGGGTTGTCAACAATATAAGAAAAACCTTTTGTTTAAGATAATATTCTTGGCAAGACTCCTAATAGCACTTTCTTGGTTTGCGCGAGATGCTCCCAGCATTAATACATGGCTAAATTTGGTGGATACTAATAAGAGATATGACTATATCTTATATAAGCAAAGAAATACTGAGATAAAATGGCGTCGAATTTGGGGAGATTGGAGTCCCTAGACTTCCTCCTTCCTCCATCCTTCTCCACCTCTCCTTGGTATTACGGAGGGGTGGTGGTGAATGGTAAGATGCATCATAGGTGAGTAGGGGGAGGGACTGTTTTTTTTTTCTTTTCTTTTTTTTTTTGGGTGGGGAAAAAAGATGTTAATATTAATATGTTTTTATAAAATGTATTGTTAACCTCTTCCCGACCGCAATCTGTATATATACGTGATAGCTGCACATACCCCGTGCAGCTACCACGTGTATAAACGTCAAACCAGCTCTTTAATCCAAGCGCTGCAAAGCGCTTGGATTAAAGCTTCTGCCCGAGCCCTGCTGCTGTCACGGACAGCATACAGTGCAGTAATGCCGGCAAGGGACCAATCAGAGTGGCCCCTTGCCGACAATCGATCCGATTGGTTAGTCTGTGCAGACTAACCAATCGGATCGCGGCAGTGAAAAAAATGCCGGAGCATGAAATCAGGTAGGGTCCTCATAATACCCCCCCATCTGTGCCCCCGATATGTGGCTGTGCCCCTCCAAGCCCCCCCTTGTGTCCGTCTGCAGATCATCTAGAGGCAGGCAGCTGCCCTGATGCGGTCCGCCCCCTCCCTGCCCCATGCTTTCATTCTGACCCGCCCATCCTGCCCCAGCCTCCCTCAATATTGGCGGCCATACCCCCCCTTTCCAGCGCTGCCCCCCCGATCCCCCTGCTGTTTGTGATCGCGGCGGCTCCATTACTGAGCCGCCGCCATCTGCAGAGAGTGTCAGCTCTATGCTGACACTCTCCTGTAACCCCATAGATGCCGCGATTGCGGCATTTATGGGGTTAATAGAGGGAGGGAGCTCCCTCTCTCAACCATCGGGGCTGCAGCGCTGTGATTGCGGCACCCGATGGTTGCCATGGCAACCGGACGCTTTGCAAAAGCGTCCGCTGTTGCCACCTACAGGGCATCTAATAGTATTATACTTTGCAATGCAAGAGCATTGCAAAGTATAGTACAGCCATCAGCTTCACTGGATCTTCATGATCCAAGTGGGACTTGATAAAAAAAGAAAGTGCAAATAATAAAAATGAAAAAAAATAAATGTAAATTAAAAAAATAAATTGCCTTTTTCTATAAAAAAAAATGAAAAAATGAAATAAACTACACATATTAGGTGTCACCGCGTCCGTAACAACCGTCTCTATAAATATATCACATGATAGACCCCGTCCGATAAACACCATAAAAATAAAATAAAAAAAACAGTGTCAAAAAAGCTATTTTTGTCACCTTACAGCAAGCAATCAAAAAGGTTTATGACCCCCAAAATAGTACCAATCAAACCGTCACCTCGTTCCGCAAAAAATGATACCCTATTTAAGACAATCGCCCAAAAAATAAAAAAGCTATGGCTCTCAGACTATAGAGACACTAAAACATCATTTTTTTGGTTTCAGAAATGCTATTATTGTGTAAAACTTAAATAAATAAGAAAATGTATACATAGTAGGTATTGCCACGTCCGTAACGATCTTTTCTATAAAACTATCACATGACCTAACTTAACGCTGTAAAAATAATTAAATGAAAACTGTTCCAAAACAGCCAATTTTTGGGTCACCTTGCCCCATAAAGTGTAATAATGAATGATCAAAAAATCCTATGTACCCAAAAATGGTACCAATAAAAACCTCAACACTTTCTGCAAAAAACGAGCCCCTGCGCAAGACGATCGGCAGAAAAATAAAAAACATATGGCGTTCAGAAAACCAATCCAGCACAATCTACCTTCCAAAAACCGTATGGCATTCCTTTCTTTCTGCGCCCTGCCGTGTGCCCGTACAGCAGTTTACGACCACATGTGGGGTGTTTCTGTAAACCGCGGAATCAGGGTAATAAATATTGAGTTTTGTTTGGCTGTTAACCCTCAATGTGTTAAAGAAAAAAAATTATAAAATGGAAAATCTGCCAAAAAAGTGAAATTTAGAAATTTAATCTCCATTTTCCTTTAATTCTTGTGGAACGCCTAAAGGGTTAACAAAGTTTGTAAAATCAGTTTTGAGTAACTTGAGGGGTGTAGTTTCTACAATGGGGTCATTTATGGGGGTTACCACTATGTAAGCTTCACAAAGTGACTTCAGACCTGAACTGGTTCTTAAAAAGTGGGTTTTGGAAATTTTCTTAAAAATTGTAAGAATTGCTTCTAAACTTCTAAGCCTTCTAACGTCCTAAAAAAATTAAATGACATTTCCAAAATGATGCCAACATAAAGTAGACATATGGGGAATGTTAAGTAATAAATATTTTATTAGGTATCACTTTCTGTTTTAGAAGCAGAGAAATTGAAATTTGGAAAATTGTGAATTTTTCTAAATTTTTGGTAAATTTGGGATTTTTTCATAAATAAAGGTGAAATATATTGACTCAAATATATGACTATCATGAAGTACAATGTGTCACGAGAAAACAATCTCAGATTGGCGTGGATAAGTAAAAGCGTTCCAAAGCTATTACCACATAAAGTAACGCATGTCAGATTTGTAAATTTTGACCTGGACACTGGGGCATCAATGACCCTTGGTCATGAAAGGGTTAATATTAAATAATTTAATAAAGAAAGTTAAATTTAAAAAAATATTCTGCAAAATACCAAAATTAATAGATTAAAAACAAATGGATTAAAAACAAATAAAAATTAGGGATTTTCCCCAAAAAACTATGTACACTTAGGTATACAAACCATAGATCATACAAACGTTAGTCCTCCTATAAACACCAGACTAACCACCTGAAATATAATGGGAATTACAATAGATACGTTATCACCAATGGCAATGTGACTCCTAAGATAATTCCTTGTTAGAGTTGAGTGAACACCTGGATGTTTGGGTTCGAGAAGTTCGGCCGAACTTCCCGGAAATGTTCGAGTTCGGGATCCGAACCCGACCCGAACTTCGTCCCGAACCCCATTGAAGTCAATGGGGACCCAAACTTTTCGGCACTAAAAAGGCTGTAAAACAGCCCAGGAAAGGGCTAGAGGGCTGCAAAAGGCAGCAAAATGTAGTTAAATCCCATGCAAACAAATGTGGATAGGGAAATAAATAAAAATAAAAATAAAATAAATAAAAATTAACCAATATCAATTGGAGAGAGGTCCCATAGCAGAGAATCTGGCTTCATGTCAGCAGAGAATCAGTCTTCATGTCATAGCAGAGAATCAGGCTTCACGTCACCCACCACTGGAACAGTCCATTGTCAGATATTTAGGCCCAGGCACCCAGGCAGAGGAGAGAGGTCCCACAGCAGAGAATCTGGCTTCATGTCAGCAGAGAATCAGTCTTCAATTCATGTCATAGCAGAGAATCAGGCTTCACGTCACCCACCACTGGAACAGTCCATTGTCAGATATTTAGGCCCAGGCACCCAGGCAGAGGAGAGAGGTCCCATAGCAGAGAATCTGGCTTCATGTCAGCAGAGAATCAGTCTTCATGTCATAGCAGAGAATCAGGCTTCACGTCACCCACCACTGGAACAGTGCATTGTCAGATATTTAGGCCCAGGCACCCAGGCAGAGGAGAGAGGTCCCATAGCAGAGAATCTGGCTTCATGTCAGCGGACATCACAATATAACTTAACCAGCTACAGCAATAGCCAGAGATTTAGCTGAATATAAATGTGAGGCCTATTATTTAGGCGCTGGGTGACAGGTATACGTTTACGGACAGAATTAGACTTGGATATGCACAGTAGCGTGTGTGTGAAGTTATTGAGAATGACCCTATCAGCACCTTGAATCTAATATACCCTTTTAGGGATAGATTTAAAGTAGGCCTGATACAGCAGAAACCACTAATTTAGGAAATTGCTAGGTTGGGAATTGTATTTCAAACCAGAACAAAAACTGTGCTTTGACGGACACAATATAACTTAACCAGCTACAGCAATAGCCAGAGATTTAGCTGAATATAAATTTGAGGCCTATTATTTAGGCGCTGGGTGACAGGTATACGTTTACGGACAGAATTAGACTTGGATATGCACAGTAGCGTGTGTGTGAAGTTATTGAGAATGACCCTATCAGCACCTTCAATCTAATATACCCTTTTAGGGATAGATTTAACCCCTTAAGGACACAGCCTTTTTACACCTTAGGACTAGGCCATTTTTTGCAAATCCGACCAGCGTCACTTTAAGTGCTAATGACTTTAAAACGCTTTGACTTATCCAGGCCATTCTGAGATTGTTTTTTCATCACATATTGTACTTCATGACACTGGTTAAATGAAGTCAAAAAAATTATTTTTTTTGCACAAAAAAATACCTAATTTACCAAAAATTTGGAAAAATTTGCAAATTTCAAAGTTTCAGTTTCTCTACTCCTGTAATACATAGTAATACCCCCAAAAATTGTGATGACTTTACATTCCCCATATGTCTACTTCATGTTTGAATTATTTTGGGAATGATATTTTATTTGTTGGGGATGTTATAAGGCTTAGAAGTTTAGAAGCACTCTTGAAATTTTTCAGAAATTTACAAAAACTCAATTTTTAGGGACCAGTTCAGGTCTCAAGTCACTTTGCGAGGCTTACATAATAGAAACCACCCAAAAATGACCCAATCTAAGAAACTACACCCCTCAAGGTATTCAAAACTGATTTTGCATACATTGTTAACTCTTTAGGTGTTGCACAAGAGTTATTGGCAAATGGGGAGGAAATTTGAGAATTTTTCATATTAACCCATTTTTTCCACTAACAAAGCAAGGGTTAACAGCCAAACAAGACTGTATCTTTATTGCCCTGACTCTGCTGTTTACAGAAACACCCCATATGTGGCCTTAAACTACTGTACGGCCACACAGCGGGGCGTAGAGTGAAAGGTGTGCCGTTTGGTTTTTGGAAGGCAGATTTTTATGGACTGGTTTATTTACACCATGTCCCATTTGAAGCCCCCTGATGCACCCCTAGAGGAGAAACTCTCTATAAGTGACCCCATCTAAGAAACTACACCCCTCAAGGTATTCAAAACTGATTTTACATACGCCGTTAACCCTTTAGGTGTTGCACAAGATTTAATGGAAAATAGAGATACAATTTCAAAATTTCACTTTTTTGGCAGATTTTCCATTTTAATATTTTTTTTCCAGTTACAAAGCAAGGGTTAACAGCCAAACAAAACTCATTATTTATGGCCCTGATTCTGTAGTTTACAGAAACACCCCATATGTGGCCGTAAACTACTGTATACTGTATACCCACTAGACGCCAACGATTATTCAAGGGGAGGCGGGCGGGGGATCGCAATCCCGCCTGCCGTACCGCCCGCCTCCCGCACCGCCCGCCTCCCGCACCGCCCGCAACCCTCCCCCTGCACCTCCCACCGGGCTAAAATCATGCAGGAGTGCAGGGGGAGGTGAAATATATATTTTGGGCATTATAAAGTTTCTGATCATAAACTGCAAAAAGCGTATCAAACCGCAGGTCTGAATTGACCTGCGGTTTGCGGCGATCACATGACCCCCCCCTGGCGTTGTGACAGGATGCCGGCTGAATGATTTCAGCCGGCATCCCGTTGCGATTAACCCCCGCGGCGCCGGAATCCCGATTTTAAGTTAGGACGTACCGGTACGTCCTGTGTCCTTAAGGACTCTGGAAATAGGGCGTACCGGTACGTCCTATGTCCTTAAGGGGTTAAAGTAGGCCTGATACAGCAGAAACCACTAATTTAGGAAATTGCTAGGTTGAGAATTGTATTTCGAACCAGAACAAAAACTGTGCTTTGACGGACACAATATAACTTAACCAGCTACAGCAATAGCCAGAGATTTAGCTGAATATAAATTTGAGGCCTATTATTTAGGCGCTGGGTGACAGGTATACGTTTACGGACAGAATTAGACTTAGATATGCACAGTAGCGTGTGTGTGAAGTTATTGAGAATGACCCTATCAGAACCTTGAATCTAATATACCCTTTTAGGGATAGATTTAAAGTAGGCTTGATACAGCAGAAACCACTAATTTAGGAAATTGCTAGGTTGGGAATTGTATTTCAAACCAGAACAAAAACTGTGCTTTGACGGACACAATATAACTTCACCAGCTACAGCAATAGCCACAGATTTAGCTGAATACAAATTTGAGGCCTATTATTTAGGCGCTGGGTGACAGGTATATGTTTACGGACAGAATTAGACTTGGATCTGCACAGCGTGTGTGTGAAGTTATTGAGAATGACCCTATCAGCACCTTGAATGTAATATACTCTTTTAGGGATAGATTTAAATAACCACACTATTGATGGTTAAATGGACTTGGTGGCAGCTTGCCCCTGATGTAGGATATAGCAAAAAATAACCACACTATTGATGGTTAAATGGACTTGGTGGCAGCTTGTGCTGGCGCACCACAAGCCACAAAATGGCCGCCGATCACCCCAGAAAAAAGTGACTGAAAAACGCTCTGGGCAGCCTAAAAACAGTGAGCAATTGAATAGCAGCAGTTCAATGATCCACAGCTGTAGATCGATCACTGTCTTAAGTGTTTTGGAGGAGTTAATCACTGCCTAATCTCGCCCTAACGTCGCAGCTGCAACCTCTCCCTACACTTGTAACAGCAGAGTGACATGCAGCGCTACGTGACCCAAGCTTATATAGAGGCTGGGTCACATGCTGCACTGGCCAATCACAGCCATGCCAATAGTAGGCATGGCTGTGATGGCCTCTTGGGGCAAGTAGTATGACGCTTGTTGATTGGCTGCTTTGCAGCCTATCAAAAAGCGCCAAGAAAGCGCCGAACACCGAACCCGGACTTTTACGAAAATGTTCGGGTCCGTGTCACGGACACCCCAAAATTATACAGTTCGGGTTCGTTCATCCCTATTCCTTGTATGATAATATCCAAGATACGATCAGTTAATCCTATTGGCCGCTTAATTATTAAGAGAGAGGGCTCTTGTTCACCGGAAGTAGGCCGCGGGGGCATGTGTTCCTACAAGGATCGCATGTGAGGTTGTCAGGAAATGGTAGAGACCAATGCGCTCCAGGGTGGAAAGCACGTGTAGAGACCAGGAGAGGAAGTGGAGAGGAATATCAACGGTCCTTCTCCGTAATTTCCGGTGTGGTTATGTGTGCCACAAGGTGGAACGCACAAGGCAAGGGGAGGGGAAAAAAAGTAATTGCATGCCTGTGTGTCTCAGATTGGAATGTACATGACACACACAACATATGGGTATGTACGTGAAACGCATTAAACAAGGGAAGAGGGGAGCCACTATAGGTGCATGTACGATAAGTACTTGACGTTTAAAATGAATAAATCAATAAATAAATAAATAATTGAAGTATTAATAGAAAAGATTATTACATAAAATCATAAAAGAAAAGGGGAAAGATAAAAAAAAAAGATAAATAAATAAATGATAAAGGAACACATATGTAGGCAAATGGCTTGTTACATCTTATAATAAGTATAAATCAAATCAATATAACAATGAAATTAATGTTTCGAGTTCGCATAGTGCACTAATCAAATGGGCAACAAGGTTAGGTAGAATGGCAAAAAGTTATTGGTAAAAATTCAATTAATGAACAGGCGCGCGTGTTCACAGGATCGGAAGGTAAGAGAGTGGATCTCCAGCCTGCCAGCGGCGACCGTTCGCTGGCAGGCTGGAGATGCGATTTTTTTTAACCCCTAACAGGTATATTAGACGCTGTTTTGATAACAGCGTCTAATATACCTGCTACCTGGTCCTCTGGTGGTCCCCTTTGCTTGGATCGACCACCAGAGGACACAGGCAGCTCAGTAATAAGTAGCACCAAACACCACTACACTACACCCCCCCTGTCACTTATTAACCCCTTACTAACCCCTGATCATCCCATATAGACTCCCTGATCACCCCCTGTCATTGATCACCCCCCTGTCATTGATCACCCCCTTGTAAGGCTCCATTCAGACGTCCGTATGTTTTTTACGGATCCACGGATACATGGATCGGATCCGCAAAACACATACGAACGTCTGAATGGAGCCTTACAGGGGGGTGATCACCCCATATAGACTCCCTGATAACCCCCCTGTCATTGATCACCCCCTGTAAGGCTCCATTCAGACGTCCGTATGTTTTTTACGGATCCACGGATACATGGATCGGATCCGCAAAACACATACGGACATCTGAATGGAGCCTTACAGGGGGGTGATCAATGACAGGGGGGTGATCACCCCATATAGACTCCCTGATCACCCCCCTGTCATTGATCACCCCACTGTCATTGCTCACCCCCCTGTAAGGCTCCATTCAGACGTCCGTATGTTTTTTACGGATCCACGGATACATGGATCGGATCCGCAAAACACATATGGACGTCTGAATGGAGCCTTACAGGGGGGTGATCACTCCATATAGACTCCCTGATCACCCCCTGTCATTGATCACCCCTCTGTAAGGCTCCATTCAGACGTCCGTATGTTTTTTACGGATCCATGGATCGGATCCGCAAAACACATACGGACATCTGAATGGAGCCTTACAGGGGGGTGATCAATGACAGGTGGGTGATCACCCCATATAGACTCCCTGATCACCCCCCTGTCATTGATCACCCCCCTGTCATTGATCACCCCCCTGTAAGGCTCCATTCAGACGTTCGTATGTTTTTTACGGATCCACGGATACATGGATCGGATCCGCAAAACACATACGGACATCTGAATGGAGCCTTACAGGGGGGTGATCAATGACAGGGGGGTGATCACCCTATATATACTCCCTGATCACCCCCCTGTCATTGATCACCCCCCTGTAAGGCTCCATTCAGACGTCCGTATGTTTTTTACGGATCCACGAATACATGGATCGGATCCGCAAAACACATACGGACATCTGAATGGAGCCTTACAGGGGGGTGATCAATGACAGGGGGGTGATCACCCCATATAGACTCCCTGATCACCCCCCTGTCATTGATCACCCCCCTGTCATTGCTCACCCCTTTGTAAGGCTCCATTCAGACGTCCGTATGTTTTTTACGGATCCACGGATACATGGATCGGATCCGCAAAACACATACGGACATCTGAATGGAGCCTTACAGGGGGGTGATCAATGACAGGGGGGTGATCACCCCATATAGACTCCCTGATCACCCCCCTGTCATTGATCACCCCCCTGTAAGGCTCTATTCAAACGTCCGTATGTTTTTTACAGATCCACGAATACATGGATCGGATCCGCAAAACACATACGGACGTCTCAATGGAGCCTTACAGGGGGGTGATCAATGACAGGGGGGTGATCACCCCATATAGACTCCCTGATCACCCCCCTGTCATTGATCACCCCCCTGTCATTGATCACCCCCCTGTAAGGCTCCATTCAGACGTCAGTATGTTTTTTACAGATCCACGGATACATGGATCGGATCCGCAAAACACATACGGACGTCTGAATGGAGCCTTACAGGGGGGTGATCAATGACAGGGGGGTGATCACCCCATATAGACTCCCTAATCACCCCCATGTCATTGATCACCCCCCTGTAAGGCTCCATTCAGACATTTTTATGGCCCAAGTTAGCGGAAATTGTTTTTTTTTTTTTTCTTTTCTTACAAAGTCTTATATTCCACTAACTTGTGTCAAAAAATCTCACATGAACTCACCATATCCCTCATGGAATCCAAATGCGTCACATTTTTTAGACATTTATATTCCAGATTTCTTCTCATGCTTTAGGGTCCCTAAAATGCCAGGGCAGTATAAATACCCCACATGTGACCCCATTTCGGAAAGAAGACACCCCAAGGTATTTCGTGAGGGGCATATTGAGTCCATGAAAGATTTTAATTTTTGTCCCAAGTTAGCGGAAAGGGAGACTTTGTGAGAAAAAACAAAAAAAAATCAATTTCCGCTAACTTGTGCCAAAAAAAAAAAAATTCTATGAACTCGCCATGCCCCTCATTGAATGAACTCACTATGCCCATCACGAAATACCTTGGGGTGTCTTCTTTCCAAAATGGGGTCACTTGTGGGGTAGTTATACTGCCCTGGCATTCTAGGGGCCCTAATGTGTGGTAAGTAGTTTGAAATCAAAATGTGTAAAAAATGACCTGTGAAATCCTAAAGGTGCTCTTTGGAATGTGGGCCCCTTTGCCCACCTAGGCTGCAAAAAAGTGTCACACATGTGGTATCGCCGTACTCAGGAGAAGTTGGGTAATGTGTTTTGGGGTGTCATTTTACATATAACCATGATGGGTGAGATAAATATCTTGGTCAAATGCCAACTTTGTATAAAAAAATTGGAAAAGTTGTCATTTGCCGAGATATTTCTCTCACCCAGCATGGGTATATGTAAAATGACACCCCAAAACACATTGCCCAACTTCTCCTGAGTACGGCGATACCACATGTGTGACACTTTTTTGCAGCCTAGGTGGGCAAAGGGGCCCACATTCCAAAGAGCACCTTTAGGATTTCACAGGTCATTTTTTACACATTTTGATTTCAAAATACTTCCCACACATTAGGGCCCCTAAATTGCCAGGGCAGTATAACTACCCCACAAGTGACCCCATTTTGGAAAGAAGACACCCCAAGGTATTCTGTGAGGGGCATGGCGAGTTCCTAGAATTTTTTATTTTTTGTCACAAGTTAGTGGAATATAAGACTTAAGTTAGTGGAATATGAGACTAGTGGAATATGAGAAAAAAAATAAAAAATCATCATTTTCCGCTAACTTGTGACAAAAAATAAAAAGTTCTATGAACTCACTATACCCATCAGCGAATACCTTAGGGTGTCTACTTTCCGAAATGGGGTCATTTGTGGGGTGTTTGTACTGTCTGGGCATTGTAGAACACATTTTTGTACCATAGTTTGTAAACGCTATAACTTTTACCCAAACCATTTTTTTTTTTTTACCCAAACATTTTTTTTTTATTAAAGACATGTAGAACAATAAATTTAGAGAAAAATTTATATATGGATGTCGTTTTTTTTTGCAAAATTTTACAACTGAAAGTGAAAAATGTCATTTTTTTGCAAAAAAATCGTTTAATTTCGATTAATAACAAAAAAAGTAAAAATGTCAGCAACAATGAAATACCACCAAATGAAAGCTCTATTAGTGAGAATAAAAGGAGGTAAAATTCATTTGGGTGGTAAGTTGCATGACCGAGCAATAAACGGTGATAGTAGTGTAGTGCAGAAGTGTAAAAAGTGGCCTGGTCATTAAGGGTGTTTAAGCTAGGGGGGCTGAAGTGGTTAATATTGGAAATCATTATGGTTTAAAATGAACTCAATTGAATGTATAATAAACTTTCTCTGATGCGGTGGCATGAAATTGTCTTTAGTTAAAAAAAAAACCTCTACTGCTCTGATACCTAGCTCATGAATGATGTTACTATAGAGGGCAGAAACATCCAAAACATAACATATTTTCTTCCCATTTAAAGCCTTTGAGAATTGTAATGAACTGGCTCCAATCTCTGAGGTGGGCTGGTTACGTAATTACGTATTTTTGTAAAAGGTTATCAACATAGGCCAAAAGGTTGGAAGCCAAAGAGTTGATCCCAGATATGATGGGTCATCCAGGGGGTTTATCTAATGACTTATGAATCTGTGGAAAGAATTAAAAGTATGGTATTGAGGGATGTTCAATTGTGAGGTATTTCTACTCTTGTTTATTAATTACCTTCTGTGTGTATCCTTTATAAATAAGAGCAGAGATATGTTTTGTTTTAAAAACGGATCACAGTGTATTTTGTCAGAAAGTATCCTTAGGGATTCTTAATTATAGTAATGAAAGTCGAGTATGACTACCCCACCCCCCTTATCGGCACTTTTATTATTGATGTCCCTATTAAATGCTAAATGAAAAATGGCTTTACGTTGAACTCTAGAAATATTATAGATACCAAAATATATATGTTTTTGTTGTAAAAAAGTCTTCTTTCGATCCATAAGGACCATGTTGTAAAAGTTCTGTAAATGTGGGCCCCTGCTCTCTACTGGTTAGAATGATAATCTAGCTTAAAGAGAAGAAGGTACAGTAAAGGTGAGTGGACCAGTTCTACTAAAATTTAAAGTGTCAATTAATATTGTGTCTCTTATTTCTTCACAGGTAGCGGCAGTGTCATTGCAAATGAATTGATTAAAGGGTTTCTACCACCAGAGTTTGACATTTTTCGCTGACTGACACTAGCGATCTGCTAGTGTCTGCACTACCTAACAGTGCTTTTGTATCACCTTTGTCTGCTGCCGTTAAGCCTCTAGGTACTATGGGGGCGTCTTTTCAGCACCTAGAGGCTCCGTCTACTCACTATATACTCACTATTTCTGCCGCCCAGCGCGCTCCAGCCCGCCCCTCTGCTCTAGATTTACAGCCTACTTCTCCCCTATCGTGGCCGAATTCTCGCACCTGCGCCGTGTGCTTCTGTATTCGGCGCAGACACAGTGACTGTCGGACTTCTCCCTGCGCCGAGCTTAGTGACTGTCGGACCGTTCCCCGCGCCGGCATCTTCACTGCGCCTGCGCTGATTTTGGCGCAGGGAGCAGTCCGACAGTCACTGTGCCTGCGCCGAATACAGAAGGGCACGGCGCAGGCGCGGGAATTCGAGCTGGAGCGAGGTTTGATGTCAATCAAGAGGAGCGAGGCGGGCTGGAGGGACGCGGTGGGCGGCATAAATAGTGAGTAGACGGAGCTTCTAGATGCTGAAAAGACGCCCCCATAGCACCTAGAGGCTCATTTGCATATCAATAAAAGTATGTTTTTAAGCTTAACGGCAGCAGACAAAGGTGATACAAAAGCACTGTTAGGTAGTGCAGACACTAGCAGATCGCTAGTGTCAGTCAGCGAAAAATGTCAAAATCTGGTGGTAGAAACCCTTTAAGGTCTAAATAGTTTGAATAGATCAGGACCACTCATAGGGCAGAAGGAAAGTCCTCTGCTGAATAGTTCAATTTTCTTTTCATGAAGAATATATTTAGAAAGATTAAAAATACCCCTAGATTGAAAGGTTTCAGTTAAGGAATTGGAGATGGAGTAGGGCGAGGTCTATTTTTTTAAAATAAGGGTTCTCTGTTTTCCTTTTACTCTACACCCTCTTCTTCTGCGCTTAGTCTTTTTTTTTTTCGTTTTCCTTTGTGAACTGAGAGGTAGAATAGGGCTGTAGAAGTGGGTTATTTTTAATGTTTGTTGAGGCAGAAAATGTATGGGAGTATGAGGCTGCGTATGTGGACCAAATAAGGAGTCAGAGAGCCGCACCAATTTCGGGGGCCGCCGCATAGTGCTGCGCCAAGTTCAGGGTAGGTCCCACTCAAAGAGGTAACATTGACGAGGTGAGTGGGCTTATTATGCCTTCTGATCAAAATGTACACTAATGCCTCGTGAATAAGTATACAATATGGGGGGCAGTACACTGAATATTGTGCTGAGAAGAGAGTTTATTAGATCAATGCATAGCTTGTGGATGTGCTATCCAGTTCTCTTTTTCTCATTTGATACATGAATAACTATAATATTACAGTATGATGGATGCAAAGGAGGTATTTTGCGCCGCAAAAATGGGTTTATGTCACCCACAGAGTTAACAGACTGATTAACTATTCTTTTACACTGTGACAGATGCAAAAGACGTGTTTTGCACCCCAAAAATGGGTTTGTGTCACTAACAGAATTAACAGCCAGATTAAGTATTCTATTTCTGTGTGACGAATGCCAAGGAGGTGTTTTGCACCCCAAAAAACGGCTATAGGTCACACACAGAATTAATAGCTCGATTAAGTATCGAATTTCTTTGTCACTGGTACAAAGGTGTTGTAATTGCAACGCGCCGCCCCCAGGGCCCTATCGCATCCCAGGTCTAGTGGAATGCCAAGTGGTGTGGTGCGACCTATATGTGCCACGGTGCTCCTACCTGGATACAGCGGGACCCCAGGCTTAGGGGCCGAAGCAAATAAAGGGTTAAATAGTTGAGTTTGGGGATGAAGAAAAACTAGAGTCCATACCTTGTGAACTTTAACAGCAGCTTTACTTGGGTAAACTTGATTCCACACAGTATTCAGGCTTTTCTTACATTCAGGCTTTCTTTTGGCTCCAGCTTTGGAATAAACTGTCAGGCAAACTTGGTAACTGCGCTTTCTCTCTTTCTCTGCTGGGCTGACAGGCTTGCTAAATAACTCTGCTTTCTTTCTCTCTGCTGTGCTAAACTCTGCTTGGGTCTGTTTACTGGACTTTCAGCTGGTTCTGGTATCCTTGGATTGGGGTGCCTTAGGCTGTGATCCCCCTCTTGACACTCAGTAAAATAAATTAGCATGAAGTCCTGGTGCTTTACAAGCTACTTCTCTTTTGTGGCTCTTGCTCCAGCCGAAGAACACTTTACTCTGGCTGCTATAACTTTCATGTCTTCTCAGCTCCAATATGGAGTCTAAACTGCAATAAACTAGAACTGCAACCCCCTCCCTTCTGGTAGGAAGCTGAACTGGCCCACACCTGCCCAAAGTGGGGGGAAGGGGGGGGGGAGAATGGAATGGTGAGTTCCATTCTATCTAGAGATTTCTGTCTCTCTCTCTTCCATATACGCTGCCACCTGCTGGTGAACCAGGCATATTATATGAACGAAACAGTTTCATAACAGTAATATAAATGCACAAAAAAATACGCAGATGACATAGGCATTAGCAATAAAATACAGTAGCAGAGTGAAAGAATGTAAATTATGTAAATTATGTAACCACTCCGGGGTGTTACATAATGCACCCACAAAAAATGAATATAAGCCAACCACAGAGTTATCAGCCACATCAAAAGCCTAAAACTGTCCCTCACTGCAGCAGTGCCCTGTCCCTACACTAGTTAGAGCAGAATCGCGGCACAACACATGATCCAGCATTTATGCAGGCAGCGTCATGTGCTGCTCCGGCCAATTACAGCCATGCCAGTACTAGGCTTCAAAGTGCCCACAGCATAAAGGCTTGTTGCCATTCAACTAGCTTAATTATTCATCCAAACCCGAACTTTTGCGGCAAAGTCCATGTTCAGGTGCCCATACCCAGTCCGGGTTCGCTCATCCCTACTCATAGGATAGCTTTCTTACATCTGGAATCATAAGAGACTTATAGCTTTCTATTCCTTTTGGAAGGAGAATTCATTTGCACATTGTTTTTTCAAAATCGCAGGGGAGCATTGTCTGGCAATGAGAAATATTGTCCTGTGGATCTTGAAGTTATATGGGACATGGAGAGAAATGTCTGCCACATAGAGGTTTAAAAAAAAATACAACTCACCCTAAAACACAACTAGACCCCAAAAAACGGTATGGTAATAAACTGTGTAAACCTCTCTATAGCAAACAAGTCACTGAGGTTTAGAGTCGCTAAGAACAAAATAATACATTTTTATTGAAGTGATCAGACAAAAAAGGGGAGTAGATTCTCTCAGTGATTGGGCACAATAGTAGGGAAAGTTTCTAAAAGGTGCACATTGGGCAAATGTATAAATAAGCCTTGTGCAGAAATAGAAGATAGTGCTACTGAATGTGTCAAGAGCACCGGTAGGCGTGATAATGTAGTGTCCCACTTATGTGTGAATGGGCCACTCCAAATTGCTATATGTCATTTTATGGATTTCCTTTGTCAATGCTGCTAAATTCCTATTACAGGCTGGTAAATGCACTACATATATCTGACACTAGGTGGTGCACTAACCACATTTATATAGGTCAGCCACAGGAAGTTAGTGAGTAGAAGAGTAGAAGGTTAGGAGTGTGGAGGAGGAAAGGAGAGGAGACAGACCTCCTGGCCCAGGGGGTAAAATGCCTGAACTTTTGGAATCCAGAACCAGGATTTATTAATCCTACATTATAGAGCCACTGACCAGGCACTACTTGAACTATAGTTGTGACAACCTTTTCAAAGAATGGAGCATAGAGTTTGCCTGCCATGAGGGAGACCGACCATGGGTTTATACTAATAGTTACCGAGGATCCAGAGTATATTGAAAGACTGAATAGCCAGAGCAAGATCAGGAACCAAGTAAAGTAAGATCATCATGCCTACTACAGTTGAGCTAGAACCTACCTACACCACATCACTAAGCCAGTTATTGGGATTTACAGCTTCACCATCTTCATTCATGACAAAGTGCTGCTATGATTATTGAAAGATTACCAACTACAAGTAAAGTTCCAATTTGGTTCAACTTCTGCCTCTCTCATCATTCTAGTTCATCTCCCAATTGCACCTTACGGTGCTGGCGTCCTGAACACAGGGGCCCAGCCACCAAAGCGTTACCCAAGTACAATCAAGGGCACCTCAACTTCCATCTGGCTGGTGTTCCCTGCAATAGATAAAGTAATACAAGTAGACTGGTGTTCCCTGCAGAAAAAAGTAAAACATGTAGACTATGTTATACTGGCAGGATAAAAAGACATCAGTATCCGCGGTGGATACGGGGACAAAGACAGACACATCAGTTGTAGAAGAAGTTATAAAAAAGTAGGTAATTATTTACATCAGTACAATAGGGCAGACAGGACCATTTTCCACCTGTGTCCCCGATGAAAAGTAATCCAAGGGAGGTGCTATGGCAAGTAGAAATGATGGTAAGTCCATGGAACATGGGCAAGCTTCAATAGACAGCATTGCTGAACAATTATGCAAACATCCATCTGTGTGAGTGAGAATTATCACACATCTAGATTAAATGAGAGTGGTATAATACCACCAATAGAAATCGATAATTCACGAGATGGAGCAAAAGACAACTAGAACCCCAACTATTTTTCTATAACCCCTCCCCCAAAAAAATAAAAATACAGTTAAAACAACTCTAAATGCTTTGTGTGAATCATGCCTCATCAGCACTGCATCCCTCATATGTATAGCAACTGTTTCCGTTAGACAAGATTTTGGTTTCTCTTAGCCTCTAATGGCAAGCATGGATATTAAAGGGGTTATCCAGTAATATATAATGATGACCTATCCTCAGGTGGGGGTCCAAGTCCCAGCACCCCAATATTAGGCATATTTAATGCGCAGATGGCAACACAACGGTTGATAAATGAGACGGGCCTGCCTTTTTCCCTGTCCGTGCACCGCCCCCCTTAGACATGACCTGAGTAGAAGAAAAATGGGAAAAACTCACAGATTGCAGCGCAAAAGTTAGTAAATCCGCAACAGATATACGCAAAAAAGTGCAATATATCTGTTCATAAGTAACCCCTGAAAATTACACAGCTCCCTTGCTGGTGGAGATTTCCATTCTGACAGACGGACCTGCACAGGTTATTAACGGTGGCGCTTCTGATGCAAGCAGGGGATAGATTAAGACCGGCATGTAATAGACCAGTCATGATTAATGTCCTCTAAAGATGATTCAGTGTCCAGCCAGATATCGGTATGTGGACCATTGAATGATGAGATCAATGTAACATAAGGCGTCTTACAGAGACAAGTCTCCAGGATTCAGCAGGACGGTCCTGCACTGCTGCCATTGTTCCAGGACGCCACGTACCATACGGATAGAAGGGATCGGTAATAGATTATTCTTCCAGGGCAGACTTCTACTTCTTGTCCTGCTGATTGGCTGCTCTTCTGTAACTCCCTGTTGGTAGCATATAGAAGGTAAGTCTATGGGCATTGTAGTTGGCTGTTTCTGCTAAAGGGGTCGTCCCAGTTATTGAAAAAAAATCTAACATCAGCAATATTTGTGATAATATAACATATAATTACATATTTTATCCCCCACTGCTTCCAGTGCTGCCACTATGATTCTCTCCCCCATCCATGATGTCATTTATGTTGCAGAGTTACTGTGCCCATATACCCCGGAAACGTCTGCAGCCCATTATTCAGCAGCATGTGAGACATGTAGCAACTGCAGCCAAGTCAAGCCAACCACAGGAAGGATGGGAGTAGTAGTGCTAGAAGTGGCATCTGTTTATTTGGCAGCAGTGATTACATCCCCATATACTCTACACAACTGATGCAGCCAATTACTGGCTTCAGTGGTCAAGTGCCATATACTCCTAAGGCCATTGAACGGCTGCAGTGGTGTCAGGGCTATAGAAGCATGTCACTGCTGCAGCCAAGAAGATGATGTCATGGTTGTATTGGCCATGAGGGTTGTAGTGACAGCACTGGAAGTAATGAGAAATAAGATAGGTGAATAGATATTATTTTATCACATTAGATGTCCAGGCTGATTATTTAATGACTTGGACAACGCCTTTAAGTTAAACATTTTATTAATACACGAAGGTGACCATGTATAGTCAGTAATAATCTTGTATTATGGACGCCATTAGATTCAATAAAGATGAAAAATTTATTAAAATTTGTTTTAAAAAAATTAAATAATAAGTAAACAGCAGCGATTCCACAGCCTGAGAATTATATGTTATTAAAATGTTAGAGAAATGTCATCCAGACACCAATATCGTCTGTGTTATAATAATCCACCTCGCTGCCATATCGCCAATGGACGAAATACAAATAGTCTTCATTTTTATCCTAAACCTTTACTCTATATAGTAATGTATACGTAGTAACATCACAGCCCCCATGTCACATGACCAGTAATGTCCATATGATGATGTCATAATATCACATAAGCAATAATGAGAATCTAATGATGTCACAAACGGGAAGGTATAAAAAGCCCAGTCACCCAAAGTTCCATTGAGGGTTTCTGTAGGCGTTTGCAGAGCGAGGATCGTTCTGTGCGATTTTTTGCAAATATGGCAAAAAGAAAGAGCTGGAAGCGAATTATCGTTCTGTCCGACTCATCGGACAGCAGTGAGGATGAGGATTTACATCAGGTGAGGGACACTAACTGTGAACTTAAAATTATATGTTACAGTATAAACGTACTGGGCCAAAACTATAATTCTAGACAGGGGATATATTATACCAGTCCTGACCTCATCTGCATAGTATACACCAGGACAATAGCAAACACATGGCAGTCATTATAATTAGCATTGGGATTGTAGATTCCATAAGTGGGACCATTGTGCAGTTCTTTATTTCATGTTTCCTTATTATTCCAGACTCATCCAAGAAAGAAGCCGGTTCCCAGGTCTCCAAGACTAGAGGACGAAAATGGCTTCACCACCACCATCTTATCTGGACAACCAGGTACAGTGCTTTTAATGAGGACTTTTCATAGGAAACAGAAAGATCGGATCTCAGCTGGACATCTGGGATGTTTCTCCAACCATAGATGTCCATGAGATAACTTACCATATAGTGTCAGTGTGAATATGGACAGATTCTAGGTGGATTACTGAGTAGATGTGTGCGGATGATTCACTTTCTTACTGTTTAGCTGTTGAGGTTTACCTATTGTTATTATACACATTTTACTTTTCATTCCACAGATACATCAATACCATCATCAAGCAGCGTCATTGGCATTGATGTCACCAGGTATCAAAAAAAAATTAATACACCTCTAATAATGGGCAGATCCAGGAGCCAAGCATCTGAGGCCTCAATGGGAGTCATTTCTACTGAGGTCATCAGTGTAGACCAGATAGTGTGATTCTTGGTTACTGATCTACTGCCTTCCACCATGACCATTATTTAATGTATTGTTAAAGTCCAAAGATTAGCCTCTTAGCTGCTGATATATCTTTCTACATTTATTTTCACAGGGCCAATGACATAACATCTGATGATGATGACGACTCTCAAAGTAGAGAATCTTCCACACCTAAAAGTAAGTTATGAATCACTGTTTTCCAGTTACAATCAAGGTTTGTGTTATTGGACACAGGACATTTCTCAATTCTCTGTCCTGTTATTTGTTCTTCATAGGGATCAGGACTGATACAGGGTCTTCTGATACCTCTATAGAGAGGGACTCTCCAATTACCATCAGTGACAGCGATGATGAATCCACCATTACACCGGGCACTACTGTCACAGGTCAGTTTGATATCATTAAAGTTTAACTAAATATATATTTGGCTGTGAACTCAAAGTCCAAGACCCTACCTGTTCCCCTTTATCCCCTACTTATACCCATTATCTCTGATCAGTATTTAATATCATATTGTTCACTCTTTTATTACTTCACATTTCTGTACAGATAAAGCACCATCTGAATGTGCGGAGAGATCCACTCCAGAGGAAAGGTGAGATATGTCGGTTTACTATTTACTATGGTAAAAGCCCCTGTAGCCTCTTGCTGGTGGTGGGATACATGTAATTTCCTCTTCATATTTTGGGATAAGTGACAGAATAGATATTCGGATGTTCCGAGACTGGACCTAAGGCTTGATTATTAATATTCTTTCTGCTTTCTTTCCAGGACACCTCTGTGTAATACTTGTGGCTGTGTCATTAAAGACATCACATCGCCCACATCCACTTACACCACCTTTTTCCAGGAGTTAAAGCAGGAGCTTGTAACAAGACTGTTCCATCACTACAACAGAACCACCTTTGAGAACAAGGTATCTTATTATCAGTTTCTAGATGACATGTCCACAAGGTCCTTATTACCTTGAGAGGACCATCGAAATATGTTTTCTCTTAGAGGAGACCTCTACTTCTATCCCTTGCTGTATGGCAGTGAATGAAATGTAGATGTAATGGATTTTGTTTTCTTTTTCCACTTATTTAGCTCCCTCAGGACTTACAAATAACCTGGAGTAAAAGACTAACATCTACAGGTGGTCGTTGCAATAATGTGCAGGATGGTATGGAGCGATATTCCATCATCGAACTGTCTGAGAAAGTCTGTGATTCTGCAGGTAGGTCTCACATCACCTCCATCTTACAGCTTCATATAACACCCTGTATACGGGGTAGAAGCTGCCATGAAATGTCCCACCTGTGACAGAAGTAACAGGCGGTTACTTGGGATGTAATACGTCTTTTATACTCATTATACATATAATTTTTTTTCTCTTTAGACCGAGTAAGAGACGCATTGGCGCATGAGATGTGTCATGCTGCCTGCTGGCTTATTGATGGAGACCTAAACGCTGGACATGGTCCATTATGGATGACGTATGCCCAGAAAGTGACCTGTGTACATCCGGAGCTGCCAAAGGTGGACATATACCACTCATATGACATCAATTACAAGTTCACCTACCAATGCTCCTTGTGTCATCACAGGTAAGAGGATATTAGACCTATAAAGAACAATAACTATGGGATGACTTCAGGGTGACCCTGCTGATGGTATTTTATTGTAATTAATACTACCTCAGTAGACTGATGCATGTGGCTGTTTTATGGGTAAAAGGGGTCAAGATGCGGCATATTCTATATTTTGTGCTGGGGCTGTTTTCCTGTAGCCAGTTATTCATATATTGGTGGAGATTTTCTGTTATTGGTACAGTTTATATCTGTCCTCTAATGATCCATTTCTGCCTATTAACCAGTAATTTCTCTGTCTCCACAGCTTTGGGCGTTTTAGAACCATCGCTCAAAATAAAGCTTATTGCAGGTTTTGTGGGGGCAGATTACATCTCCTGACCACCAGCCAAAATTATGAACATCCATCTACAAGTCATCATACTCCATCCAACAAGACCAATAGAGAGAACTATGGTAAAGCCAAGAAAGCAGCGTATAGACTTAGCCACCAAAATGTCATCCAGAAACTCAGTCCTGGCGCCTCTAGAAAGAGGAAGTATCCTTTCTGAATCTCCTTAGTGAACACCTCTTCATCCAAGACTAAAGATCCTGCACCGGCCCTGCATGCTTTTCCGAAGACAGAGAATTTGGGGGAAGCTTGGCCTCTGCAAACATCGCAGATTACATGGCTTTATAACACATCATGCCTGTAAACATCAGTCTACATGAACATTGTCATCTGTGCCACAATCCCCATCAATACGGAAAAAGCAAATGTACATCTAGCTATCGGCCAACTGCAGTGGAAAGAGAAGAGTGTGACCAGGAGATTAAAACAACAAAATATAAAAACAGAACAAAAAATACCCCTTTCCAAAGAATGTGCTGCTTCTTCTGATGCTGAAGATCCTGCTCAGGCCCTGCATGCTTTTCTGAAGGCTGTGGATTTGGAGGACTTGGCTTCTACAAACACCAAAGAAGTAATTGATAACACCACCTGTCTACATGGACAGCACCAGAGTCCCCGCCAAGCCTGGAAAGAGCAGATATAGATACCAGCAATTGGCCTCCAGCAGTAGAGGAAGAAGAATGTGCCTAAAGAACAACTACAGAGCGTAGCCGACCATTGCTCCCTGTTTTCCCCCTTTACCCCTACCCCAAATTAAAAACATAAAAATACAAAAACCTTAAAAAAAAAACAAAAAAACTTTCCTTTCCCTTTTTTCCCCTAAATAAAAAAATACATAAATCATCCTACCCCAACCCCAAATCCCCTAAATAAAAAAAACTAAAACATACCTCCTTGTGTCTTGTATTTTCTTTTTTCTATCCTCCTGGGACTGGGGGCGTCCTCTTTACTACAATGCTATGAGGGAAGTGCTTGTGTTTATCACCAAGAAGTGTCAGCGTTCTGCAGATTTCTGGGTGACAAAAAGATCCAGAGATTCATCTGTTGCCTAGAAAGAGAGGGCGGTAAAATAAATCCTAGTTGCTGTTCCACATTAGACCAGTAAATAATTAAAGATTAAAGAGGTTATCCAGCAGCTATTATGCCCCCCAAAATGCCCGGGCACTTCATACGGGTTATTGTTACCCTGCTCCCCGGCACCAGTGTCTCTCCTGATGCTCGCATGGCCGCCGCTGCATCTCCCCGTTGTGAGGATCAAAACATCTGGCGACGGGGGGTGGAGGGGGCAGTTAATAGCAGGACCAGACAGGGACCAGCCTCCCTAGTGCAGCATCCCACTAGTGTACATGGGCTCTGCAAAAGCTTGTTATGTCATGTGTTGTATCGTGCTGAATTTTATTCCTATGTGAAATCCCTGTTACCAGGCTGTCAGGTGCACTACACACATTCCACCACTAGATGGGGATAGCACCACAGTATATATAGCTCAGTTCAGGCCTAGTCAGTTGGTCAAATTTAAGAGTTGGAGATAGAGTATTGAGGTTGAAGGAGATGTAGTTAGGAGCAAGGGAGAAGGAGAGGTCCCCTCTAGTCTCAGCTCTCTCTCTTAGGCTCCACGGCCCAGAGGAGCCAATTTATATCTCAGTGTAAAGCCAGGAAAATAGGCAGAAGTGAAGTCTGTATTCTACAATCTAATCTTCCGGAGTGTCAAGTGGATTTTGCTTAGTTGATTGTGGAAAAAACAAAGAAAGGACAAAGCCATTATTCTAGGCTCTAGGCGCCTTTGTGCCAGGGTGAAGGATTTATTAGCTTCCGGCAGCCTCACCGCTATTCTAAGGACAGATAAGATATCTGTTGCATCACTTGTGTGTAGAAGATAAAGACTTGAACTACCTTTACTGAGACTGAAGCAAGGCAAAGAGCTGAATATCAGTGAGTACATAACTACCTACGATAGCCTGAGACATAACTACATGTACAGCCTGTTACTGGGATTCATCACATCCAACCTGCATGTTTATAACAGACTGCTTTATTACTGGATGTAAACTGTTGTCAAGATCCTGGTTACAGTAAAGTTCTTAGTTGGATTCAAACCTGCCTCCTTCTTCTATCTCCATACTACAACCACTCTCATCATTTTGCACCATCAAGGTGCTGGCGTCACAACATTACCTAAGTCAGGGGCCCAGCCGCACAAGCACTCAGAAAACCAATCACCATCAAGGGCCCCTCGATCTCCATCTGGCCGGTGTCCCCTGTAATAGAGTGTGCCCCGGAGAATCCAGTGCTGTTCTCTCCTTCACTGCACTGCTGGCCCAGGGAGGCATCTGCTAACCGTGAGTAACCGATGAACTGTTGTACCCTTCGGCTCACCGTGAACCTCACGTGTTCTACCCCTGTGGACCGGCACGTTGCACTAGCATTGTGGGTGACCCTAGGGAGGCTCATCCTCATTGTGGCCTGCTATTGGCTGACCCCCTCCCCCCCGTTTGTTTCAATCCTCACGATGGGGAGATGCAGCGGAGGCCATGCGGGCATCAGGAGAGACACGGGTGCCCGTTAGCAGGGTAAGTATAACCTGTATGAGGTGCCCGGGCATTTTGGGGGGCATTATAGGGATTGGATAACCCCTTTAATCATATTTGAGATCTAAATGATAATTGCATTATTTCTTTATGTTATGTCATGCTATGTACAGGGGTGCACCTACCTTATCTGCTGTCTAAAGTGAACAGCAAAAAGGCCCCCCCTTCCCTAAAGGCCATACAATTAGACCGCAGACCCTAATGCCTCATTCACACGTCAGTGTTCGGTCAGTGATTTCCATCAGTGATTAGGAGCCAAAACCAGGATTGGAGCCTCCACAGACATAAGGTATAAGGGAAAGATCTGCACCTGTTCTGTGTTTAGAGCCGCACCTGGTTTAGGCTCAAAATCACTGACCGAACACTGACAGTGTGAATAAGGCATAAGGCCGTCTGCACATGGTGCAAATTTATGCGCCAGAAATCCGCACCAAAACAGCACATAAATCCGTACTGTTTATCGTGTTTTGGTGCATTTTTTTTTTTTTGGCGAATCTGATGTGGATTTTCCGCTGATTTCTTCCTTTCATTGAAAAGGGTGAAATCCGAATAAGAAGTTGACAATAGCTGGCATCCTGCAAATTTTCCGTACAGCAGGTCAATTTCTGCACCTAAGAAAAAAGCAAAGGGGGTCATTTATCATGCTGAAATACGTATACGTATATTAGGCGTATTTGAGGCACAGATTGCGATGCAATGGTCCATTGCGTCGCAATCTGCGACTACTCACCGTGCTCATGCCCGGTATAAAATTGTGGCCGTGGCGCAGGCTGGCCCGTCTCATTTACCATTTTCTACACCTGCTTTAAGCCTCATTCAGATGTCAGTGTTTCACGGACGTGTGATGTACGTGTTCTCCACACACAGCACACCTCCCCATTCATTGGAATGTGTGTATTCACACATCAGTGTTTTAGCACGGTCCTTGGGTCCGTGTTTTCAGCACGGAAGCATGTCCTATCTTGATCCGTGTTCCCGGATCCCTCACCCCCATTATAGTCAATGAGTTCATGAAAACCACGGATTCAACACGGATCATTAAGAAGAGATGCTTTGAAAATTATTTTTCAGCTGTTCAGTGTCAGTGAAACACGGATGGCACACGGACAGCAAAAAACAGACCCACGGACCAAACACGGATCCTTCACGGACAGCTTCACGGATGCATCACTGACCACCTGCTCACGGATTTGAGCGCGGATACGGACATGTGAATAAGGCTTAAAAAGACTCTGACACAGGAGGAGATTAGTAAATGTGACTAAAACAATGGGCCTCATATATCTAAACTGCCTGAATAAAACTGTTTTAGTTGCCCATAGCAACCAATGAGAGCTCAGCTTTCTTTTTTTTCTGAGTCCTTTAAGAAATGAAACGTGAGCTCTGATTGGTTGCTGGGGGTAACTATTACAGTTTTGATAAATGAGGCCCAATTAGTCTGTCCAAACAAGGAAACATCAGACAAAACCAGGCACAAACCACAATAATAAATGGCCCCCACTGACTACACCACTAATGCAGGAAGTGTGAATGAGACTCACTAACAACTACCCCTTATATGTTATATGTTGCTATGTAGTTGTACCCTTTTGTCGCCATGTAGCCCTAGCCTAAATCATGCTCACTGCATTGACTAAGTGGCCATGTAGGCAACTAATGACCTAGACCACAGAAATTTTTAACCCTATCCCCCCACACTGCTACACCAATGATAAAAGAGAGGGGTGCAGATATTAAAGGGGTCCTCAGGTACTGTTAACCCATGGTCAGGGGGCTGCTACTCACTGTGACAAATTAAAAGCAACAAAAAACAGCGCTGACCTGTCTCTGTCACTTCCAGGTAGGGTTGTCACCTTTCCCAACAAAAAATCCCTGTCAAGTTAAGCCACACCCCAAAGGGGGTGTGGTTGTGGGGGCGTGGCTTAACACAAGGTGTTAAGTCGCAATCATACTGTGGCTCCCAATAACATTTTTGCCCCTTTTAGTGCCTTCATAATTAATAATGTAGTAAGTAATAGTAATGCCTCCATTAGCACCCACCCAGAATTAATACTGTCCACATTAGTGCCCCCAGTAATATTAATTCGGCCATTACTGCACCCCAGAATTAATGCCCATATTAGTACCGCCCAGTAAGAGTAATGAACCCAATAGTGCCCCCCAGTAAAAATAATGCTCCCATTAGTGCGCACCAGTAAGAATATTGCCACTATTTGTGCCCCCAGAAGGAATAATACCCCCAGATTTTTTTTTTGCCCCCAGGAAGAAAAATGCCCCTAATTTGTGCCCCCCGAGAAGAATAATGCCTCTCATTATTGCCCCCAGTTAGAATAATGCCCCCCATTAGCGCTTCAGTTAGAATAATGCCCTCACTAGTGCCCCTAGTTAGAATAAAGTCCCCCATTAGTGCCCCCAGTTAGAATAATGCCCCATTATTGCCCACAGTTTGCTTTTGAAAAAAAAAGAAAAAGGCCCCCTGTGTAAAAACAAAACAAAAATAAAATTAACCTCCTCCACTTGATCAGTGAACGCCCCCTGCTGACTGGAAGCTCAGGAAAGGACCTGCACTCCAGTGTGATGGCGTCTCACAGGTCCTGTCCTGAGCATCCAGTCAGCAGCACGAGCAAATGGAGGAGGTAAATGCTTTCTTTTTTTTATTAACATGGGGGAATGGAAGCACTTATTAGTAGCAGTCCACACAGAAAAAAAACTACCGGCAAGGACACTAAATAACCGCCCTTGCCGGTGAGATTCCAGGTGGCAACCCTACTTCCAGGGCCTGCTGAACCAGAAATTTGATGTCTACATGCACATCAATCAATGGCCTCAGCAGTGACATCGGTCACAGGACATTGGTGCACAAATCACTGCTGAGGCCACTGATTAATCAGCAGCAGTGACATGCATGTAGACGGCACGTCACATCAGGGATAGGAGTTCGCCACTGGATCTGGATTGCTAGTCACAGGTGAACTTTTCCCCCCTTTTTTAACCTTCTTGGCCAACCTACTAAGGGCTCATTCACAAGGCCGTTGTTCAGCCGTACCGTGCATTGGGCAGGGCACAATCTGCGGCCCCAAATGCACGAGCACCATCCATACAGCTGCCGCAACAGATGCAGACCCATTCAACTTGAATGGGTCTGTGATCTGTCCGCACCCCAAAAAAATAGAACATGTTACATTTTTTTAGTTCCGCACCGACCTTCAGAACTGCGGACTCATTCAATTGCATGATGCGGGGTGCACGCGGCCAGTGCCTGCATATTGCGGAGCCATGTGCATGAGTCCTAAGTCACATTCTTCAGCTAATCATATACCAGATAGGTAGATCTAATAGGAGAACTGTGATTTCATTCATCCAATTACCGTATTGTTCACTTTATAAGATGCACCTAGGTTTTAGAAGAGCAAAATAAGAGAAAATATTATATCAGACCTAAGACCAGACTCCTTATCTTCATCAGACCCCCAAATTTGACCCCAATCTTCATTAGACTTCAGATTAGGCCCCCATATCAGACCCCTGATAAGACCTCAGACCTCAGATCAGATCCCCACAGCAGACCTAAGATCAGACCTCAGATCAGACCCCCATGTCAGACCACTAGTGATGTCGCGAACATAAAATTTTCAGTTCGCGAACAGCGAACGCGAACTTCCGCAAATGTTCGCGAACTGGCGAACCGGGCGAACCGCCATAGACTTCAATAGACAGGCGAATTTTAAAACCCACAGGGACTCTTTCTGGCCACAATAGTGATGAGAAAGTTGTTTCAAGGGGTCTAACACCTGGACTGTGGCATGCCGGAGGGGGATCTATGGCAAAACTCCCATGGAAAATTACGTAGTGGACGCAGAGTCGGGTTTTAATCCATAAAGGGCATAAATCAACTAACATTCCTAAATTGTTTGGAATAACGTGCTTTAAAACATCCAGTGTGTGTATACGATCAGGTATGATGTTGTATCGATCAGGTAGTGTAAGGGTTACGCCCGCATCACAGACATTGACAGACCAAACTCCCCTTTTAATGCACCGCAAACAGTTCATTTGCACAACCGCAAACTCCCCATTTGCACAAGGTTGGATACCAAGCTAGCCACGTCCCGGTGATGTCATTGAAGGTTTCTTCCTCCACCCAGCCACGTACAACACCAAGGGTCCCCGAAAGGTCAATTGAATTGATTTTTCGAACGGGGAGATGGTTAAAAAAACGCTGGCTCCCTCCCCTTTGTTTTTAACCACGGTGACTGCGTCTGCGCCGTGCAATTTACTGTCACACCCGATATGAGTGGTATTTTCTGTAGTACTATTCTCATCAGTTTAATCCCTCTAACGTCCCCAATCTGGGTGCCATTTATTGAATAGATTTTTCGAACGGGGAGATGGTATCAGTGGTTGGCACTGGCAGTGGGCACACTACAGTCAGTAGAAGCGGGCCTGACACACACTGGCAGCAGGCAAGCAACTGAAATTACACTAAAGTGTAAAAATTAAATGCCTTATTTATCGGCAAGCTACTGTGCCACCCGGTATGAGTGGTTGGCACTGGCAGTGGGCACACTACAGTCAGTGGAAGAGGGCCTGACACACACTGGCAGCAGGCAAGCAACTGAATTTAGACTACTGTCTAAAAATTAAATGCCTTATTTATCGGCAAGCTACTGTGCCACCCGGTATCAGTGGTTGGCACTGGCAGTGGGCACACTACAGTCAGTGGAAGCGGGCCTGACACACACTGGCAGCAGGCAAGCAACTGAATTTAGACTACTGTCTAAAAATTAAATGCCTTATTTATCGGCAAGCTACTGTGCCACCCGGTATCAGTGGTTGGCACTGGCAGTGGGCACACTACAGTCAGTTGAAGTCGGCCTGACACACACTAGCAGCAGGCAAGCAGCTGAAATTACACTAAAGTGTAAAAATTAAATGCCTTTTTTATGCAAAGTCCTGTGCCAGCCGGTATGAGTGGTGGGCACTGGCAGTGGGCACACTACAGTCAGTGGAAGTCAGCCTGACACACACTGGCAGGCAACTAACCTTAGATTAAAGTGTAAAAATTAAGTGCCTATTTTTTAAGCAAAGTCCTGTGCCACTCGGTATGACAGGGGTGGGCACTGGCAGTGGGCACACTACAGTCAGTTGAAGTCGGCCTGACACACACTAGCAGCAGGCAAGCAGCTGAAATTACATTAAAGTGTAAAAATTAAATGCCTTTTTTAAGCAAAGTCCTGTGCCAGCCGGTATGAGTGGTGGGCACTGGCAGTGGGCACACTACAGTCAGTGGAAGTCAGCCTGACACACACTGGCAGGCAACTAACCTTAGATTAAAGTGTAAAAATTAAGTGCCTATTTTTTAAGCAAAGTCCTGTGCCACTCGGTATGACAGGGGTGGGCACTGGCAGTGGGCACACTACAGTCAGTTGAAGTCGGCCTGACACACACTAGCAGCAGGCAAGCAGCTGAAATTACATTAAAGTGTAAAAATTAAATGCCTTTTTTAAGCAAAGTCCTGTGCCAGCCGGTATGAGTGGTGGGCACTGGCAGTGGGCACACTACAGTCAGTGGAAGTCAGACTGACACACACTGGCAGGCAACTAACCTTAGATTAAAGTGTAAAAATTAAGTGCCTATTTTTTAAGCAAAGTCCTGTGCCACTCGGTATGACAGGGGTGGGCACTGGCAGTGGGCACACTACAGTCAGTGGAAGTCAGCCTGACACACACTGGCAGGCAACTAACCTTAGATTAAAGTGTAAAAATTAAGTGCCTATTTTTTAAGCAAAGTCCTGTGCCACTCGGTATGACAGGGGTGGGCACTGGCAGTGGGCACACTACAGTCAGTTGAAGTCGGCCTGACACACACTAGCAGCAGGCAAGCAGCTGAAATTACACTAAAGTGTAAAAATTAAATACCTTTTTTATGCAAAGTCCTGTGCCAGCCGGTATGAGTGGTGGGCACTGGCAGTGGGCACACTACAGTCAGTGGAAGTCAGCCTGACACACACTGGCAGGCAACTAACCTTAGATTAAAGTGTAAAAATTAAGTGCCTATTTTTTAAGCAAAGTCCTGTGCCACTCGGGATGACAGGGGTGGGCACTGGCAGTGGGCACACTACAGTCAGTTGAAGTCGGCCTGACACACACTGGCAGGCAACTAACCTTAGATTAAAGTGTAAAAATGAAGTGCCTTTTTTTTAAGCAAAGTCCTGTGCCACACGGGATGACAGGGGTGGGCACTGGCAGTGGGCACACTACAGTCAGTTGAAGTCGGCCTGACACACACTAGCAGCAGGCAAGCAGCTGAAATTACACTAAAGTGTAAAAATTAAATGCCTTTTTTATGCAAAGTCCTGTGCCAGCCGGTATGAGTGGTGGGCACTGGCAGTGGGCACACTACAGTCAGTGGAAGTCAGCCTGACACACACTGGCAGGCAACTAACCTTAGATTAAAGTGTAAAAATTAAGTGCCTTTTTTTTAAGCAAAGTCCTGTGCCACACGGGATGACAGGGGTGGGCACTGGCAGTGGGCACACTACAGTCAGTTGAAGTCGGCCTGACACACACTAGCAGCAGGCAAGCAGCTGAAATTACACTAAAGTGTAAAAATTAAATGCCTTTTTTATGCAAAGTCCTGTGCCAGCCGGTATGAGTGGTGGGCACTGGCAGTGGGCACACTACAGTCAGTGGAAGTCAGCCTGACACACACTGGCAGGCAACTAACCTTAGATTAAAGTGTAAAAATTAAGTGCCTTTTTTTAAGCAAAGTCCTGTGCCACACGGAATGACAGGGGTGAGCACTGGCAGTGGGCACACTACAGTCTGTGGGCCTGCAGCTCCTCACACACAGGCAGGCCAGGCAACTGCAATATGTATATAAAGGAAAAAAAAAAAGCAGACTAATGTTGCAGCCCTAAAAAGGGCTTTTTGGGGTGCTGTCAGGACGCTGTCCTTACAGCAGAGATCAGATGAGTCTTTCAGGACTGGAGTGGACACTGAATTCACTAGCCTAGCTATCGATTTCCCAATTAAATCAGCAGCAGTTACAGTCTCCCTCCTCTCACTAAGACTGCAGCTTCAGAATGAATCTAAAATGGATGCTGTGCAGGAGGTGGGAGGGTCTGGGAGGGAGGGTATGCTGCTGATTGGCTGGAATGTGTCTGCTGACTGTGAGGTACAGGGTCAAAGTTTGCTCAATGATGATGTATAGGGGGCGGACCGAACATCGCATGTGTTCGCCCGGCAGAGGCGAACGCGAACAAGCTATGTTCGCCGGGAACTGTTCGCCGTCGGATAGTTCGGGCCATCTCTACAGACCACATATCAGACCCCCATATCAGACCTCAGATCAGACCCCCATATCAGACCTTAGATCAGACTCCCATATCAGACCTCAGATCAGACCCTTATATCAGACCTCAGATCAGAACTAAGATAAATTAATAGCTTTCTGCTCTGCTGCCACTCTGCAGATCTGACGGTCTCTCCTGCAATTACTGCTCCCTGGTCTTCTCCGGGCCTGTGCTGTACTGTAGCCTGACTGCGTGCAACATCAGGTCATAGGGCACACGCATTACATCCTGATGCTATAGGCAGTCAGAATACAGTGCAGTGTCCGGAGGTAGATCTGGAGGTTAATGAGGGGCCTCATTAGCAGTAGGACTATAGAGATTATGGAGGGTCCAGGTAGATAACTTCAGAATATTGTGGTCAAGGGTGAAATCCGCAGTTAAAACCACAAACATAATTGACATGCTATAAATTTGGCAATATGCAGTGCAGGTCAATTTCCGCACAGAAAAAATGAGTGTAAATGAGTGTAAATGAGACTTGTGTAACCCCATACACTTTGCTGGTACTGTACTGTACTGTACTGTACTGTACATTGTAGTTTTTCAGCATGCAAATCTGCTTGGAAAAAAGCCACGTATTCCGCAATGTGTGCAGGTGGCCTAACGGTGGCTGCAGAGATTTAAGTGCAGAAAATATTCATGAAATCTGAACGAAAAAACGCACATAAATCCGCACAACATTACACTATAGGGACATCATGATTACCCACAACCACAGCTACACAGAAAGTAAGTGTACTGCAGGGTGCGCAAAAATAGGTAAAATCAGAACCATCTGGAGATGTTCTCCTCCTTAGTGACACTATGGTGCCAAGCTGGGAATGTGACACAAATAGCACATATGGGAGGTCTGCTTACTCACTAGACACACATCATACATGTATAAACATACATATGCATACACATACTTTGTACACATGATTTACACACTGTACACACAATTTAAACTCTGTACACATACATATAAGGACTGTGCAAACATGCATATACGCACTATACACGTGTCTACACAACTATGTAAACATGCATATACGCACTATACACGTGTCTACACAACTATGTAAACAAGCATATACTCCAATACTGTACACAGGTAAACACTGTAGCGCAAAAATTATCTAAATATAGAAATTTCTAAAATCCAAAATGTATCAAATAATGAAACAATATACAAGGCATTCTCTAATATACAGATAAGAACCAAACACTTTCTGGATCAATATTGTAATAATACAAATCTATACCTCAGATCAAAAAGATGGACTTTAACCCCTTCAGGACCGGGCTCATTTTCACCTTAAGGACCAGGCCATTTTTTGGAAATCTGACCAGTGTCACTTTAAGTGCTAATAACTTTAAAACGCTTTGACTTATCCAGGCCATTCTGAGATTGTTTTTTCGTCACATATTGTACTTCATGACACTGGTAAAATGAAGTCAAAAAAATTATTTTTTTGCACAAAAAAATACCTAATTTACCAAATATTTGGAAAAATTTGCAAATTTCAAAGTTTCAGTTTCTCTACTTCTATAATACATAGTAATACCCCAAAAAATTGTGATGACTTTACATTCCCCATATGTCTACTTCATGCTTGAATTGTTTTGGGAATGATATTTTATTTTTTGGGGATGTTATAAGGCTTAGAAGTTTAGAAGCAAATCTTGAAATTTACAAAAATTTACAAAAACTCAATTTTTAGGGACCAGTTCAGGTCTGAAGTCACTTTGCGAGGCTTACACATACATATAAGGACTGTTCAAACATGCATATACGCACTATACACGTGTCTACACAACTATGTAAACATGCATATACTCCAATACTGTACACAGGTAAACACTGTAGCGCAAAAATGATCTGAATATAGAAATTTCTAAAATCCAAATTGTATTAAATAATGAAACAATATACAAGGCATTCTCTAATATACAGATAAGAACCAAAAACTTTCTGGATCAATATTGTAATGATACTAATCTATACCTCAGATCAAAAAGATGTAATTTAAAGGAGTAAAGAGGGACTTGGGTTAGAAGTAGAAACTGTCCCTCCAAAAAAGGGACACTTGTGAGGTCTGACTGTCTGCAATGGACACAATTACACACTCCCTACGAACTACACTGTAACTTTCCTCTTTCCTGTAGTTTTTTCCTCTGTACTGAGGGCAGCTTCTGTCTCCACTGATCAGTGGTTTGCAGCTTCTGTCTCCACTGATCAGTGGTTTGCAGCTTCTGTCTCCACTGATCAGTGGTTTGCAGCGTCTGTCTCCACTGATCAGTGTTTGGTAGCTTCTGTCTCCACCAGTGGCGTCGCCAAGGGGGGGCCACGGCCCCCACTACATCACGCTGTGCCCCCCCCATGTTCCCCCCCAACTAAAATGCCCCCCCAACTGAGCTGCCGCAGCCGGGCACGGGGAGATGAGCGCTTCCATTGCGCTCATCTCCATAGTCATCTGCCTGTGCTAGTGCGGCGGGGCAGGGGAGGGAGAGCCGTGTCCCTTCCCCTTCCTCTGTGTCACCGTGCCGCCTGAGCCATACAGCGCGGGACACAGGCCGGAAGAGGCCTGCTTCGCTGACATGGAGGTAAGTATAAGTATTATTATTTTTTTTTATATGTACAATAGTTTTACAGGCACATTAGGGGGGCTCTTGTTACTGCCACATTGGGGGGGGGGGGGCTCTAAGCTCTTGTTACTGGGCTGGCACATGATGGGGGGGCTCTTACTGGCACATGGAGGGCTCTTACTGGCACATGGGGGGCTCTTGTTACTGGCACATGGGGGGGGCTCTTGTTACTGGCACATGATGGGGGGGCACTTATTACTGGCACATGGGGGGCTCTTGTTACTGGCACATGATGGGGGCACTTATTACTGGCACATGGGGGGCTCTTGTTACTGGCACATGGGAGGGGGGGCTCTTGTTACTGGCACATGGGGGGGCTCTTGTTACTGGCACATGATGGGGGGGCTATTGTTACTGGCATATGATGGGGGGGCTCTTATTACTGGCACATGATGAGGGGGCTCTTTTTACTGGCACATGATTGGGGGCACTTATTATTGGCACATAATTGGGGCACTTATTACTGGCACATTATTGGGGGCACTTATTATTGGCACATTATTGGTGGGCACTATAGGGGCATCTACTGAGGCCACAAAGAAGGGGTATTTTATATGGGGGGCTCTGTACAGTAGCATTTTATACTGAGACACATTATGGTGGATACTATGGGGAAGGGGGGAGAGGAGTACTATGGAGTCATCTACGGGGGGCATTAAGAAGGGGTGTTTTATACTTGCAAATTATGAGGGACACTGAGGGCATCTACTGGGGCACGATATATGGGGCATTTTATACTGGTACATTATGGGGGGCACTAGGAGGAAGGGGGGAGAGGAGCACTATGGGGGCATTTACTGGGGGCACTATATAGGGGTATTTTATACTGGCACATTATGGGGGCACTATGGGGACATTAGCTCAACTGGAGGCATGACAAGGGGGTATTTTTTGCACTGTCACATTATAAGGAGAATTATTTCTACTGGGGGGGCATAATGGTGGGCTTTATTACTCCCCCATGGTATGACCCCCCCTAGTAGCAGCACCAGCCTCTCCCTGCTCTGTTATCCCTCTGCCCCTTCTCCAAATCCTTATAATGAAATCTTTTTATCATTAGGATAAAACACAACATCAGCTCCGCCGAGCCCCCCAGTAAAATGTTGAAGTGGTGTCCGAGATCCCCAAGGGCCAAGCCAAGTAATTGTAAGTTTTCATGTGAAATATGTTTATGTTATACACATATAGCATACACAGTGCCACACAATATACAGTATACCTCTACACTGTGTAGTCTGTTCTAGGGATGCACATCCAGGGCACGAAGCTCCCGTTCCACCACATCCCAAAGATGCTCTATTGGGTTGAGATCTGGTGACTGTGGGGCCATTTTAGTACAGTGAACTCATTGTCATGTTCAAGAAACCAATTTCAAATGATTCGAGCTTTGTGACATGGTGCATTATCCTGCTGGAATTATCCAAATTCGGACTCTACCATTTGAATGTCTCAACAGAAATCGAGACTCATCAGACCAGGCAACATTTTTCCAGTCTTCAACAGTCCAATTTTGGTGAGCTCGTGCAAATTGTAGCCTCTTTTTCCTATTTGTAGTGGAGATGAGTGGTACCCGGTGGGGTCTTCTGCTGTTGTAGCCCATCCGCCTCAAGGTTGTGCGTGTTGTGGCTTCACAAATGCTTTGCTGCATACCTCGGTTGTAACGAGTGGTTATTTCAGTCAACGTTGCTCTTCTATCAGCTCAGTCGGCCCATTCTCCTCTGACCTCTAGCATCCACAAGGCATTTTTGCCCACAGGACTGCCGCATACTGGATGTTTTTCCCTTTTCACACCATTCTTTGTAAACCCTAGAAATGTTTGTGTGTGGAAATCCCAGTAACTGAGCAGATTGTAAAATACTCAGACCGGCCCGTCTGGCACCAACAACCATGCCACGCTCAAAATTGCTTAAATCACCTTTCTTTCCCATTCTGACATTCAGTTTGGAGTTCAGGAGATTGTCTTGACCAGGACAACAACCCTACATGCATTGAAGCAACTGCCATGTGATTGGTTGACTAGATAATTGCATTAATGAGAAATAGAACAGGTGTTCCTAATAATTCTTTAGGTGAGTGTATATGGATGAATAATGGCCATGGTATTTTTTAAGGGGTTACACAATGATTATAATTAAAACCTTTAATTCAATAAATAAATAAATACCAAAACTGTTAAAATATAAACCATTAATAAACCATCAAGCTGAACCATATCCACCCAGCGTGAGCTTGGAGACTAAACCCCCTCTAATAAACACCATGACAGTTCCAAAAGTTAAAGTAAAAGGGTGGGAGGATGGGCGCTGGTCTTCTTTCTTCTCAGACTGGCACCAAACCTCAGATGGTTCAGTCTTATAAAGGGAAAATCTTGAATAACTTGAATAACCAATTAGCTGTTGTCCAAGATGTCCCCAACAACAGCTGAAGTGACCAGAACCAGCTCATACCAGATGTACAGCTTGACTTAAAAATAGCCACTTGGTAAGTCGACTGTAAAACAAGAGAGTAATTAGGGGGGGAGCAAGCGGACCGTACCAATACCAATAAAACCCGCAGAACGGTGCCACCATGTGTCCCCCAAGCTAAACGCTCTGGCGGGCCCTATCAAGAGTACGATTGCCCGCCTTTGATTCTGAAGGAAGCGACTTAGACAAATAGAAAGAGAGAGAGACATATGTCATATCCTTATACATTGTTATCTAGTTACAATTATTCTGTGTACAATTGGAACGGTGTTTCGCTGTTGTTGGAAGTACTACAACTCCTATTTTGCACATTTATTCTGCTGCATCTGACCTAGTTACTGACTCCTGCATCATACTCCGGCCATTGCCCTCCACACACCCTGCCTTTCACCCATACAAACACTTAACATCACGGGCACCCTGACTACCTTCAGGCATGAGCCCCAACATCAGTGTGTGCCCCGGAGGAAGAAAGGGTGCAACCTCCTTTCACTGAGTGGCTGTAAGGAGTAACGATTTGAGGAAAGTCACTTTGATTGACTTTAACAACCAGAGCCTCTATCACCTACCATCCTCCACTCTCGCTCCTTCCAGACCACTGTGGAACCTTTAATATTCTGTCCTTATTACAAACTTCAGATCACCTATAAACTTAAGGTATTGACACCTAAAGCTGGATGACAACCAATGCAGGTATCTTTAACCACGGAATGTGTCTTTTGGGGCAGCCTGGCCAAAGACCCTAACAGGGAACTTCCTGGTGGGTTTATGATCGGTGGGCCTCCCAATTAACGCTCGTAGCATCGGGTCTGTATATACCTAGCTGGTGGTCGAAAGTTCTTGGAAATGAGGTGCAAGTCACATTCCTGAATTCAAGTGTATAGCCACCATGAGTACGACGATACAGTTAAATACTGCAGCGGGGCAAGGTAGCAGATGGCTGCCGACCTCAGCCTACACTTTGATAGGCAACAGCCCAGTAGGCCCGAAGCCTATGAAAAAAAATAAAAAGAGTCCTATGTATAACTTTGAGCGCTGCACCTAAAGAGATCGGTCAGTTCTCCAACAGTCAAATAGTTCAATACTGAAAAGGTGTGTGCTGCTCTATTAAATATAAAACACCACAATGTAGACAACAACTTAACATCTTCTTTTACAAGTTCTCCCACATTCTGAAGATCTTCACATTCTATGGGTTGTATCGTTCTTCCTTGCCGACCAATATCATCTGAATGTATCATTTTCATAAACCGGCTTAACAATATAGTGACCCACAATAGTGAGGCAGCACTACGATACCGGATCCACACTCCAGGGTTTTATTATACTGACAAAGTTAAAATAACTAAGTGCATGTAAAATCACAGATCCCTCTCTGGAGCGGCCCAACTCGAATTACAGGTCAGCTTCTTTGAGGACATAAACAACCTTTAAACCATCCTCATCCCAAAAAATTTTTGGATGAGGAAGAATGATACAACTCAGAAGTGAAAACCTTTGTTATAAATACTTCCCTATAAACATCATCACACCTGGTCCTGTCAATCAAAGTGCAGAGGGTGCGGCAGTTGCAGAGAGAGCTGAGCCTCTAGGTGTAACAGCAACGTCCCTATTGATCCTAGAGGCTAATTTTAATATATTAAAACATAATGCGGGCACATATGGACATGCGGGCACATATGAACATGGGACCAACAGAGATGCCCTCAGCTGCCAAGCGCACATGTAACAGGTCAGCCAGTTTCATAGGTACAAATCTGCTGACAGATGCTCTTTGTCTCGTACAGTGCTAAGAAATTGTAAAAAATTATAGATAAATGGTAGTACATGTAGAAGCTGACTTACTTTACCAGTGAGGGGGATGCAGGATAAGCTCAAGTAAGCCGTTGGAGAGGGGGGAGTGAATCTCCCTTGCTTCAAAGGCAATTTTTTTGGCTATACAGTTTTGCTTTTTTCGGGAGTGGAAAGATAGTTCACTCTGTAGGTATTTGGTGAATAGATCTCCATACGATCATTTTTTTTGTTATTGGAGTCTGATCAATTGAACAACTCTGATATGTAATTCAAATCCGCTAGAAATCTTTTTATGAAGGCATGGTACTCTATTAGACTTTAGTGTGGAGTGAAGGGTTCATTGGGATGTACTCCTTTGTGGCATAATAAGCACTTTCAAACTCTACTTGAACTAAGTAGAGATTCATATTGGCAAAAAGGTAATATTTTGTATGTGGCACAGGTAGTAATTAGGGATGAGCGTACCGAATTTTGGGGTGTCCGTGACACGGACCCGAACCCGAACATTTTCGTAAAAGTTCGGGTTCGGTGTTCGGCGCTTTCTTGGTGCTTTTTGAAAGGCTGCAAAGCAGCCAATCAACAAGCGTCATACTACTTGCCCCAAGAGGCCATCACAGCCATGCCTACTATTGGCATGGCTGTGATTGGCCAGTGCACCATGTGACCCAGCCTCTATTTAAGCTGGAGTCACGTAGCGCCGCACGTCACTCTGCTATGATCAGTATAGGGAGAGGTTGCAGCTGCGACGTTAGGGCGAGATTACGCAGATTAACTCCTCCAAAAGACTTCATTCTGTGATCGATCTGCAGCTGTGGATCATTGAAGTGCTATTATTGACTTGCTCACTTTTTTGAGGCTGCCCAGAGCGTTTTTAGATCACTTTTTTTCTGGGGTGATCGGCGGCCATTTTGTGACTTGAGGTGCGCCAGCACGAGCTATCACCAAGTGTATTTAACCATCGATAGTGTGGTTATTTTGTGCTATATCCTACATCAGCTGCAGGCTGAGCCTGTGTCACCGAAGTGCATTTAACCATCAACAGTCTGATTATTTTTTGGCCATATACTACATCAGCTGCAGGCTGAGCCTGTGTCACCCAAGTGCATTTAACCATCAACAGTCTGATTATTTTTTGGCCATATACTACATCAGCTGCAGGCTGAGCCTGTGTCACCCAAGTGCATTTAACCATCAACAGTGTGGTTATTTTTTGGCCATATATTACATCAGGGGCAAGTTGAGCCTGTCACCCAGCGCCTAAAAAATAGACCTGACATTTCTATTCAACCAAATCTGCACAGTTTTAGCTGGTCAAGTTATTTGTAGTGACCGTAAAAGCAGACTTTTTGTTCTGGGTTGAAAAAGCATTCCCAAATTTGCCATTCTGAAAATAACTAGCTTGTGGTATTTGAGGCCTACTTGAAATCTATCCCAAAAAGAAAATCTTACATTGAAGGTATTGATAGTGTCATTCAGAAAAACCTAAGACACACGCTAGCGTGCTGATAGAAGTGTCATTCTGTGATTAAACCTATAACTGTCACACAGCGCAAAAAAAAACAGGTCTCACATCTCTATTCAACCAAATCTGCACAGTTTTAGCTGGTCAAGTTATTTGTAGTGACCGTAAAAGCAGACTTTTTGTTCTGGGTTGAAAAAGCATTCCCAAATTTGCCATTCTGAAAATAACTAGTTTGTGGCATTTGAGGCCTACTTGAAATCTATCCCAAAAAGAAAATCTTACATTGAAGGTATTGATAGTGTCATTCAGAAAAACCTAAGACACACGCTAGCGTGCTGATAGAAGTGTCATTCTGTGATTAAACCTATAACTGTCACACAGCGCAAAAAAAAACAGGTCTCACATCTCTATTCAACCAAATCTGCACAGTTTTAGCTGGTCAAGTTATTTGTAGTGACCGTAAAAGCAGACTTTTTGTTCTGGGTTGAAAAAGCATTCCCAAATTTGCCATTCTCAAAATAACTAGTTTGTGGTATTTGAGGCCTACTTGAAATCTATCCAAAAAAGAAAATCTTACATTGAAGGTATTGATAGTGTCATTCAGAAAAACCTAAGACACACGCTAGCGTGCTGATAGAAGTGTCATTCTGTGATTAAACCTATAACTGTCACACAGCGCAAAAAAAAACAGGTCTCACATCTCTATTCAACCAAATCTGCACAGTTTTAGCTGGTCAAGTTATTTGTAGTGACCGTAAAAGCAGACTTTTTGTTCTGGGTTGAAAAAGCATTCCCAAATTTGCCATTCTGAAAATAACTAGTTTGTGGTATTTGAGGCCTACTTGAAATCTATCCCAAAAAGAAAATCTTACATTGAAGGTATTGATATTGTCATTCAGAAAAACCTAAGACACACGCTAGCGTGCTGATAGAAGTGTCATTCTGTGATTAAACCTATAACTGTCACACAGCGCAAAAAAAAAACAGGTCTCACATCTCTATTCAACCAAATCTGCACAGTTTTAGCTGGTCAAGTTATTTGTAGTGACCGTAAAAGCAGACTTTTTGTTCTGGGTTGAAAAAGCATTCCCAAATTTGCCATTCTGAAAATAACTAGTTTGTGGTATTTGAGGCCTACTTGAAATCTATCCCAATAAGAAAATCTTACATTGAAGGTATTGATAGTGTCATTCAGAAAAATATAAGACACACGCTAGCGTGCTGATAGAAGTGTCATTCTGTGATTAAACCTATAACTGTCACACAGCGCAAAAAAAAAACAGGTCTCACATCTCTATTCAACCAAATCTGCACAGTTTTAGCTGGTCAAGTTATTTGTAGTGACCGTAAAAGCAGACTTTTTGTTCTGGCTTGAAAAAGCATTCCCAAATTTGCCATTCTGAAAATAACTAGTTTGTGGTATTTGAGGCCTACTTGAAATCTATCCAAAAAAGAAAATCTTACATTGAAGGTATTGATAGTGTCATTCAGAAAAACCTAAGACACACGCTAGCGTGCTGATAGAAGTGTCATTCTGTGATTAAACCTATAACTGTCACACAGCGCAAAAAAAAACAGGTCTCACATCTCTATTCAACCAAATCTGCACAGTTTTAGCTGGTCAAGTTATTTGTAGTGACCGTAAAAGCAGACTTTTTGTTCTGGGTTGAAAAAGCATTCCCAAATTTGCCATTCTGAAAATAACTAGTTTGTGGTATTTGAGGCCTACTTGAAATCTATCCCAAAAAGAAAATCTTACATTGAAGGTATTGATAGTGTCATTCAGAAAAACCTAAGACACACGCTAGCGTGCTGATAGAAGTGTCATTCTGTGATTAAACCTATAACTGTCACACAGCGCAAAAAAAAACAGGTCTCACATCTCTATTCAACCAAATCTGCACAGTTTTAGCTGGTCAAGTTATTTGTAGTGACCGTAAAAGCAGACTTTTTGTTCTGGGTTGAAAAAGCATTCCCAAATTTGCCATTCTGAAAATAACTAGTTTGTGGTATTTGAGGCCTACTTGAAATCTATCCCAATAAGAAAATCTTACATTGAAGGTATTGATAGTGTCATTCAGAAAAATATAAGACACACGCTAGCGTGCTGATAGAAGTGTCATTCTGTGATTAAACCTATAACTGTCACACAGCGCAAAAAAAAAACAGGTCTCACATCTCTATTCAACCAAATCTGCACAGTTTTAGCTGGTCAAGTTATTTGTAGTGACCGTAAAAGCAGACTTTTTGTTCTGGCTTGAAAAAGCATTCCCAAATTTGCCATTCTGAAAATAACTAGTTTGTGGTATTTGAGGCCTACTTGAAATCTATCCAAAAAAGAAAATCTTACATTGAAGGTATTGATAGTGTCATTCAGAAAAACCTAAGACACACGCTAGCGTGCTGATAGAAGTGTCATTCTGTGATTAAACCTATAACTGTCACACAGCGCAAAAAAAAACAGGTCTCACATCTCTATTCAACCAAATCTGCACAGTTTTAGCTGGTCAAGTTATTTGTAGTGACCGTAAAAGCAGACTTTTTGTTCTGGGTTGAAAAAGCATTCCCAAATTTGCCATTCTGAAAATAACTAGTTTGTGGTATTTGAGGCCTACTTGAAATCTATCCCAAAAAGAAAATCTTACATTGAAGGTATTGATATTGTCATTCAGAAAAACCTAAGACACACGCTAGCGTGCTGATAGAAGTGTCATTCTGTGATTAAACCTATAACTGTCACACAGCGCAAAAAAAAAACAGGTCTCACATCTCTATTCAACCAAATCTGCACAGTTTTAGCTGGTCAAGTTATTTGTAGTGACCGTAAAAGCAGACTTTTTGTTCTGGGTTGAAAAAGCATTCCCAAATTTGCCATTCTGAAAATAACTAGTTTGTGGTATTTGAGGCCTACTTGAAATCTATCCCAATAAGAAAATCTTACATTGAAGGTATTGATAGTGTCATTCAGAAAAATATAAGACACACGCTAGCGTGCTGATAGAAGTGTCATTCTGTGATTAAACCTATAACTGTCACACAGCGCAAAAAAAAAACAGGTCTCACATCTCTATTCAACCAAATCTGCACAGTTTTAGCTGGTCAAGTTATTTGTAGTGACCGTAAAAGCAGACTTTTTGTTCTGGCTTGAAAAAGCATTCCCAAATTTGCCATTCTCAAAATTGTGGTGAACGGGAACAATGAGGAAAACATCTAATAAGGGACGCGGACGCAGACGTGGACATGGTCGTGGTGGTGTTAGTGGACCCTCTGGTGCTGGGAGAGGACGTGGCTGTTCTGCCACAGCCACACGTCCTAGTGAACCAACTACCTCAGGTCCCAGTAGCCAGCAGAATTTACAGCGATATTTGGTGGGGCCCAATGCCGTTCTAAGGATGGTAAGGCCTGAGCAGGTACAGGCATTAGTCAATTGGGTGGCCGACAGTGGATCCAGCACGTTCACATTATCTCCCACCCAGTCTTCTGCAGAAAGCGCACAGATGGCGCATGAAAACCAAGCCCATCGGTCTGTCACATCACCCCCATGCATATCAGGGAAACTGTCTGAGCCTCAAGTTATGCAGCAGTCTCTTATGCTGTTTGAAGACTCTGCTGCCAGGGTTTCCCAAGGGCATCCACCTAGCCCTTCCCCAGGGGTGGAAGAGATAGAATGCACTAACGCACAACCACTTATTTTTCCTGATGATGAGGACATGGGAATACCACCTCAGCATGTCTCTGATGATGACGAAACACAGGTGCCAACTGCTGCGTCTTTCTGCAGTGTGCAGACTGAACAGGAGGTCAGGGATCAAGACTGGGTGGAAGACGATGCAGGGGACGATGAGGTCCTAGACCCCACATGGAATGAAGGTCGTGCCACTGACTTTCACAGTTCGGAGGAAGAGGCAGTGGTGAGACCGAGCCAACAGCGTAGCAAAAGAGGGAGCAGTGGGCAAAATCAGAACACCCGCCGCCAAGAGACTCCGCCTGCTACTGACCGCCGCCATCTGGGACCGAGCACCCCAAAGGCAGCTTCAAGGAGTTCCCTGGCATGGCACTTCTTCAAACAATGTGCTGACGACAAGACCCGAGTGGTTTGCACGCTGTGCCATCAGAGCCTGAAGCGAGGCATTAACGTTCTGAACCTTAGCACAACCTGCATGACCAGGCACCTGCATGCAAAGCATGAACTGCAGTGGAGTAAACACCTTAAAAACAAGGAAGTCACTCAGGCTCCCCCTGCTACCTCTTCTGCTGCTGCCGCCTCGGCCTCTTCTGCTGCTGCTGCCGCCGCCTCGGCCTCTTTCTCCGCCTCTGGAGGAACGTTGGCACCTGCCGCCCAGCAAACATGGGATGTACCACCAACACCACCACCTGCGTCACCAAGCATCTCAACCATGTCACACGGCAGCGTTCAGCTCTCCATCTCACAAACATTTGAGAGAAAGCGTAAATTCTCACCTAGCCACCCTCGATCCCTGGCCCTGAATGCCAGCATTTCTAAACTACTGGCCTATGAAATGCTGTCATTTAGGCTGGTGGACACACACAGCTTCAAACAGCTCATGTCACTTGCTGTCCCACAGTATGTTGTTCCCAGCCGCCACTACTTCTCCAAGAGAGCCGTGCCTTCCCTGCACAAACAAGTGTCCGATAAAATCAAGTGTGCACTGCGCAACGCCATCTGTGGCAAGGTCCACCTAACCACAGATACGTGGACCAGTAAGCACGGCCAGGGACGCTATATCTCCCTAACTGCACACTGGGTAAATGTAGTGGCGGCTGGGCCCCAGGCGGAGAGCTATTTGGCGCACATCCTTCCGCCGCCAAGGATCGCAGGGCAACATTCTTTGCCTCCTGTCTCCTCCTCCTCCTCCTCAGCTTCCTCCTCCTCTTCTTCCACCTGCTCATCCAGTCAGCCACACACCTTCACCACCAACTTCAGCACAGCACGGGGTAAACGTCAGCAGGCCATTCTGAAACTCATATGTTTGGGGGACAGGCCCCACACCGCACAGGAGTTGTGGCGGGGTATAGAACAACAGACCGACGAGTGGTTGCTGCCGGTGAGCCTCAAGCCCGGCCTGGTGGTGTGCGATAATGGGCAAAATCTCGTTGCAGCTCTGGGACTAGCCGGTTTGACGCACATCCCTTGCCTGGCGCATGTGCTGAATTTGGTGGTGCAGAAGTTCATTCGCAACTACCCCGACATGTCAGAGCTGCTGCATAAAGTGCGGGACGTCTGTTCGCACTTCCGGCGTTCACACCCTGCCGCTGCTCGCCTGTCTGCGCTACAGCGTAACTTCGGCCTTCCCGCTCACCGCCTCATATGTGACGTGCCCACCAGGTGGAACTCCACCTTGCATATGCTGGACAGACTGTGCGAGCAGCAGCAGGCCATAGTGGAGTTTCAGCTGCAGCACGCACGGGTCAGTCGCACTGCGGATCAGACCCACTTCACCACCAATGACTGGGCCTCCATGCGAAACCTGTGTGCCCTGTTGCGCTGTTTCGAGTACTCCACCAACATGGCCAGTGGCGATGACGCCATTATCAGCGTTACAATACCACTTCTATGTCTCCTTGAGAAAACACTTAGGGCGATGATGGAAGAGGAGGTGGCCCAGGAGGAAGAGGAGGAAGAGGGGTCATTTTTAGCACTTTCAGGCCAGTCTCTTCGAAGTGACTCAGAGGGAGGTTTTTTGCAACACCAGAGGCCAGGTACAAATGTGGCCAGACAGGGCCCACTACTGGAGGACGAGGAGGACGAGGATGAGGAGGAGGTGGAGGAGGATGAGGATGAAGCATGTTCACAGCGGGGTGGCACCCAAAGCAGCTCGGGCCCATCACTGGTGCGTGGCTGGGGGGAAACACAGGACGATGACGATACGCCTCCCACAGAGGACAGCTTGTCCTTACCTCTGGGCAGCCTGGCACACATGAGCGACTACATGCGGCAGTGCCTGCGCAACGACAGCAGAGTTGCCCACATTTTAACGTGTGTGGACTACTGGGTTGCCACCCTGCTGGATCCCCGGTACAAAGACAATGTGCCCACCTTACTTCCTACACTGGAGCGTGATAGGAAGATGCGCGAGTACAAGCGCACGTTGGTAGACGCGCTACTGAGAGCATTCCCAAATGTCACAGGGGAACCAGTGGAAGCCCAAGGCGAAGGCAGAGGAGGAGCAAGAGGTCGCCAACGCAGCTGTGTCACGCCCAGCTCCTCTGAGGGCAGGGTTAGCATGGCAGAGATGTGGAAAAGTTTTGTCAACACGCCACAGCTAAGTGCACCACCACCTGATACGGAACGTGTTAGCAGGAGGCAACATTTCACTAACATGGTGTAACAGTACCTGTGCACACCCCTCCACGTACTGACTGATGGTTCGGCCCTATTCAACTTCTGGGTCTCCAAATTGTCCACGTGGCCAGAGCTAGCCTTTTATGCCTTGGAGGTGCTGGCCTGCCCGGCGGCCAGCGTTTTGTCTGAACGTGTATTCAGCACGGCAGGGGGCGTCATTACAGACAAACGCAGCCGCCTGTCTATAGCCAATGTGGACAAGCTGACGTTCATAAAAATGAACCAGGCATGGATCCCACAGGACCTGTCCATCCCTTGTGCAGATTAGATATTAACTACCTCCCCTTAACAATATATTATTCTACTCCAGGGCACTTCCTCATTCAATACTATTTTTAATTTAATTTTACCATTATATTGCGGGGCAACCCAAAGTTGAATGAACCTCTCCTCTGTCTGGTTGCCGGGGCCTAAATGTGTGACAGTGGCCTGTTCCAGTGGTGGGTGACGTGAAGCCTGATTCTCTGCTATGACATGAATACAGATTCTGCGCTGACATAAGGCCAGATTCTCTGTTACGGGACCGCTCTCCTCTGCCTGGGTGCCTGGGCCTAAATGTGTGACAGTGGCGTGTTCCAGTGGTGGCTGACGTGAAGCCTGATTCTCTGCTATGACATGAAGACAGATTCTGCGCTGACATAATTCCAGATTCTCTGTTACGGGACCGCTCTCGTCTGTCTGGGTGCCGGGGCCTAAATGTGTGACAGTGGCCTGTTGCAGTGGTGGGTGACGTGAAGCCTGATTCTCTGCTATGACATGAATACAGATTCTGCGCTGACATAAGGCCAGATTCTCTGTTACGGGACCTCTCTCCTCTGCCTGGGTGCCTGGGCCTAAATGTGTGACAGTGGCCTGTTCCAGTGGTGGCTGACGTGAAGCCTGATTCTCTGCTATGACATGAAGACAGATTCTGCGCTGACATAAGGCCAGATTCTCTGTTACGGGACCTCTCTCCTCTGCCTGGGTGCCTGGGCCTAAATGTGTGACAGTGGCGTGTTCCAGTGGTGGGTGACGTGAAGCCTGATTCTCTGCTATGACATCAATACAGATTCTGCGCTGACATAAGGCCAGATTCTCTGTTACGGGACCGCTCTCCTCTGTCTGGGTGCCGGGGCCTAAATGTGTGACAGTGGCCTGTTCCAGTGGTGGGTGACGTGAAGCCTGATTCTCTGCTATGACATGAAGACAGATTCTGTGCTGACATAAGGCCAGATTCTCTGTTACGGGACCTCTCTCCTCTGCCTGGGTGCCTGGGCCTAAATGTGTGACAGTGGCCTGTTCCAGTGGTGGGTGACGTGAAGCCTGATTCTCTGCTATGACATGAAGACAGATTCTGCGCTGACATAAGGCCAGATTCTCTGTTACGGGACCTCTCTCCTCTGCCTGGGTGCCTGGGCCTAAATGTGTGACAGTGGCCTGTTCCAGTGGTGGGTGACGTGAAGCCTGATTCTCTGCTATGACATGAATACAGATTCTGCGCTGAAATAAGGCCAGATTCTCTGTTACGGGACCTCTCTCCTCTGCCTGGGTGCCTGGGCCTAAATGTGTGACAGTGGCCTGTTCCAGTGGTGGCTGACGTGAAGCCTGATTCTCTGCTATGACATGAAGACAGATTCTGCGCTGACATAAGGCCAGATTCTCTGTTACGGGACCGCTCTCCTCTGTCTGGGTGCCGGGGCCTAAATGTGTGACAGTGGCCTGTTCCAGTGGTGGGTGACGTGAAGCCTGATTCTCTGCTATGACATGAATACAGATTCTGCGCTGACATAAGGCCAGATTCTCTGTTACGGGACCTCTCTCCTCTGCCTGGGTGCCTGGGCCTAAATGTGTGACAGTGGCCTGTTCCAGTGGTGGGTGACGTGAAGCCTGATTCTCTGCTATGACATGAATACAGATTCTGCGCTGACATAAGGCCAGATTCTCTGTTACGGGACCTCTCTCCTCTGCCTGGGTGCCTGGGCCTAAATGTGTGACAGTGGCCTGTTCCAGTGGTGGGTGACGTGAAGCCTGATTCTCTGCTATGACATGAATACAGATTCTGCGCTGACATAAGGCCAGATTCTCTGTTACGGGACCGCTCTCCTCTGTCTGGGTGCCGGGGCCTAAATGTGTGACAGTGGCCTGTTCCAGTGGTGGGTGACGTGAAGCCTGATTCTCTGCTATGACATGAATACAGATTCTGCGCTGACATAAGGCCAGATTCTCTGTTACGGGACCTCTCTCCTCTGCCTGGGTGCCTGGGCCTAAATGTGTGACAGTGGCCTGTTCCAGTGGTAGGTGACGTGAAGCCTGATTCTCTGCTATGACATGAAGACTGATTCTGCGCTGACATGAAGCCAGATTCTCTGCTATGGCATGAAGAGACTGATTCTCTGCTGACATGAAGCCAGATTCTTTGCTATGGCATGAAGAGACTGATTCTCTGCTGACGTGAAGCCAGATTCTCTGCTATGGGACCTCTGTCAAATTGATATTGGTTCATTTTCATTTTTTTAATTTTAATTTTAATTCATTTCCCTATCCACATTTGTTTGCAGGGGATTTACCTACATGTTGCTGCCTTTTGCAGCCCTCTAGCTCTTTCCTGGGCTGTTTTACAGCCTTTTTAGTGCCCAAAAGTTCGGGTCCCCATTGACTTCAATGGGGTTCGGGTTCGGGACGAAGTTCGGTTCGGGTTCGGATCCCGAACCCGAACATTTACGGGAAGTTCGGCCGAACTTCTCGAACCCGAACATCCAGGTGTTCGCTCAACTCTAGTAGTAATCAATGGGGATATAGTCCCATTCACGGTATTGTCACAAAGAGAAAACTCACAGAAACTACTATGGTTTCGGTATTTGCAGTTAAGATCGTCACTTTTAAGTATTAAAAAAGATAAGCTTAAAATACACATTTCTACACAATTTAATGATTTGATAGGGAATTTGGGGCAAAGGATTAAGATTTCCCAACTTTATAAAAATTTACTTATAGCACGATTTGGAGATACCTTCTCTTCTGGACAGAGGGCCTGGCAAAATGAATGCTCAGATGATCAAGAGAAGGTAGCTCAGGATCTAAAATTGGTTTCACATAACTTTAATCACGTTGTGGTGCAGTTTAATATTTTACACAGACTTTATGTTACACCCCTTTGGCTTAAGAGATGTGGTATTAGGACCGATTCGAATTGCCCCAGATGTGATGCCTCGGATCCGGATTATCTCCATATGTTTTGGTTCTGTGTAGAGCTGAAACAATATTGGGGGTCTATTCACAGATACTTGGAGGGAAAACTGAACGTGCGGATTCCTTTTACTGCTGAATGCTGGGTATTGGGGGATCTTGCTAAGGTGGGTTGTCAACAATATAAGAAAAACCTTTTGTTTAAGATAATGTTCTTGGCAAGACTCCTAATGGCACGTTCTTGGTTTGCGCGAGATGCTCCCAGCATTAATACATGGCTAAACTTGGTGGATATGACTATATCTTATATAAGCAAAGAAATACTGAGATAAAATAGAGTAGAATTTAGGGCGATTGGAGTCCCTAGACTTCCTCCTTCCTCCATCCTTCTCCACCTCTCCTTGGTATTACGGAGGGGTGGTGGTGAAGGGTAAGATGCATCATAGGTGGGTAGGGGGAGGGACTGGGTTTTTTTTTTTTTTGGGTGGGGAAAAAAGATGTTAATATTGATATGTTTTTATAAAATGTATTGTTAATATTTGAGCTTTAATAAAGAAAGTTTAATAAAAAAAAAAAATATGGCAAAATACCAAAATTAATAGATTAAAAACAAATGGATTAAAAACAAATAAAAATAGGGATTTTTCCCCAAAAAACTATGTACACTTAGGTATACAAACCATAGATCATACAAACGTTAGTCCTCCCATAAACACCAGACTAACCACCTAAAATGGGGAATACATTGGGGTGTCTTCTTTCCAAAATGGGGTCACTTGTGGGGTAGTTATACTGCCCTGGCATTTTCCAGGGGCCCTAATGTGTGGTAAGTAGGTAAATGACCAGTGAAATCCGAAAGGTGCTCTTTGGAATGTGGGCCCCTTTGCCCACCTAGGCTGCAAAAAAGTGTCACACATCTGGTATCGCCGTATTCAGGAGACGTTGGGGAATGTGTTTTGGGGTGTCTTTTTACATATACCCATGCTGGGTGAGAGAAATATCTTGGCAAAAGACAACTTTTCCCATTTTTTTATACAAAGTTGGCATTTGACCAAGATATTTATCTCACCCAGCATGGGTATATGTAAAATGACACCCCAAAACACATTCCCCAACTTCTCCTGAGTACGGCGATACCAGATGTGTGACACTTTTTTGCAGTCTAGATGTGCAAAGGGGCCCAAATTCCTTTTAGGAGGGCATTTTTAGACATTTGGATACCAGACTACTTCTCACGCTTTGGGGCCCCTAGAATGCCAGGGCAGTATAAATACCCCACATGTGACCCCATTTTGGAAAGAAGACACCCCAAGGTATTCAATGAGGGGCATGGCGAGTTCATAGAAATTTTTTTTTTTTTGGCACAAGTTAGCGGAAATTGATATTTTTTATTTTTTTCTCACAAAGTCTCCCGTTCCGCTAACTTGGGACAAAAATTTCAATCTTTCATGGACTCAATATGCCCCTCACGGAATACCTGGGGGTGTCTTCTTTCCGAAATGGGGTCACATGTGGGGTATTTATACTGCCCTGGCATTCTAGGGGCCCTAAAGCGTGAGAAGAAGTCTGGAATATAAATGTCTAAAAAATTTTACGCATTTGGATTCAGTGAGGGGTATGGTGAGTTCATGTGAGATTTTATTTTTTGACACAAGTTAGTGGAATATGAGACTTTGTAAGAAAAAAAAAAAAAAATTCCGCTAACTTGGGCCAAAAAAATGTCTGAATGGAGCCTTACAGAGGGGTGATCAATGACAGGGGGAGTGATCAATGACAGGGGGTGATCAATGACAGGGGGGTAATCAGGGAGTCTATATGGGGTGATAACCACAGTCATTGATCACGCCCGTGTAAGGCTTCATTCAGACGTCCGTATGCGTTTTGCGGATCCGATCCATCTATCAGTGCATCCGTAAAAATCATGCGGACATCTGAATGGAGCTTTACAGGGGGGTAATCAATGACAGGGGGGGGGTGATCAATGACAGGGGGGTGATCAGGGAGTCTATATGGGGTGATAACCACAGTCATTGATCATGCCCCTGTAAGGCTTCATTCAGACGTCCGGATGCGTTTTGCGGATCCGATCCATCTATCAGTGCATCCGTAAAAATCATGCGGACATCTGAATGGAGCTTTACAGGGGGTTGATCAATGACAGGGGTGTAATCAATGACAGGGGGGTGATCAGGGAGTCTATATGGGGTGATAACCACAGTCATTGATCATGCCCCTGTAAGGCTTCATTCAGACGTCCGGATGCGTTTTGCGGATCCGATCCATCTATCAGTGCATCCGTAAAAATCATGCGGACATCTGAATGGAGCTTTACAGGGGGGTAATCAATGACAGGGGGGGTGATCAATGACAGGGGGTGATCAGGGAGTCTATATGGGGTGATAACCACAGTCATTGATCATGCCCCTGTAAGGCTTCATTCAGACGTCCGGATGCGTTTTGCGGATCCAATCCATCTATCAGTGCATCCGTTATAATCATGCGGACATCTGAATGTAGCTTTACAGGGGGTTGATCAATGACAGGGGTGTAATCAATGACAGGGGGGTGATCAGGGAGTCTATATGGGGTGATAACCACAGTCATTGATCATGCCCCTGTAAGGCTTCATTCAGACGTCCGGATGCGTTTTGCGGATCCGATCCATCTATCAGTGGATCCGTAAAAATCATGCGGACATCTGAATGGAGCTTTACAGGGGGTTGATCAATGACAGGGGGGTAATCAGGGAGTCTATATGGGGTGATCACCACAGTCATTGATCATGCCCCTGTAAGGCTTTATTCAGACGTCCGTATGCGTTTTGCCTATCCGATCCATCTATCAGTGGATCCGTAAAAATCATGCGGACATCTGAATGGAGCTTTACAGGGGGTTGATCAATGACAGGGGTGTAATCAATGACAGGGGGGTGATCAGGGAGTCTATATGGGGTGATAACCACAGTCATTGATCATGCCCCTGTAAGGCTTCATTCAGACGCCCGTATGCGTTTTGCGGATCCGATCCATCTATCAGTGGATCCGTAAAAATCATGCGGACGTCTGAATGGAGCTTTACAGGGGGTTGATCAATGACAGGGGTGTAATCAATGACAGGGGGGTGATCAGGGAGTCTATATGGGGTGATCACCACAGTCATTGATCATGCCCCTGTAAGGCTTTATTCAGACGTCCGTATGCGTTTTGCGGATCCGATCCATCTATCAGTGGATCCGTAAAAATCATGCGGACATCTGAATGGAGCTTTACAGGGGGGTGATCAATGACAGGGGTGTAATCAATGACAGGGGGGTGATCAGGGAGTCTATATGGGGTGATAACCACAGTCATTGATCACGCCCGTGTAAGGCTTCATTCAGACGTCCGTATGCGTTTTGCGGATCCGATCCATCTATCAGTGCATCCGTAAAAATCATGCGGACATCTGAATGGAGCTTTACAGGGGGGTAATCAATGACAGGGGGGTGATCAATGACAGGGGGGTGATCAGGGAGTCTATATGGGGTGATAACCACAGTCATTGATCATGCCCCTGTAAGGCTTCATTCAGACGTCCGGATGCGTTTTGCGGATCCGATCCATCTATCAGTGCATCCGTAAAAATCATGCGGACGTCTGAATGGAGCTTTACAGGGGGTTGATCAATGACAGGGGTGTAATCAATGACAGGGGGGTGATCAGGGAGTCTATATGGGGTGATAACCACAGTCATTGATCATGCCCCTGTAAGGCTTCATTCAGACGTCCGGATGCGTTTTGCGGATCCGATCCATCTATCAGTGCATCCGTAAAAATCATGCGGACATCTGAATGGAGCTTTACAGGGGGTTGATCAATGACAGGGGTGTAATCAATGACAGGGGGGTGATCAGGGAGTCTATATGGGGTGATAACCACAGTCATTGATCACGCCCCTGTAAGGCTTCATTCAGACGTCCGTATGCGTTTTGCGGATCCGATCCATCTATCAGTGGATCCGTAAAAATCATGCGGACATCTGAATGGAGCTTTACAGGGGGTTGATCAATGACAGGGGTGTAATCAATGACAGGGGGGTGATCAGGGAGTCTATATGGGGTGATCACCACAGTCATTGATCATGCCCCTGTAAGGCTTTATTCAGACGTCCGTATGCGTTTTGCGGATCCGATCCATCTATCAGTGGATCCGTAAAAATCATGCGGACATCTGAATGGAGCTTTACAGGGGGGTGATCAATGACAGGGGTGTAATCAATGACAGAGGGGTGATCAGGGAGTCTATATGGGGTGATAACCACAGTCATTGATCACGCCCGTGTAAGGCTTCATTCAGACGTCCGTATGCGTTTTGCGGATCCGATCCATCTATCAGTGCATCCGTAAAAATAATGCGGACATCTGAATGGAGCTTTACAGGGGGGTAATCAATGACAGGGGGGGTGATCAATGACAGGGGGGTGATCAGGGAGTCTATATGGGGTGATAACCACAGTCATTGATCATGCCCCTGTAAAGCTTCATTCAGACGTCCGGATGCGTTTTGCGGATCCGATCCATCTATCAGTGCATCCGTAAAAATCATGCGGACATCTGAATGGAGCTTTACAGGGGGTTGATCAATGACAGGGGTGTAATCAATGACAGGGGGGTGATCAGGGAGTCTATATGGGGTGATCAGGGGCTAATAAGGGGTTAATAAGTGACGGGGGGGGGGGGTGTAGTGTAGTGTAGTGGTGCTTGGTGGGACTTTACTGAGCTACCTGTGTCCTCTGGTGGTCGATCCAAACAAAGGGGACCACCAGAGGACCAGGTAGCAGGTATATTAGACGCTGTTATCAAAACAGCGTCTAATATACCTGTTAGGGGTTAAAAAAAACACATCTCCAGCCTGCCAGCGAACGATCGCCGCTGGCAGGCTGGAGATCAACTCTCTTACCTTCCGTTCCTGTGAGCGCGCGCGCCTGTGTGTGCGCGTTCACAGGAAATCCCGGCTCACGCGAGATGACGCGTATATGCGTCGCTGAGCGCAGGGCTGCCACCTCCGGAACGCGAATCTGCGTACAGCGGTCCGGAGGTGGTTAATTATTTAAAAAAAAAAACGCATGGAAAAAGAACTCAGTAATTGCCAAGTTTCCAAGGATTCATTTAACCCGAAAGGGATAACATAATAAAACGGAAGATCAAAAACATTTCCTTTCTGCATAGGCGCTGGTAAAATTTGGGGACCCATTCAATAGGTGTCAAATTTAGAAGAGTACAGGGTGGGCCATTTATATGGATACACCTTAATAAAATGGGAATGGTTGGTGATATTAACTTCCTGTTTGTGGCACATTAGTATATGTGAGGGGGGAAACTTTTCAAGATGGGTGGTGACCATGGTGGCCATTTTGAAGTCGGCCATTTTGAATCCAACTTTTGTTTTTTCAAAAGGAAGAGGGTCATGTGACACATCAAACTTATTGGGAATTTCACACGAAAAACAATGGTGTGCTTGGTTTTAACGTAACTTTATTCTTTCATGAGTTATTTACAAGTTTCTCTTTGTTTACAGCCATTGACATGTCGCCGAGGTTAACACGTGAGGAGCGGATAGAAATTGTGTGGATGTTTGGTGAACGCAGTAACCGGGTCATTGCAGCAGATTTCAATGCAAGACACCCTACGAGACCACCCATCTCTCATGCTATAGTTAGCAAACTGCTTGCTAAGTTTCGTGAAACTGGTTCAGTGTTGGATTTGCCAAAATGTGGACGCATGAAATTTGTCTCTAATGAAGAAACATCAGTGGCTGTCCTAGCTTCATTCAGCAAGAGCCCACAGCGTAGCACTCGCCGCATGTCACTGGAGAGTGGCATTAGTCGAACATCCCTTCGGCGGATATTAGCTACTCACAAATGGCAGCCTTACAAACTCCAGCTACTGCAGCATCTCAACGAGGATGACCCAGATCGGCGCACTGAATTTGCAGAATGGGCAAAACAAAAATTGGAACAGGACCCTCAGTTTACGCAGAAGATTTTGTTCAGTGATGAGGCAAACTTTTATGTGAATGGTGAAGTTAACAAACAAAACCACCGCTATTGGTCTGACACTAACCCACATTGGATAGATCCCTCCAAGACTGTTGGAACAAGAAAATTGATGGTATGGTGTGGTATATGGGGTACAAAGATAGTGGGGCCATTCTTCATCAATGGAAACCTCAAGTCCACTGGATATGCGAAATTGCTACATGATGATGTGTTTCCCTCTTTATGCACTGAAGCTGGCACGTTCCCTGAGTTTTTCCAGCAAGATGGTGCACCACCACATTATGGGTGTCAGGTCCGAGCATTCCTAGATGAACAGTTTCCTGGAAAGTGGATTGGTCATCGTGGGCCAGTTGAATGGCCCCAAAGATCTCCCGATCTGACCCCCTTAGACTTTTATCTTTGGGGTCATCTGAAGGCAATTGTCTATGCTGTGAAGATACGAGATGTGCAGCACCTGAAACTACGGATACTGGAAGCCTGTGCTAGCATTTCTCCTGCTGTGTTGCTATCAGTGTGGGGAGAGTGGGAGAAGAGGGTTGCATTGACAATCCAACACAATGGGCAGCACATTGAACACATTTTATAAGTGGTCAGAAACTTGTAAATAACTCATGAAAGAATAAAGTTACGTTAAAACGAAGCACACCATTGTTTTTCTTGTGAAATTCCCAATAAGTTTGATGTGTCACATGACCCTCTTCCTATTGAAAAAACAAAAGTTGGATTCAACATGGCCACCATGGTCACCACCCATCTTGAAAAGTTTCCCCCCTCACATATACTAATGTGCCACAAACAGGAAGTTAATATCACCAACCATTCTCATTTTATTAAGGTGTATCCATTTAAATGGCCCACCCTGTAGTGTCACCTGAATGGAATTCAGGCAAAGTGTCTGGAAATGCTATGCTTAGCATAATTTTTTTAGTAATGTTGGAATGGTGTGAATTTAATCTGTCGCTAATACTCTGGGTGGTGCGTCCAATGTATTGGAGTCCGCAGGGACATTGGAGCATATAGATAACATTGCTTGAGCTACAATCCATGCGGTCCCGTAATGGGATCTTTCACAAGATGTGGGGATAGCAACTTCTCTGACTTTATCTGATATTGTGAAGCAGCATTTGCAGCATTTATGTTTGCATTTGAAAGATCCATTGGTACCTGTTTTGGATTGTTGTAGTATTGGATTTACTGTTCTTGGGGCAAGATGGTGCCCCTAGGTCTTTTAGAGTTTTAGCTGTATGGAAAATGAGATGTGGTTGGTGTGGGAGATTAGTGCCTATTATTGGGCCCTTTTAAAGAACAGGCCAGTGTAGGTTCAGTATCTGTTTAATGTTATTATGTGGGAGTTTTATTTGGTTATAAAATTATAACTATATTGTGTATCTTCCGTTTTTTGATTGTTGGATTATCTTTTATACTTTTATTCCTATTTTAATTTATTTTTATTTTTATTGTTCGGTTTTAAACAGACCCCTAGTTCCTTCCTTGGACTCAACCCAGAAGGAATCCCTTTGTAGCCCCATATCGCAGGAAGAGATATCTAGAATCGTAAAAGATTTGCCAAATCAAAAGAGTCCTGGTCCAGACGGCCTACCAAATTCCTACTATAAAATATTCTCTGCTACCTTACTCCCTCATTTACATGCAGCCCTGTCTAGTGCCATGACAACTGGTATAATGCCTAAAGAAATGTTAGAGGCGGTCATTGTCACTTTACCTAAACCCGGTAAAGATCCCTCCATCCCACAAAATTTCCGCCCCATTTCTCTACTCAATACTGATCTAAAGATTTACGCAAAGATCCTAGCAGCTCGGCTTGCTGACATAATCCCTACTTTAGTAGCCCCCGATCAAGTGGGGTTTGTAAAAGGGCGCCAGATCACAGACAATTCCAGAAGAGTGCTGAATCTAATTGACTTTGCTAACAGATCAAGAACTCCGACAGTATTGGTTACTCTGGATGCCGAGAAGGCCTTCGACCGAGTTAACTGGGAGTGGGTCTTCTCGGTACTCCACAAAATGGAATTCCCCGAATTTATCGTGCAAGCTATAAAGGTTCTCTATTCAAACCCATCAGCCCGAGTATTAACAAATGGAGTGTTGTCCGACCCCTTTGCTTTGTCCAATGGCACTAGACAGGGGTGTCCTTTGTCACCTTTAATATTTATTCTATCTTTAGAACCCTTGGCGCAGGCAATACGTCAGGAGGAAGCAGTGAGTGGAATCAGTATAGGGAACAGGCAGCACTGCATATCTTTGTATGCAGACGACATAATTTTGTCCCTATCCAATCCCCAGGTATCCCTGAAGATGGTAATGGATATTATCCGTTCCTACGGGGCTGTCTCATATTATAAGATAAATGAGAGTAAATCTCAAGCTCTCCCATTGGGAATCCTGGATAAAACCCTATCTAAAATGAAAGAAAACTTCACTTTAGATTGGCAGAAATCTAAGATTCAATATTTAGGGTTTAATGTGACTGCTACCCCCCAGGAGCTATACAAGGCAAATTTTCCACCTCTACTGTTAGCACTACAACCTGAGCTGGATAACATGGCAAAGGCAGAACTATCATGGCTAGGCCGTATTGCAGCCTTTCAGCAACATGTTCTCCCTAAGCTACTATACTTATTCCGCACTATCCCCATCCCCATTCCAAGTTCCTTTTTTAACCTAGCAAATAAAATGTTAAATGCCTTCATTTGGCATAAGTCCAGGCCAAGAGTGGCGAAGAGTATAATGAATAGACATAAGAGGAGTGGAGGAGTAGGTCTACCAAACCTATACGACTATTATCTAGCTTCTAGAGTTAATCAGCTGAGAGAATGGTGGAAAGAAGAGATAGAGAAACATTGGGTGCATATTGAACAGTCACAAACTACAGGTCATAGCTTACGCGCCTTACTTATGGCCGCACTACATGATGACTATTCAAATATACATCCCGCTTATTACGTCTCCACGTCCCTGGCTTTATGGAAGGTATACCATGACAGAGGAAAGGAAACACCAGTATCAATAGCACATCTAGTGCCAATTGATTCTTTACAACACCTGTCTGATGGACTGAATCTAAAAGCATGGAAAGACAAGGGTATAAAAACAGTGGCAGACATAGTGCTAGGATCTGAAATAAAACCCTTTGACACCCTTAAGCACAATTTTGACATCTCTCCAAGAGAAGCCTTTTCTTATATTAAAATAAAACATGCGTTGGGGAATAACCCATCCTTTCGAGTAACAGGTCATATACAGTTATTAATCCGGTGGTCCGCAGCAAACCAGGTACATACTGGGATTAGATTTTTATACATGTATTTAGGGGATAAGGATAAATTTGTGAAAACGGCTCCACTTCTATCCTGGGAAAAAGACCTGAATAGGAAATTTACTATGGCACAATGGATTTCTGCACAAAAGGTAGCAATTGCCACTTTTAGATGTTCCTCACATTTAGAAGCATACATCAAAACAACACTTAGGTGGTATTACACCCCAGTCAGGTTAAATATGATTTTCCCCAGTACAAGCGTACACTGCTGGAGAGGATGTGGCGGGCGGGGGACACTATTTCATATCCTTTGGTCATGTCCGTGGGTTTGTTCCCTTTGGAACCAGGTGTTTAATGTGATTTCTGGGATCGTTGGACATAGGATTACTCCGGACCCGGCCCTGGCCTTGTTGCTAATAGATCTTGACAAATTACCTGTTAGATTTAGGGTTATTGTGGCCCATATACTGATAGACACCAAATTAGCAATCACAAGAAACTGGAAAAGTGCAATTATCCCTGATATACAAGAAATAGTCAGGTCTGTGGACACAACCAGATCTTATGAATATATGCTGGCACATCAATGGTTCCGAGTGAATCATCACCTTCAAGCATGGGAGGCCTGGAGGGGTCTGAATCCAACGATTCCGGAAAGATTGGGGTTGTGAGGAGGGTCTTGTGGCGAACCAGAGGGTGAGATACACTTGAAAATTAATGTTGAGACAAGCATAACAAAAAATTTCTGAAAACATCTTAACATAAAACTGACACAGTAATAGACATGACTTTGTTTTAATTTGATTTAATTTGATTTGATTTGGTTATACATTATTTGCTGTATTAATGATTTGTGTTATCATTTGATCTGATGGAAAACATTGGAGATAAGTGTTTATCTACATATTTGTACATGTTAAAGATATACCATGATGTGAACACTTTCTCTGATAATAAAAACTTATTAAAAAGTAAAGTTAAACAGACCCCTAGTTGTTCCTTCATAGTACCGTCATCGGAGCAGTTCCTTCTTATTCTTTTCATTTGCCAATATGGGATGTTTCTCTTCCATATATAATAATGACAACTTCGGTAATAATGGTAGCTATTTGCGTCAACATTCTTAAAATATTTACGTGTCTGAATTATGTTATCCCTAACGTAAAATTCTAATAGCTATATTAGGGTCTATATGGGAAGTAAAGTTTAGATTCCATTGGTTGGTGTTGAGACCTTTAATATACTGTTCAAGGGTACTTCTTTCGTCCTGCCAGATCAAAATAATATCATTAATATATTGGTTGTAAAACTTGATTTTAGGATAATCTAAAAGGCCAATTTGTTCTTCAAAGGCCACCATAAATAGTTGAGCATATGAGAGGGCGAATTTGGTCCCCATTGCAGTTCCTCTTTTCTGAATATAAAAAGTATATTAATATTGGAAATCATTATGGTTTAAAATGAACTCAATTGAATGTATAATAAACTTTCTCTGATGGGGTGGCATGAAATTGTCTTTAGTTAAAAAACCCTCTAGTGCTCTGATACCTAGCTCATGAATGATGTTACTATAGAGGGCAGAAACATCCAAAACATAACATATTTTCTTCCCATTTAAAGCCTTTGAGAATTGTAATCAACTGGCTCAAATCTCTGAGGTGGGCTGGTTACGTAATTACGTATTTTTGTAAAAGGTTATCAACATAGGCCGAAAGGTTGGAATCCAAAGAGTTGATCCCAGATATGATGGGTCATCCAGGGGGTTTATCTAATGACTTATGGATCTGTGGAAAGAATTAAATGTATGGTATTGAGGGATGTTCAATTGTGAGGTATTTCTACTCTTGTTTATTAATTACCTTCTGTGTGTATCCTTTATAAATAAGAGCAGCGATATGTTTTGTTTTAAAAACGGATCACAGTGTATATTCTCGTAATAGTTTTTGTCAGAAAGTATCCTTAGGAATTCTTAATTATTGTAATGAAAGTCGAGTATGACTACCCCACCCCCCTTATCGGTGCTTTTATTATTGATGTCCATATTGGATGCTAAATGAAAAATGGCTTTACGTTGAACTCTAGAAATATTATAGATACTAAAATATATATGTTTTTGTTCTAAAAAAGTCTTCTTTCGATCCATAAGGACCATGTTGTAAAAGTTCTGTAAATGTGGGCCCCTGCTCTCTACTGGTTAGAATGATACACGGACAAAGGATTAACTGAGACTAGACGGGTATAGTAGCAAAAATGTATGTATACTTTATTAAACATTACATAAAAATATATTGCATTTGTTGTGTGATATATCACATCAGATAAAAAGGTGGACTACACCTGAGGGGACATAACATGATAACATATAAAAAGGGCAATGGGGTCAACACTCACCTACGACTCAGCTAAGACTCACAAATAACCAAAGAAAGTGCAAATGCATGTCTCGAAGTTTGTACATATATATATACATACAGTCGTGGCCAAAAGTTTTGAGAATTACATAAATATTGGAAATTGGAAAAGTTGCTGCTTAAGTTTTTATAATAGCAATTTGCATATACTCCAGAATGTTATGAAGAGTGATCAGATGAATTGCATAGTCCTTCTTTGACATGAAAATTAACTTAATCCCAAAAAAACCTTTCCACTGCATTTCATTGCTGTCATTAAAGGACCTGCTGAGATCATTTCAGTAATCGTCTTGTTAACTCAGGTGAGAATGTTGACAAGCACAAGGCTGGAGATCATTATGTCAGGCTGATTGGGTTAAAATGGCAGACTTGACATGTTAAAAGGAGGGTGATGCTTGAAATCATTGTTCTTCCATTGTTAACCATGGTGACCTGCAAATAAACGCGTGCAGCCATCATTGCGTTGCATAAAAATGGCTTCACAGGCAATGATATTGTGGCTACTAAGATTGCACCTCAATCAACAATTTATAGGATCATCAAGAACTTCAAGGAAAGAGGTTCAATTCTTGTTAAGAAGGCTTCAGGGCGTCCAAGAAAGTCCAGCAAGCGCCAGGATCGTCTCCAAAAGAGGATTCAGCTGCGGGATCGGAGTGCCACCAGTGCAGAGCTTGCTCAGGAATGGCAGCAGGCAGGTGTGAGCGCATCTGCACGCACAGTGAGGCGAAGACTTTTGGAAGATGGCCTGGTGTCAAGAAGGGCAGCAAAGAAGCCACTTCTCTCCAAAAAAACCCATCAGGGACAGATTGATCTTCTGCAGAAAGTATGGTAAATGGACTGCTGAGGACTGGGGCAAAGTCATATTCTCCGATGAAGCCTCTTTCCGATTGTTTGGGGCATCTGGAAAAAGGCTTGTCCGGAGAAGAAAAGGTGAGCGCTACCATCAGTCCTGTGTCATGCCAACAGTAAAGCATCCTGAGACCATTCATGTGTGGGGTTGCTTCACATCCAAGGGAGTGGGCTCACTCACAATTTTGCCCAAAAACACAGCTATGAATAAAGAATGGTACCAAAACACCCTCCAACAGCAACTTCTTCCAACAAGTTTGGTGAAGAACAATGCATTTTCCAGCATGATGGAGCACCGTGCCATAAGGCAAAAGTGATAACTAAGTGGCTCGGGGACCAAAACGTTGACATTTTGGGTCCATGGCCTGGAAACTCCCCAGATCTTAATCCCATTGAGAACTTGTGGTCAATCCTCAAGAGGCGGGTGGACAAACAAAAACCCACTAATTCTGACAAACTCCAAGAAGTGATTATGAAAAAATGGGTTGCTATCAGTCAGGAATTGGCCCAGAAGTTGATTGAGAGCATGCCCAGTCAAATTGCAGAGGTCCTGAAAAAGAAGGGCCAACACTGCAAATACTGACTCTTTGCATAAATGTCATGTAATTGTCGATAAAAGCCTATGAAACGTATTAAGTGCGTGTAATTATATTTCACTACATCACAGAAACAACTGAAACAAAGATCTAAAAGCAGTTTAGCAGCAAACTTTGTGAAAACTAATATTTGTGTAATTCTCAAAACTTTTGGCCACGACTGTACATACACAAGGCCTATTTATTTCACATGTAAGAAAGGTTCTTTACATATATCACAGATATCCACAATTATACTGATATACACGTATGTATCTCCGCTGTCAGTACATCAAATGCGGACACACACGTGTATAGCACAAGGACCCATCACATGAGGAAGCATGAACATGTATGAAAATACTACCAGTACCCCAAAGGTAGAAGCATGCAAGGACATGCACATACAAATATATGTACCAAGGAATCAATCGACTAAATAACTATATCTGAGTAGATGTAATCAGAAACATCAAAACATCACAAAGATCGATGCCTGCACTAGAAAAAGAGGACCTGAATTGTGCTACAGAATCATTAGCTATCAGAGCAAAGAGTAGCCCCACGCTTAGAAATTACATACCCATATGATAGAGACAGTCCAAACTCAGGAGAAACATGATAACATATAAAAAGGGCAATGGGGTCAACACTCAGCTACGACTCAGCTAAGACTCACAAATAACCAAAGAAAGTGCAAATGCACTTTTTATATGTTATCATGTTATGTCCCCTCAGGTGTAGTCCACCTTTTTATCTGATGTGATATATCACACAACAAATGCAATATATTTTTATGTAATGTTTAACCACCTCCGGACCGCCTAACGCAGGATTGCGTTCCGGAGGTGGCAGCGCTGCGCAGAGTCACGCATATACGCGTCATCTCGCGAGACGCGAGATTTCGCTCAAAGCCGGCCCGCGCATGCGCATCGCGGGCCGGCAAAATTAAAAGAAGTATTTCGTCACCAGCCTGCCAGCAACGATCATTGGCTGGCAGGCTGGCGATTTTCAAAAAATCCAATCCAAAGTCATATAACAGATCAAATTAGTAAATATGATCTGTTATATGGCTTGTCTGCTCCTGTGCTGGTCCTTTTCGTCGGTTGGATCCAGCACAGGAGCAGACTGAACTGTGAGTAGCACCAACACTACACCTTAGCCCCAGATCACCCACCTGCACCCCAATTAACCCTTTGATCACCCCTTTGATCGCCCCTGTCAATCACTAGTGAAAGGAAAAAAAGTGATCAGTGTAAACTGTCACTTTTTTTTTTTCACTGGTATTGGCTGTTAGGTTTTAGGGATAGTTTAGGCCCCTTGGTTAGGTAGTTAGCGTCAGTTAGCGCCCACCCCACCGCACCGCAGTCACTTTTATTCGCTGTTTAGCGTATCGCTAATCAGCATTTGTACTTTTATAGTATCTGTAAGTGATCAAAACTGATCACGGTCAGATCTATAATAGTATTAGTGTCACTTTAGTTTGCCCTCCACCCAAAACGCAGTGTTTGCCCGATCAGGCCTGATCGGTCGCCCACACGTGCGTTCACCCACGCCCGCCCCACCGCAGTGACAAAAAATTATTATTTTTTGATCACTGCACATTCATTTTACACGCACTGCGGCGATAAAAAAATCAGTTTTGATATTTTTTATCAACCGCAGCAGCCTCCGGTACTTCGCTAGCCTCCCCTTTGTAAGACAGGTTTGCTTTTTTTCTTGGGTAGTCTCAGGGAATACCCCTAAATTTAGTAGTCCAAAATGTCAAACAGGGGGTATTCTTCTGAAGAGGCCTACAGGATTCTGACCCAGTCGGATGAGGAGTGGGAACCCTCATCTGACGAATCTAGCGGGGTCAGAATATGAACCTGTGGAAAGCAGTGGCTCTCTGACCCAAAGTTCGGACGAGGAGGTGGAGGTCCCTGGCAGCACCAGGCGTACCCGGCCCCATGTCGCTAGACCACAGGTTACGCAGGATCCGCTTCAAGAGCAGCAGAGTGGGGCTGTCGCTGCCGGATCACGTGGTGAGGCATACACCAGCAGCGCAGCCCTTCCTGGACCTAGTACCAGCACTGCCGTACAACATGGTGAAGTAGCGAGCACCAGAAGGGCAGTTGAAGCTGGTACGGTGGCACGTGCAATAGTTACCCCGTCGCAGCCACCGCAAAGACAGGCCCGTAGAGCCCCTAGAGTCCCTGAGGTGCTGGCAAATCCTGATTGGCAGTCACCAACTTCAGCCGCACCAGTAGTTCCCCCTTTCACCGCCCAGTCTGGAGTTCGGGTTGAGACGGCTCAAATCGGTTCGGCCCTGGGATTTTTTGAGCTGTTCTTGACTGCGGAGCTCTTGGACTTAGTCGTGGCAGAGACCAACCAGTATGCCACACAATTTATAACCGCTAACCCGGGAAGCTATTATGCCCAGCCTTTCCGGTGGAAACCAGTCCAAGTTTCCGAACTTAAAATTTTTTTGGGCCTTCTCCTCAACATGGGCCTGACAAAAAAGCATGAATTGCGGTCATATTGGTCAACGCACCCAATTCATCACATGCCCATGTTCTCTGCTGCTATGTCCAGGACACGATTTGAGACCATCCTACGTTTTCTGCATTTTAGCGACAATACCACCTCCCGTCCCAGAGGCCACCCTGCTTTTGACCGGCTCCACAAAATTCGGCCCCTCATAGACCATTTCAACCTGAAATTTGCAGATTTGTATACCCCTGAGCAAAACATCTGCGTAGACGAGTCCCTAATACATTTTACCGGGCGCCTTGGCTTCAAACAATACATCCCAAGCAAGCGTGCCCGGTATGGGGTCAAATTGTATAAGCTCTGTGAAAGGGCCACAGGCTATACCCACAAATTTCGGATCTATGAGGGAAAAGATCAGACCCTGGAGCCGGTCGGTTGCCCTGACTACCTGGGGAGCAGTGGGAAGACAGTCTGGGGTACCAGTCTGGGGTCGGCAAGGGGTACCATCTTTATGTGGACAATTTCTACACAAGTGTGGCCCTCTTTAGGCATTTGTTTATAGAACGGATTTGCGCCTGTGGCACCGCGCGAACTAGTCGCGTGGGCTTCCCCCAACGGCTTGTAACCACCCGTCTTGCAAGGGGGCAGAGGGCTGCCTTGTGTAACGAAGAACTGCTCGCGGTGAAATGGAGAGACAAGCGTGACGTTTACATGCTCTCCTCCATTCACGCAGACACGACAATCCAAATTGAGCGAGCAACCCGTGTCATTGAAAAGCCCCTCTGTGTCCACGACTATAATGCGCTCATGGGAGGGGTGGACTTCAATGACCAGATGTTGTCTCCGTATTTAGTTTCCCGCAGAACCAGACGCTGGTATAAGAAGGTGTCTGTATATTTAATTCAATTGGCGCTCTACAATAGTTTTGTTCTCTACAGTAAGGCTGGGAGAACAGGATCCTTCCTCAAATTCCAGGAAGAGATCATCGAGAACCTCCTTTACCCAGGAGGTTCCGTGGCCCCATCCACCAGTGTAGTTAGCCGTCTACACGAGCGACATTTCCCCAGTGTCGTTCCTGGTACCTCAACCCAACCGTCACCCCCGAAAAAGATGTCGTGTCTGTAGCAGGAGTGGAATAAGGCGTGACACCCGCTATTTCTGTCCTGACTGTGCTGACCACCCTGCCCTATGCTATGGAGAGTGTTTCCGGAAGTACCACACACAGGTACACCTAGCATAGGGATCACATCTCACCAGGACAGGCACACAGGGCTATTAGGGCCCATTCACTCACAGCTGCTGCAAACCTCTCCTTTCACCTGGGATAAAGTGCATAACGTACTTCGCCACATCTTTGGGCGATTTGCGCTTTGCACATTGTCCCATGGGGAAGGAGAGGTTTGTTCTATAAAAGGTAAAAAAAACTAAACAAAAAAAAAAATACCGGTAAGTAAAAAAGTTAAATGTTCAGTTAAAAAAGTTTAAAAAAAGTTTCTATGTTCTGTTCAACAGTTAATAAAGTTATTGCTTTGCGGCCTGGTTTTTTCTTTTTTGTTTTGTTTTTTTTACCTTTCAGGTGGACCAACCGATCGACTAGCTGCAGCACTGATGTGCATTCGGACAGAAGCATTGCGCTGCTGTCAGATTACACGCAAGTCGGTGTATGCGGCGCTGCAAGACGAGATTTCTCCTCTGCAGTAAAAGATACGTTTGCCGAGGCATATGAGCTGAGGAGGTGGCGGTGTTCATATACTTTGGCAAACACTTTGTATATATAAAAAAAAAAAATCCCGGCAATGATTTATTCATCCACATCGATTGATGTGAATGGAGAAATCTGGTTTGCCAGGGCATACGAGCTGAAGTGGGTATGGATGTTGGGCGGAGCTCCTATGTCCTGGCAGACGCCTTTCCCCTCCTTTTTCTTTTTTTGGCAGAGATTTTTTCATCCACATTGATGGATGCGAATGAAGAAATCTGTGCCGTTCATTTTTTTCTTTCAGCCCAGAGGCTGAACGGAAAAAAAAAATCTCATTACCCGTATGCTCAATATAAGGAGAATAGCAGAAACTCCTAATGCTGGGCATACATGTAATGATTGCGGAGACCCTCAAATGCCAGGGCAGTACAAACACCCCACAAATAACACCATTTTGGAAAGAAGACACCCCAAGGTATTCGCTGAGGGGCATATTGAGTCCATGAAAGATTGAAATTTTTGTCCCAAGTTAGCGGAAAGGGAGACTTTGTGAGAACAAAATCAAAAAAATCTATTTCCGCTAACTTGTGCCAAAATTTTTTTTTTCAATGAACTCGCCATGCCCCTCATTGAATACCTTGGGGTATCTTCTTTCCAAAATGGGGTCACATGTGGGGTATTTATACTGCCCTGGCATTTTTAGGGGCCCCAAAGCGTGAGAAGAAGTCTGGTATCCAAATGTCTAAAAATGCCCTCCTAAAAGGAATTTGGGCACCTTTGCCCACCTAGGCTGCAAAAAAGTGTCACACATGTGGTATCTCCGTATTCAGCAGAAGTTGGGGAATATGTTTTGGGGTGTCATTTTACATATACCCATGCTGGGTGAGATAAATATCTTGGTCAAATGCCAACTTTGTATAAAAAAAAAATGGGAAAAGTTGTCTTTTGCCAAGATATTTCTCTCACCCAGCATGGGTATATGTAAAATGACACCCCAAAACACATTCCCCACCTTCTCCTGAGTACGGAGATACCAGATGTGTGACACTTTTTGCAGCCTAGGTGGGCAAAGGGGCCCACATTCCAAAGAGCACCTTTCGGATTTCACAGGTCATTTACCTACTTACCAGACATTAGGGCCCCTGGAAAATGCCAGGGCAGTATAACTACCCCACAAGTGACCCCATTTTGGAAAGAAGACACCCCAAGGTATTCCGTGAGGGGCATGCAAGTTCCTAGAATTTTTTTTTTTTTGTCACAAGTTAGTGGAAATTGATGATTTTTTTTTTTTTTTTTTTTCATACAAAGTCTCATATTCCACTAACTTGTGACAAAAAATAAAAATTTCCATGAACTCACTATGCCCATCAGCGAATACCTTGGGTCTCTTCTTTCCAAAATGGGGTCACTTGTGGGGTAGTTATACTGCCCTGGCATTCTAGGGGCCCAAATGTGTGGTAAGGAGTTTGAAATCAAATTCTGAAAAAAATGACCTGTCAAATCCGAAAGGTGCTCTTTGGAATATGGGCCCCTTTGCCCACCTAGGCTGCAAAAAAGTGTCACACATCTGGTATCTCCGTACTCAGAGAAGGTGGGGAATGTGTTTTGGGGTGTCATTTTACATATACCCATGCTGGGTGAGAGAAATATCTTGGCAAAAGACAACTTTTCCCATTTTTTTATACAAAGTTGGCATTTGACCAAGATATTTATCTCACCCAGCATGGGTATATGTAAAAAGACACCCCAAAACACATTCCTCAACTTCTCCTGAGTACGGGGATACCAGATGTGTGACACTTTTTGCAGCCTAGGTGGGCAAAGGGGCCCACATTCCAAAGAGCACCTTTTGGATTTCATAGGTCATTTTTTACTGAATTTGATTTCAAACTCCTTACCACACATTTGGGCCCCTAGAATGCCAGGGCAGTATAACTACCCCACAAGTGACCCCATTTTGGAAAGAAGAGACCCCAAAGGTATTCGCTGATGGGCATAGTGAGTTCATGGAAGTTTTTATTTTTTGTCACAAGTTAGTGGAATATGAGACTTTGTATGAAAAAAAAAAAAAAAAAAAAAATCATCATTTTCCACTAACTTGTGACAAAAAATAAAAAATTCTAGGAACTCGCCATGCCCCTCACGGAATACCTTGGGGTGTCTTCTTTCCAAAATGGGGTCACTTGTGGGGTAGTTATACTGCCCTGGCATTCTAGGGGCCCAAATGTGTGGTAAGGAGTTTGAAATCAAATTCTGAAAAAAATGACCTGTCAAATCCGAAAGGTGCTCTTTGGAATATGGGCCCTTTGCCCACCTAGGCTGCAAAAAAGTGTCACACATCTGGTATCTCCGTACTCAGGAGAAGGTGGGGAATGTGTTTTGGGGTGTCATTTTATATATACCCATGCTGGGTGAGATAAATATCTTGGTCAAATGCCAACTTTGTATAAAAAAATGGGAAAAGTTGTCTTTTGCCAAGATATTTCTCTCACCCAGCATGGGTATATATAAAATGACACCCCAAAACACATTCCCCACCTTCTCCTGAGTACGGAGATACCAGATGTGTGACACTTTTTTGCAGCCTAGGTGGGCAAAGGGGCCCATATTCCAAAGAGCACCTTTCGGATTTGACAGGTCATTTTTTTCAGAATTTGATTTCAAACTCCTTACCACACATTTGGGCCCCTAGAATGCCAGGGCAGTATAACTACCCCACAAGTGACCCCATTTTGGAAAGAAGACACCCCAAGGTATTCCGTGAGGGGCATGGCGAGTTCATAGAAGTTTTTATTTTTGTCACAAGTTAGTGGAATATGAGACTTTGTAAGAAAAAAAAAAAAAAAAAAAAAATCATCATTTTCCGCTAACTTGTGACAAAAAATAAAAAGTTCGATGAACTCACTATGCCCCATCAGCGAATACCTGAGGTGTGTACTTTCCGAAATGGGGTCATTTGTGGGGTGTTTGTACTGTCTGGCCATTGTAGAACCTCAGGAAACATGACAGGTGCTCAGAAAGTCAGAGCTGCTTCAAAAAGCGGAAATTCACATTTTTGTACCATAGTTTGTAAACGCTATAACTTTTACCCAAACCATTTTTTTTTTACCCAAACATTTTTTTTTTATCAAAGACATGTAGAACTATAAATTTAGAGCAAAATTTCTATATGGATCTCGTTTTTTTTTGCAAAATTTTACAACTGAAGTGAAAAATGTCATTTTTTTGCAAAAAATCGTTAAATTTCGATTAATAACAAAAAAAGTAAAAATGTCAGCAGCAATGAAATACCACCAAATGAAAGCTCTATTAGTGAGAAGAAAAGGAGGTAAAATTCATTTGGGTGGTAAGTTGCATGACCGAGCAATAAACGGTGAAAGTAGTGTAGGTCAGAAGTGTAAAAAGTGGGCCTGGTCTTTCAGGGTGTTAAGCACTGGGGGCTGAAGTGGTTAATAAAGTATACGTACATTTTTGCTACTATACCCGATCTAGTCTCAGTTAATTCCTTTGTTCGTGTATGCTTATGTACACTGAGTGGGTATTGTTACTATATAGGGTACGTTCTATCACATAGCGATCACTTTATGTGAACGCAAATCTATGTGTTTTCTGTTGGACTGTTGTTCTTTGGTTAGAATTATAATCTAGCTTAAAGAGAAGAAGGTACAGTAAAGGTGAGTGGACCAGTTCTACTAAAATATCTATATTTATAGTGTCAATTAATATTGTGTCTCCTATTTCTTCACAGGTAGCGGCAGTGTCATTGCAAATGGATTGATTAACCCTTAAGGACTCAGCCAAATTTCACCTTAAGGACTTGGCACTTTTTGCAAATCTGACAGTGTCACTTCAAGTGCTGATAACTTTAAAACGCTTTGACTTATCCAGGGCCATTCTGAGATTGTTTTTTGTCACATATTGTACTTCATGACACTGGTAAAATGAAGTAAAAAAAAATCATTTTTATTTATAAAAAATACCAAATTTACAAAGAATTTGTAAAAGATTGCAAATTTCCAAGTTTCAATTTCTTACTTTTATAATACATAGTAATACTCCAAAAATAGTTATTACTTTCCATTCCCCATATGTCTACTTCATGTTTGGATCAATTTGGGAATGATATTTTATTTTTTTGGGGATGTTACAAGGCTTAGAGGTTTAGTAGCAATTTTTCAGAAATTTTCAAAAACCCAATTTTTAGGGACCAGTTCAGGTCTGAAGTCACTTTGCGAGGCTTACATAATAGAAACCACCCAAAAATGACCCCATTCGATAAACTACACCCCTCAAGGTATGCAAAACTGATTTTACAAACTTTGTTAACCCTTTAGGTGTTGTACAAGATTTAATGGAAAATAGAGATACAATTTCAAAATTTCACTTTTTTGGCAGATTTTCCATTTTAATATTTTTTTTCCAGTTACAAAGCAAGGGTTAACAGCCAAACAAAACTCATTATTTATGGCCCTGATTCTGTAGTTTACAGAAACACCCCATATGTGGTCGTAAACTGCTGTACGGGCACACGGCAGGGTGCATAAGGAAAGGAATGCCATACGGTTTTTGAAAGGCAGATTTTGCTAGACTGTTTTATTGGACACCATGTCCCATTTGAAGCCCCCCTGATGCACCCCTAGAGTAGAAACTCCAAAAAAGTGACCCATTTTAGAAACTACGGGATAGGGTGGAAGTTTTGTTGGTACTAGTTTAGGGTATCATATGATTTGTGGTTGCTCTATATTACACTTTTTGTGAGGCAAGGTAACAAGAATTAGTTTTTCAAACATTCATCTGACAGGTTAGATCATGTGGGTATTTTTAAAAAGCAGGTTGTCACGGACGCGGCGATACCTAATATGTATACAATTTTTCTTATGTATGTAGTTTTACACAATGATTTTCTTTTTGAAAACAAAAAAAATCATGTTTTAGTGTCTCCATAGTCTGAGAGCCATAGTTTTTTCAGTTTTTGGGCGATTATCTTAGGTAGGGTCTCATTTTTTGTGGGATGAGGTGACGGTTTGATTGGAACTATTTTGGGGTGCATATGACTTTTTGATCGCTTGCTATTACACTTTTTGTGAGTAAGATGACAAAAAAATGGCTTTTTTTACAACGAGTTTTTATTTTAAATTTTTTTCGGTGTTCACTGTGGGATTAGGTCATGTGATATTTTTATAGAGCGGTAGTTATGGACGCGGAGATTACCTAATATGTATACTTTTTTTTATTTATGTAAGTTTTACCACAATGATTTCATTTTTGAAACAAAAAAAATCATGTTTTAGAGTTTCCATAGTCTAAGAACCATAGTTTTTTCAGTTTTTGGGTGATTATCTTGGGGTAGGGTATGATTTTTGCCAGGATGAGATGACGGTTTGATTGGTACTATTTTGGCGTACATGCATTTTTTTTTGATCACTTTTATTATTTTTTTTATTTTTATGGCGTTCACCGTGTGGGGAAAGTAACATGACAGTTTAATATATCAGGTTGTTACGGACGTGGCGATACCTAATATGTGTAGTGTATTTTATTTTTTTTATTTTTATTCAGCGATAAATGTGTTTTTTTTATCTTAACTTTTTTCCTTTTTTTTTATTTTTTTTGACTCAGACCCACTTGTCTGAAACAGATCTATGCCTCTTAGCACAGATCTGTTCAGCACCTATGGACTAGGATGCTGAGAAGGCGTCCTGTTGCCATGGGAACCTTCCCCGTCTGCTCAGTTGTGGCCACAACTGCGCAGACGGGGAAGGGTAAGGAGGGGGGCTCCCTCCCTCTGTCACCCCATCCTGTCGGGGGGCTGCAAAGGCACAGCAGCCCCCCCAATGGGAGAGGGAGGGAGCCCCCTCTTACTGTTAACTTTTTCCATACAGCGGTCCATGCACCGCAAACAACCGCAAACAGTCCATTTGCCCAACCGCAAACTTCCCATTTGCACAAGGTTGGATACCAAGCTAGCCATGTCCCGTTGATGTCATTGAAGGTTTCTTCCTCCACCCAGCCACGTACAACACCAAGGGTCCCCGAAAGGATGAATTGAATTGATTTTTCGAACGGGGAGATGGTTAAAAAAAAAGCTGGCTCCCTTCCCTACAGTTTGAATCCACGCCACAGAAAAATATTAAATAGAATTTTTTTTATCTGAAAGGTATTTGAGTGAGTGACACCCTGTAACGGTATGAGTGGAGGCCTAGCCAGTGGCCACAATACAGTCTGTGTGGGCCTGACACACACTGGCTTGCAACTGTGATTATATCACAGAAAAAGATTAAATAGAATTATTTTTTATCTGCGAGGTATTTTCTGTCACACCCTGTATGAATGGTGTGCACACAGTGCTGTCTGTGACTGAGCCTGCAGCCTCTCACACACGGGCAGGCAACTGCAAAATATATATATATATATATATATATAAAAATATAAATAAAAAGTAGACTGATGTACCAGTCCTGAAAAGGGCTTTTTGGGGTGCTGTCAGGATGCACCGCAAACAGTCCATTTGCCCAACCACAAACTTCCCATTTGCACAAGGTTGGATACCAAGCTAGCCATGTCCCGTTGATGTCATTGAAGGTTTCTTCCTCCACCTAGCCACATACAACACCAAGGGTCCCCGAAAGGTGAATTGAATTGATTTTTTGAACGGGGAGATGGTTAACAAAATGCTGGCTCCCTCCCCTACAGTTTGAATCCACGCCACAGAAAAATATTAAATAGAATTTTTTTTATCTGAAAGGTATTTGAGTGAGTGACACCCTGTAACGGTATGAGTGGAGGCCTAGCCAGTGGCCACAATACAGTCTGTAAAAATAGAATTTTTTTTTATCTGTGAGGTATTTTATGTCACACCCTGTATGAATGGTGTGCACACAGTACTGTCTGTGACTGAGCCTGCAGCCTCTCATACACGGACAGGCAACTGCAATATATATATATATTTAAAAAAAAGAAAAAAAAAAGCAGACTGATGTACCAGACCTGAAAAGGGCTTTTTGGGGTGCTGTCAGGACGCTGTCCTTACAGCAGATGAGTCTGTGGACACAGAACACTGCCCTAGCTAACGCTTTCCCTATTGAATCAGCAGCAGCAGCACTGTCCCTCCTCTCGCTGAGAATGCAGCTTCCGAATGAATCTAAAATGGATGCTGTCCAGGAGGTGGGAGGGTCTGGGAGGGAGGGTCTGCTGCTGATTAGCTGGAATGTGTCTGCTGACTGTGAGGTACAGGGTCAAAGTTTACTCAATGATGATGCATAGGGGGCGGACCGAACACCGCATATGTTCGACCGCCGCGGCGAACACGAACAAGCTATGTTCGCCGGCGAACTATTCAGAACATCTCTACTTATTATGCCTTTTGATCAAAATGTACACTAATGCCTCTTGAATAAGTATACAATATAGGGGGCAGTACACTGAATATTGTGCTGAGAAGAGAGTTTAATTAGATCAATGCATAGCTTGTGGATGTGCTATCCACTTCTCTTTTTCTCATTTGATACATGAATAACTATAATATTACAGTATGATGGATGCAAAGGAGGTATTTTGCGCCACAAAAAATGGGTTTATGTCACCCACAGAGTTAACAGACTGATTAACTATTCTTTTACACTGTGATGGATGCAAAATACGTGTTTTGCACCCCAAAAATGGGTTTGTGTCACCGACAGAATTAACAGCCAGATTAAGTATTCTATTTCTGTGACGGATGCAAAGGAGGTGTTTTGCACCCCAAAAAAATGGCTATAGCTCACACACAGAATTAATAGCTCGATTAAGTATCAAATTTCTTTGTCACTGGTACAAAGGTGTTGTAATTGCAACGCGCCGCCCCCAGGGCCCTATCGCATCCCAGGTCTAGTGGAATGCAGAGTGGTGTGGTGTGACCTATATGTGTCACGGTGCTCCTAACTGGATACAGCGGGACCCCAGGCTTAGGGTCCGAAGCAAATAAAGGGTTAAATAGTTGAGTTCGGGGATGAAGAAAAACTAGAGTCCATACCTGGTAAACTTTAACAGCAGCTTTTCTTGGGTAAACTTGATTCCACACAGTATTCAGGCTTTTCTTACATTCAGGCTTTCTTTTGGCTCCAGCTTTGGAATAAACTGGCAGGCAAACTTGGTGACTGCGCTTTCTCTCTTTCTCTGCTGGGCTGACAGGCTTGCTAAATAACTCTGCTTTCTTTCTCTCTGCTGTGCTAAACTCTGCTTGGTTCTGGTATCCTTGGATTGGGGTGCCTTAGGCTGTGATCCCCCTCTTGACACTCAGTAAAATAAATTAGCATGGAGTCCGGGTGCTTTACAAGCTACTTCTCTTTTGTGGCTCTTGCTCCAGCCGAAGAACACTTTACTCTGGCTGCTATAACTTTCATGTCTTCTCAGCTCCAATATGGAGTCTACAGTCGTGGCCAAAAGTTTTGAGAATTAGATAAATATTGGAAATTGGAAAAGTTGCTGCTTAAGTTTTTATAATAGCAATTTGCATATACTCCAGAATGTTATGAAGAGTGATCAGATGAATTGCATAGTCCTTCTTTGCCATGAAAATTAACTTAATCCCAAAAAAAAATTTCCACTGCATTTCATTGCTGTTATTAAAGGACCTGCTGAGATCATTTCAGTAATCGTCTTGTTAACTCAGGTGAGAATGTTGACGAGCACAAGGCTGGAGATCATTATGTCAGGCTGATTGGGTTAAAATGGCAGACTTGACATGTTAAAAGGAGGGTGATGCTTGAAATCATTGTTCTTCCATTGTTAACCTATCACGGTTGAGGATGGGGGAAATCCTCAGCCGTGCGGTGAAGGAAGATGTCCAGTCGCTACTCGCCAGGAACACAGAATCAGGGAGCAGGTCACCTACTGTTGCATTCCTAACGCTGACCCTGTCTCCTACCTGCATGGGCTGACCTTCATGGAAGGAGGACCCATGCGCAAGAACCTCGGATCCCTGACTTATTCTCCGACCGGTCCCTGGGCTAAGGAGCAGGGTAAGACAACCCACTCCTCCTAGGCACGGAGGAGCAGGAGTCTCACTGGCCAAGCAGCATGAAGAAGGGGGTACATAAACAGGACTATGGATAAGACAGGTGAACACTAACAGTTCACACAAACCTGTCTCAGCCTTGCTGACTGGAACCCGTGCTAAGGAAAGGCTGTCCACACAGACAAAGGTAAACAGCACACACATGAAGACACACAGGGACCAGGACATCCATAGCTGCACAAAAACCAAAGACACAAGACATCAACAACACATCACGGTATTAGAACTTATGACCGGAAGGGTGGCCCTTACAAGAAGATGGAAATCACAGGAGGCTGCAACAGCAAAGCATGACTGAAGCAACCTACTGAGCCATGCCAAAGTGAGAGGCTTTATAGGCCTGAAAGGCCACACCCAACGGTCAGACACACCCAGTGACCTCACACACACTGGGAAGGGAGTTAACCCTTCCAGCACCACAGGAAAGGGAAAACACCAACTTAAAGGGAAAGTGTCCAACAACAAACACACTGTGGTTGTTGCCGCAGGCAACGACATGGGTGGCAACCGTGTCCTGGGAGCCCCAAGGCCGAGACACTGCCACCACATGTACACAACGACAAACGTTGCCACGGGCAACCACAGTGCAGGAAAGGTGTCCGTGCACACCACACACTACACAGAGTGCACACAGACAAACGACAGTGCATACATACACGCACATAAACTCCAAAGGGACCGCACACATACCTGTTGCCCGCTGCAACCGCACTTGAGGCAAACGACATCAAGCCTCAAGCTGCGGTTGAAACAACAACCCAAACCGCGGGCAACTGTATGCGGCTCCCAAGCAGTCACGGCCAAAACCGTGGCCATGACACTCCCACCCCTCAAAGCCCCCCCCACCAAAAAAAAACAACACGTGAGGGACTCACACAAGGGGATGGGAGAAGGGGACGTCCACTCTCAGACACGGTTCCCAAAAGGTCGCTGTCAGCTGCATCCTCTCCCAGCACACAACACAGCCAGTCCGACGAGGCCTGCAGCCCGCACTAGCGACACAGGGGGGAGAACCACAGAGAGATGAACGAAGGGACTCTCCACACACGTCCCCACTCCAGTATCTGCCAGCAGACACTCCTAACCAGCACGCAGCCGGACCATTTACGGAGTGCTGCCAGCAAACGACCAGGGATGGGAACATGGAGAGGGACGAGGGATCACCAACACGGACACGGAAGGTAAGGTGGCGGGGAATAGGCCACCAACCGCGCCGTTAACGGTGATCCCCCCGGAACGCTCTCCCTCCGGAGAACGCGCATGCAGGCCACAAGAGGATGGCACTGCATGCTGCACCCTCTTTCGAAGGTGTGCACCCGCACACCAAACAAACACACCGGTGCCATAAAATCAGGGGGACGCCAAACGAGGCAACGGTGAAAGGATGGCGGGGAAACGCCACTCACCGCGCCGTCAGAGGCGAAACCCCCAGAACGCTCTCCCTCCAAAGAGCGCGCATGTACCCCTTCCGCAGACGGCGGTACATGCTTCACCCTCTTTCGAGGGACGGATACTCCCACCCCTTAAAGCCCCTCCCAACAACAAAAGGGGAAGGTTGGTGAGGCACAAAAAACAAGGGGGGGGGGGGGGGGAATGACAAACAAGGAGATACCAACACTGACACGGTGAGAAAGGAATGGCGGGGAATGCCACTCACCGCGCCGTAAACGGTGATACCCCTATAACGCTCTCCCTCCGGAGAACGTGCATGCACCCCATCCGTAGATGGCGGTACATGCTGCCCCCTCTTTCGAGGGAAGTCTCCAAGCAAGGAGCCTTTCCGGTCATACGGTCAAGGCAGAGGATGGGGGAAATCCTCAGCCGTGCGGTGGCGGAAGATGTCCAGTCGCTACTCGCCAGGAACACAGAATCAGGGAGCAGGTCACCTCCTGTTGCGTCCCTAACGCTGACCCTGTCTCCTACCTGCATGGGCCGACCTTCATGGTAGGAGGACCCATGCGCAGGAACCTCGGATCCCTGACTTACCCTCCGACCGGTCCCTGGGCTAACGAGCAGGGTAAGACAACCCACTCCTCCTAGGCACGGAGGAGCAGGAGTCTCACTGGCCAAGCAGCATGAAGAAGGGGGTACATAAACAGGACTATGGATAAGACAGCTGAACACTAACAGTTCACACAAACCTGTCTCAGCCTTGCTGACTGGAACCCGTGCTAAGGAAAGGCTGTCCACACAGACAAAGGTAAACAGCACACACATGAAGACACACAGGGACCAGGACATCCATAGCTGCACAAAAACCAAAGACACAAGACATCAACAACACATAACGGTATTAGAACTTATGACCGGAAGGGTGGCCCTTACAAGAAGATGGAAATCACAGGAGGCTGCAACAGCAAAGCATGACTGAAGCAACCTACTGAGCCATGCCAAAGTGAGAGGCTTTATAGGCCTGAAAGGCTACACCCAACGGTCAGACACACCCAGTGACCTCACACACACTGGGAAGGGAGTTAACCCTTCCAGCACCACAGGAAAGGGAAAACACCAACTTAAAGGGAAAGTGTCCAACAACAAACACACTGTGGTTGTTGCCGCAGGCAACGACATGGGTGGCAACCGTATCCTGGGAGTCAGCCCCAAGGCCGAGACACTGCCACCACATGTACACAACGACAAACGTTGCCACGGGCAACCACAGTGCAGGAAAGGTGTCCGTGCACACCACACACTACACAGAGTGCACACAGACAAACGACAGTGCATACATACACGCACACAAACTCCAAAGAGACCGCACACATACCTGTTGTCCGCGGCAACCGCACTTGAGGCAAACGACATCAAGCCTCAAGCTGCGGTTGAAACAACAACCCAAACCGCGGGCAACTGTATGCGGCTCCCAAGGAGTCACGGCCAAAACCGTGGCCGTGACATAACCATAGTGACCTGCAAAGAAACCCATGCAGCCATCATTGCGTTGCATAAAAATGGCTTCACAGGCAAGGATATTGTGGCTACTAAGATTGCACCTCAATCAACAATTTCTAGGATCATCAAGAACTTCAAGGAAAGAGGTTCAATTCTTGTTAAGAAGGCTTCAGGGCGTCCAAGAAAGTCCAGCAAGCGCCAGGATCGTCTCCTAAAGAGGATTCAGCTGCGGGATCGGAGTGCCACCAGTGCAGAGCTTGCTCAGGAATGGCAGCAGGCAGGTGTGAGCGCATCTGCACGCACAGTGAGGCGAAGACTTTTGGAAGATGGCCTGGTGTCAAGAAGGCCAGCAAAGAAGCCACTTCTCTCCAAAAAAAAACATCAGGGACAGATTGATCTTCTGCAGAAAGTTTGGTGAATGGACTGCTGAGGACTGGGGCAAAATCATATTCTCCGATGAAGCCTCTTTCCGATTGTTTGGGGCATCTGGAAAAAGGCTTGTCCGGAGAAGAAAAGGTGAGCGCTACCATCAGTCCTGTGTCATGCCAACAGTAAAGCATCCTGAGGCCATTCATGTGTGGGGTTGCTTTTCATCCAAGGGAGTGGGCTCACTCACAATTTTGCCCCAAAACACAGCCAATAAAGAATGGTACCAAAACACCCTCCAACAGCAACTTCTTCCAACAATCCAACAACAGTTTGGTGAAGAACAATGCATTTTCCAGAACGATGGAGCACCGTGCCATAAGGCAAAAAAAGTGATAACTAAGTGGCTCGGGGACCAAAACGCTGACATTTTGGGTCCATGGCCTGGAAATTCCCCAGATCTTAATCCCATTGAGAACTTGTGGTCAATCCTCAAGAGGCGGGTGGACAAACAAAAACCCACTAATTCTGACAGACTCCAAGAAGTGATTATGAAAGAATGGGTTGCTATCAGTCAGGAATTGGCCCAGAAGTTGATTGAGAGCATGCCCAGTCGAATTGCAGAGGTCCTGAAAAAGAAGGGCCAACACTGCAAATACTGACTCTTTGCATAAATGTCATGTAATTGTCGATAAAAGCCTTTCAAACGTATGAACATAGAAACATAGAATGTATCGGCAGATAAGAACCATTTGGCCCATCTAGTCTGCCCAATATACTGAGTACTATGAATAGCCCCTGGCCCCATCTTATATGAAGGATGGCCTTATGCCTATCCCATGCATGCTTAAACTCCTTCAATGTATTTGCAGCTACCACTTCTGCAGGAAGGCTATTCCATGCATCCACTACTCTCTCAGTAAAGTAATACTTCCTGATATTACTTTTAAACCTTTGCCCCTCTAATTTAAAACTATGTCCTCTTGTAGCAGTTTTTCTTCTTTTAAAAATTCTCTCCTCTTTTACCTTGTTGATTCCCTTTATGTATTTAAAAGTTTCTATCATATCCCCTCTGTCTCGTCTTTCTTCCAAGCTATACATGTTAAGGTCCTTTAATCTTTCCTGGTAAGTTTTATCCTGCAATCCATGTACCAGTTTAGTAGCTCTTCTCTGAACTCTCTCCAAAGTATCAATATCCTTCTGGAGATATGGTCTCCAGTACTGAGCACAATACTCCAAATGAGGTCTCACTAGTGCTCTGTAGAGCGGCATGAGCACCTCCCTCTTTCTACTGGTAATTCCTCTCCCTGTACACCCAAGCATTCTGCTAGCATTTCCTGCTGCTCTATGACATTGTCTGCCTACCTTTAAGTCTTCTGAAATAATGACCCCTAAATCCCTTTCCTCAGATACTGAGGTTAGGACTGTATCACTGATTTTATATTCTGCTCTTGGGTTTTTACGCCCCATGTGCATTATTTTGCACTTATCCACATAAAATTTTAGTTGCCAGATTTTTGACCATTCCTCTAGTTTTCCTAAATCCTTTTCCATTTGGTGTATCCCTCCAGGAACATCAACCCTGTTACAAATCTTTGTGTCATCAGCAAAAAGACACACCTTACCATCGAGGCCTTCTGCAATTTCGCTGATAAAGATATTAAACAATATGGGTCCCAGAACAGATCCCTGAGGTACCCCACTGGTAACAAGACCTTGGTCTGAATATACTCCATTGACAACAACCCTCTGTTGCCTGTCCCTCAGCCACTGCCTAATCCATTCAACAATATGGGAGTCCAAGCCCAAAGACTGCAATTTATTGATAAGCCTTCTGTGTGGGACAGTATTGAAAGCCTTACTAAAGTCTAGATAAGCGATGTCTACTGCACCTCCGCCATCTATTGTTTTAGTCACCCAATCAAAAAAATCAGTAAGATTAGTTTGACATAATCTCCCTGGAGTAAACCCATGCTGTTTTTCATCTTTCAATCCATGGGATTTTAGATGTTCCACAATCCTCTCCTTAAGTATGGTTTCCATTAATTTCCCCACTATTGATGTCAGGCTTACTGGCCTATAGTTGCCCGATTCCTCCCTACTACCTTTCTTGTGAATCGGCACAACTTCTGCTAATTTCCAATCTTCTGGGACGACTCCTGTTGCCAGTGATTGGTTAAATAAATCTGTTAATGGTTTTGCTAGTTCACCGCTGAGCACTTTTAATAGCTTTGGGTGTATCCCATCAGGCCCCTGTGACTTATTTGTATTGATTTTAGACAGCTGACTTAGGACCTCTTCCTCTGTAAAGACACATGCATCAAAAGATTCATTAGTCTTCTTTCCTAACTGAGGTCCATTTCCTTCATTTTCCTTCGTAAAGACTGAACAGAAGTATTCATTGAGGCAGTCAGCTAGTTCTTTATCTTCTTCCATATACCTTCCTTCTTTTGTTTTTAATTTTGTAATTCCTTGTTTTAGTTTCCTTTTTTCATTTATGTATCTGAAGAATGCCTTATCGCCTTTTTTCCGTGACTGAGCTAATTTCTCTTCTGCCTGTGCTTTTGAAGCTCTTATAACTTGTTTGGCCTCTCTCTGCCTAATCTTGTAAATTAGCCTGTCATCCTCGTTTTTTTTTTTCTTATAATTCCTAAATGCTATCTTTTTGTTTTTGATGATTTTGGCCACTTCTGCTGAGTACCACAGTGGTCTTTTCCTTTTTTTGCTTTTACTGACAAGCCTAATGCAATTTTCTGTTGCTTTCAATAGTGCTTCTTTTAAGTAGTCCCATTTCTCCTGGACTCCAATGAAACTGTTCCAATCTGATAGGGACTCGTATACCACTAATCTAATTTTAGAAAAGTCAGTTTTTCTAAAATCTAAAACTTTTGTTTTTGTGTGGTGTGACTCAGTCACTGTGCTTATAGTAAACCACACTGACTGGTGATCACTAGATCCCAATCTTTCCCCTACAGTAATATCATATACCAAATTCCCATTTGTGAATACTAAATCTAAAATGGCCTCCTTCCGGGTTGGCTCCTCAACTACTTACTGTAGAGATAATCCCAGTAGGGAATTTAGAATATCTGTACTCCTGGCAGAACTAGCTATTTTGGTTTTCCAGTTTACATCAGGAAGATTGAAGTCTCCCATAATGATAACTTCCCCCTTCAATGTCATTTGGCGTTGTTCCGGGGGGCAGTCGGACTGCTGGATTATCACTCTTTTGCCCCCCTTTCCTAGTTTAAATGCTCCTTAGCAAATACTTGGAACTGTTCACCGAGGACATTCGTTCCTTTGAGAGAAAGATGCAAACCATCTTTCTTGTACAGTTCTTTTCCATTCCAACAAGAGCTAACATGAGACACAAAGCCAAACCCTTGGTTCCGACACCATTCACCAAGCCATACATTGAATTCCTTAATGCGCATCTTCCTGTCATGCTGAAGGTTATGCACAGGCAAAACTGCAGAGAATGAAACAGTTGATGCAACCTCCCGTATATCCTTTCCAAGTGTGTGAAAAGCTTCTTTCACCTTTGAAACCTCATTGCAAGCCAGATCATTTGTCCCCAGATGGACAATAACATCCACTTCCCTTTCCTGTTTTGCTTGCCTAACAATATTAAGGATCCGTCGTCTATCCCTGCTAGCGGTAGCACCAGGGAGACATCTTACAACACCATTCTCCTCAAACTTCACACCTCTTACGATGAAATCGCCCACCAACAGCTGCTTACTATCAATCCTCACCTTCTCCTTTTTGTCTTTGGCTGCAGTCTTACATACTTTAGGCATGGGAGATGATTGTTTCTCACCCACTGTGCTTGAGCCATCCGCTATGTTGCTCTTGCACTCTGAAAGTGCTGCAAATGAATTATGGAGAGCCACAGACTGTTGGACATGTCTTCTATCCACAACTCTCAGTCTACCAGAACCTACAGTAACCCATCTTCCATTTCTAGGGGGCCTCTGTGGCAGTGGCATTGCAATGTTCTCAGTCTGAGTTTGCTTAATGGTTAATTTACAAATCTCATATTTCAAAAAGGTAATTTCCTGTTGCATTATAAAGAGCTGTCTACAGATCAGACAGTATCCAAACCTCTGAAGAGTGGAACCTGAAATAAAAGAACAACAATTCCTGCACAGAACCAGGTCTGCCATTGCAAAGAGGGGGGGGAAATAAAAAATAAATAAATAAATTTAAACAAACAAATCTTACTTGTTTAGATTGTATCCACCTCCAGATTACCTCCTGAGTATCTCCTGAATATCTCCAATGCACTTGCAGTCCCGAAGTGTGTGTAATTATATTTCACTACATCACAGAAACAACTGAAGCAAAGATCTAAAAGCAGTTTAGCAGCAAACATTGAGAAAACTAATATTTGTGTCATTCTCAAAACTTTTGGCCAAACTGTAAACTGCAATAAACTAGAACTGCAACCCCCTCCCTCCTGGTAGGAAGCTAAACTGGCCCACATCTGCCCGAAGTGGGTGGGGGTGGGGGGGGGGGGGGAATGGTGAGTTCCATTCTATCTAGAGATTTATGTCTCTCTCTCTCTTCCATATACGCTGCCACCTGCTGGTGAACCAGGCATATTATATGAACAAAACAGTTTCATAACAGTAATATAATTGCACACTTGAGAAGGACCTGGAAAAAAATACACAGATGACATAGGCATTAGCAATAAAATACAGTAGCAGAGTGAAAGAATGTAAATTATGTAAATTATGTAACCACTCCGGGGTGTTACATAATGCACCCACAAAAAATGAATATAAGCCAACCACAGAGTTATCAGCCACATCAAAAGCCTAAAACTGTCCCTCACTGCAGCAGTGCCCTGTCCCTACACTAGTTAGAGCAGAATCGCGGCACAACACATGATCCAGCATTTATGCAGGCAGCGTCATGTGCTGCTCCGGCCAATCACAGCCATGCCAGTACTAGGCTTCAAAGTGCCCACAGCATAAAGGCTTGTTGCCATTCAACTAGCTTAATTATTCATCCAAACCCGAACTTTTGCGGCAAAGTCCATGTTCAGGTGCCCATACCCAGTCCAGGTTCGCTCATCCCTACTCATAGGATAGCTTTCTTACATCTGGAATCATAAGAGACTTATAGCTTTCTATTCCTTTTGGAAGGAGAATTCATTTGCACATTTTTCAAAATTACAGAGGAGCATTGTCTGGCAATAAGAAATATTGTCCTGTGGATCTTGAAGTTATATGGGACATGGAGAGAAATGTCTGCCACATAGAGGTTTAAAAAAAAATACAAAAAACTGTATGGTAATAAACTGTGTAAACGTCTCTATAGCAAACAAGTCACTGAGGTTTAGAGTCGCTAAGAACAAAATAATACATTTTTATTGAAGTGATCAGACAAAAAAGGGGAGTAGATTCCCTCAGTGATTGGGCACACTAGTAGGGAAAGTTTATAAAAGGTGCACATTGGGCAAATGTATAAATAAGTCTTGTGCAGAAATAGAAGATAGTGCTACTGAATGTGTCAAGAGCACCGGTAGGCGTGATAATTTAGTGTCCCACATATGTGTGAATGAGCCACTCCAAATTGCTATATGTCATTTTATGCATTTCCTTTGTCAATGCTGCTAAATTCCTATTATAGGCTGGTAAATGCACTACATATATCTGACACTGGGTGGTGCACTAACCACATTTATACAGGTCAGCCACAGGAAGTTAGTGAGTAGAAGAGTAGAAGGTTAGGAGTGTGGAGGAGGAAAGGAGAGGAGACAGACCTCTTGGCCCAAGGGGTAAAATGCCTGAATTTTTGGAATCCAGAACCAGGATTTATTAATCCTACATTTTAGAGCCACTGACCAGGCACTACTTGAACTATAGTTGTGACAACCTTTTCAAAGAATGGAGCATAGAGTTTGCCTGCCATCAGGGAGACCGACCATGGGTTTATACTAATAGTTACCGAGGATCCAGAGTATATTGAAATACTGAATAGCCAGAGCAAGATCAGGAACCAAGTAAAGTAAGATCATCATGCCTACTACAGTTGAGCTAGAACCTACCTGCACCACCTCACTAAGCCAGTTATTGGGATTTACAGCTTCACCATCTTCATTCATGATAAAGTGCTGCTATGATTATTGCAAGAATACCAACTACAAGTAAAGTTCCTCTTTGGTTCAACCTCTGCCTCTCTCATCATTCTACTTCATCTCCCAATTGCACCTTACGGTGCTGGCATCCCGAACACAGGGGCCCAGCCACCAAAGCACCCTAAGCGTTACCCAACTACAATCAAGGGCACCTCAACTTCCATCTGGTTGGTGTTCACTGCAATAGATAGTGCCCCGGAATATTTAGTGCTGTCTTCCCCTCCACTGCAGGCTGGCCCAGGGAGCTACAGAAAAGTGAGTACAACTACTACACCCATTCAGCCCACCACTAACGCTCACATATTGCCCCTGTGGTCTGCCACGTTGCAATAACAACAATATTGTTCAGACTGGCCTATTGACCCACTGGGTGTACTCTGCAGGCTTGTATATATCAAGGAGTACCACTTTGTATTGGTCTATGATTCTAGTGAAAAAAGTATGGTTAAGTATTAACCCTAGTATAATCCAGTAGAGCGCACCTGCACCAGTCACCTGTATAACTGCAGTGCACCGCACACAACCAAATTGGGTGGCACTGATTAGTCACTCATTCATACGGACCTAAAGTGCCACTATAAAACCCCACACACACCAGTAAACAGCTGATCAGTCCCGTTCAACTAGCGGAGGCATTCATGGCCTCACAAAGTGTCCCGCTCGATGCGTTTCATCACCCAAATGGTGAATCATCAGAAGCCAGCTTAGTTAAATTAAACGCTAGGATAAGGAGCTGCAAAGACAACACCCCATGGAAGGTATGTGGCAGCGTGTCCGGCGCTGGTATGGCCGTAGCGCAGCTGCTAAAGCTGCCGGCTTTTAAACGGGAAGCTCTGCCCCTAAAGAGGCTTGATCAGCGCATTGGCCAATAGGGGGAAGGAGTGATGAGAGATGTTCTCCCCGATACCCGCTGTGCGCGATGTACCAAAGGAGCCTAGAAAAAAGTAAAACATGTAGACTATGTTATACTGGCAGGATAAAAAGACATCAGTATCCGCGGTGGATACGGGGACAAAGACAGATACATCAGTTGTAGAAGAAGTTATAAAAAAGTAGGTAATTATTTACATCAGTACAATAGGGCAGATAGGACCATTTTCCACCTGTGTCCCCGATGAAAAGTAATCCAAGGGAGGTGCTATGGCAAGTAGAAATGATGGTAAGTCCATGGAACATGGGCAAGCTTCAATAGACAGCATTGCTGAACAATTATACAAACATCCATCTGTGTGAGTGAGAATTATCACACATCTGGATTAAATGAGAGTGGTATAATACCACCAATAGAAATCGATAATCCACGAGATGGAGCAAAGGCCAACTAGAACCCCAACTATTTTTCTATAGCCCCTCCCAAAAAAAAAAAAATACTGTGAAAACAACTCTAAATGCTTTGTGTGAATCATGCCTCATCAGCACTGTATCCCTCATATGTATAGCAACTGTTTCCGTTAGACAAGATTTTGGTTTCTCTTAGCCTCTGATGGCAAGCATGGATATTAAAGGGGTTATCCAGTAATATATAATGATGACCTATCCTCAGGTGGGGGTCCAAGTCCCAGCACCCCAATATTAGGCCTATTTCATGCGCAGAACGGTTGATAAATGAGACGGGCCTGCCCTTTTCCCTGTCCGTGCACCGCCCCCCTTATTTAGACATGACCTGAGTAGAAGGAAAATGGGAAAAACTCACAGATTGCAGCGCAAAAGTTAGTAAATCCGCAACAGATATAAGCCAAAAAGTGCAATATATCTGTTCATAAGTAACCCCCGAAAATTACACAGCTCCCTTGCTGATGGAGATTTCCATTATGACAGACGGACCTGCACAGGTTATTAACGGTGGTGCTTCTGATGCCAGCAGGGGATAGATTAAGACCGGCATGTAATAGACCAGTCATGATTAATGTCCTCTAAAGATGATTCAGTGTCAGGAACCTGCCAGATATCGGTATGTGGACCATTGAATGATGAGATCAATGTAACATAAGGCGTCTTACAGAGACAAGTCTCCAGGATTCAGCAGGACGGTCCTGCACTGCTGCCATTGTTCCAGGACGCCACGTCCCATACGGATAGAAGGGATCGGTAATAGATTATTCTTCCAGGGCAGACTTCTACTTCTTGTCCTGCTGATTGGCTGCTCTTCTGTAACTCCCTGTTGGTAGCATATAGAAGGTAAGTCTATGGGTATTGTAGTTGGCTGTTTCTGCTAAAGGGGTCGTCCCAGTTATTGAAAAAAAATCTAACATCAGCAATATTTGTGATAATATAACATATAATTACATATTTTATCCCCCACTGCTTCCAGTGCTGCCACCATGATTCTCTCCCCCATCCATGATGTCATCTTTGTTGCAGAGTTGCTGTGCCCATATACCCCGCATACGGCTGCAGCCCATCACTCAGCAGCATGTGAGACATGACCACTGAGTACAGTGATTGGCTGCAGTGGTTACATGGAATTTAAATCAAAGTCAAGCCAAACACAGGAAGGATGGGAGTAGTAGTGCTGGAAGTGGCGTCTGTTTATTTGGCAGCAGTGATTACATCCCCATATACTCTACACAACTGATGCAGCCAACTACTGGCTTCAGTGGTCATGTGCCATATGCTGCTAAGGCCAGTGAACGGCTGCAGTGGTGTCAGGGCTATAGAAGCATGTCACTGCTGCAGCCAAGAAGATGATGTCATGGTTGTATTGGCCATGAGGGTTGTAGTGACAGCACTGGAAGTAATGAGAGATAAGATAGGTGAATAGATATTATTTTATCACATTAGATGTCCAGGCTGATTATTTAATGACTTGGACAACGCCTTTAAGTTAAACATTTTATTAATACACGAAGGTGACCATGTATAGTCAGTAATAATCTTGTACTATGGACGCCATTGATCTTTGCTCATTTATTCTTGTATTGTAAGATTCAATAAAGATGAAAAATGTATTAAAATTTGCTTTTAAAAAATGTAATAATAAGTAAACAGCAGCGATTCCACAGCCTGAGAATTATATGTTATTAAAATGTTAGAGAAATGTCATCCAGACACCAATATCGTCTGTTATAATAATCCACCTCGCTGCCATATCAATAATGGACGAAATATAAATAGTTTTCATTTTTATCCTAAACCTTCATTCTATATAGTAATGTATACGTAGTAACATCACAGCCCCCATGTCACATGACCAGTAATGTCCATATGATGATGTCATAATATCAGATAAGCAATAATGAGAATCTAATGATGTCACAAACGGGAAGTCATGAAAAGCCCAGTCACCCAAAGTTCCATTGAGGGTTTCTGTAGGCGTTTGCAGAGCGAGGATCGTTCTGTGCGATTTTTTGCAAATATGGCAAAAAGAAAGAGCTGGAAGCGAATTATCGTTCTGTCCGACTCATCGGACAGCAGTGAGGATGAGGATTTACATCAGGTGAGTGACACTAACTGTGAACTTTAAATTATATGTTACAGTATAAACGTACTGGGCCAAAACTATAATTCTAGACAGGGGATATATTATACCAGTCCTGACCTCATCTGCATAGTATACACCAGGACAATAGCAAACACATGGCAGTCATTATAATTAGCATTGGGATTGTAGACTCCATAAGTGGGACCATTGTGCAGTTCTTTATTTCATGTTTCCTTATTATTCCAGACTCATCCAAGAAAGAAGCCGGTTCCCAGGTCTCCAAGACTAGAGGACGAAAATGGCTTCACCACCACCATCTTATCTGGACAACCAGGTACAGTGCTTTTAATGAGGACTTTTTATAGGAAACAGAAAGATCGGATCTCAGCTGGACATCTGGGATGTTTCTCCAACCATAAATGTCCATGAAATAACTTACCATATAGTGTCATTGTGAATAGTGACAGATTCTGGGTGGATTGCTGTGTAGATGTGTGCGGATGATTCACTTTCTTACTGTTTAGCTGTGGAGGTTTACCTATTGTTATTATACACATTTTACTTTTCATTCCACAGATACACCAATACCATCATCAAGCAGCGTCATTGGCATTGATGTCACCAGGTATGAAAAAAAATAATACACCTTTAATAATGGGCAGATCCAGGAGCCAAGCAGCTGAGGCCTCAATGGGAGTCATTTCTACTGAGGTCATCAGTGTACACCAGATCGTGTGGTTCTTGGTTACTGATCTACTGCCTTCCACCAGGACTTGGCCATTATTTGATGTATTGTTAAAGTCCTAAGATTAGCCTCTCAGCTGCTGATATATCTTTCTACATTTATTTTCACAGGGCCAATGACATAACATCTGATGATGATGACGACTCTCAAAGTGGAGAATCTTCCACACCTAAAAGTAAGTTATAAATCACTGTGTTTTCCAGTTACAATCCAGGTTTATGTTATTGGACACAGGGCATTTCTCAATTCTCTGTCCTGTTATTTGTTCTTCATAGGGATCAGGACTGATACAGGGTCTTCTGATACCTCTATAGAGAGGGACTCTCCAATTACCATCAGTGACAGCGATGATGAATCCACCATTACACCAGGCACTGCTGTCACAGGTCAGTTTGATATCATTCAAGTTTAACTAAATATATATTTGGCTGTGAATTCAAAGTCCAAGGGCCTACCTGTTCCCCCTTATCCCCTACTTATAGCCATTATCTCTGATCAGTATTTAATACCATATTGTTCACTCTTTTATTACTTCACATTTCTGTACAGATAAAGCACCATCTGAATGTGCGGAGAGATCCACTCCAGAGGAAAGGTGAGATATGTCGGTTTACTATTTACTATGGTAAAAGCCCCTGTAGCCTCTTGCTGGTGGTTGGATAAATGTAATTTCCTCTTCATATTTTGGGATAAGTAAAAGAATAGATATTCGGATGTTCAGACTTGATGATTAATATTCTTTCTGCTTTCTTTCCAGGACACCTCTGTGTAATACTTGTGGCTGTGTCATTAAAGACATCACATCGCCCACATCCACTTACACCACCTTTTTCCAGGAGTTAAAGCAGGAGCTGGTAACAAGACTGTTCCATCACTACAACAGAACCACCTTTGAGAACAAGGTATCTTATTATCAGTTTCTAGATGACATGTCCACAAGGTCCTTACAACCCCTGAGAGGACCATCGAAATATGTTTTCTCTTAGAGGAGACCTCTACTTCTATTCCTTGCTGTATGTCAGTGAATGAAATGTAGATGGAATGGACTTTGTTTTCTTTTTCCACTTATTTAGCTCCCTCAGGACTTACAAATAACCTGGAGTAAAAGACTAACATCTACAGGTGGTCGTTGCAATAATGTGCAGGATGGTATGGAGCGATATTCCATCATCGAACTGTCTGAGAAAATCTGTGATTCTGCAGGTAGGTCTCACATCACCTCCATCTTACAGCTTCATATAACACCCTGTATACGGGGTAGAAGCTGCCATGAAATGTCGCACCTGTGACAGAAGTAACAGGCGGCTACTTGGGATGTAATACGTCTTTTATACTCATTATACATATAAATTATATTTTCTCTTTAGACCGAGTAAGAGACGCATTGGCGCATGAGATGTGTCATGCTGCCTGCTGGCTCATTGATGGAGACCTAAACGCTGGACATGGTCCATTATGGATGACGTATGCCCAGAAAGTGACCTGTGTACATCCGGAGCTGCCAAAGGTGGACATATACCACTCATATGACATCAATTACAAGTTCACCTACCAATGCTCCTTGTGTCATCACAGGTAAGAGGATATTAGACTTATAAAGAACAATAACTATGGGATGACTTCAGGGTGATCCTGCTGATGGTATTTTATTGTAATTAATACTACTTCAGTAGACTGATGCATGGGGCTGTTTTATGGGTAAAAGGGGTCAGTATGCGGCATATTCTATATTTTGTGCTGGGGCTGTTTTCCTGTAGCCAGTTATTCATATATTGGTGGAGATTTTCTGTTGTTGGTACAGTTTATATCTGTCCTGTAATAATCAATTTCTGCCTATTAACCAGTAATTTCTCTGTCTCCACAGCTTTGGGCGTTTTAGAACCATAGCTCAAAATAAAGCTTATTGCAGGTTTTGTGGGGGCAGATTACATCTCCTGACCACCAGCCAAAATGATGAACTTCCATCTACCAGTCATCATACTCCATCCAACAAGACCAATAGAGAGAACTATGGTAAAGCCAGGAAAGCAGCGTATGGACTCAGCCACCAAAATGTCATCCAGAAACTCAGTCCTGGCGCCTCTAGAAAGAGGAAGCATTCTTTCTGAATCTCCTTAGTGAACACCTCTTCATCCAAGACTAAAGATCCTGCACCGGCCCTGCATGCTTTTCCGAAGACAGAGAATTTGGGGGAAGCTTGGCCTCTGCAAACATCGCAGATTACATGGCTTTATAACACATCATGCCTGTAAACATCAGTCTACATGAACATTGTCATCTGTGCCACAATCCCCATCAATACGGAAAAAGCAAATGTACATCTAGCTATCGGCCAACTGCAGTGGAAAGAGAAGAGTGTGACCAGGAGATTAAAACAACAAAATATAAAAACAGAACAAAAAATACCCCTTTCCAAAGAATGTGCTGCTTCTTCTGATGCTGAAGATCCTGCTCAGGCCCTGCATGCTTTTCTGAAGGCTGTGGATTTGGAGGACTTGGCTTCTACAAACACCAAAGAAGTAATTGATAACACCACCTGTCTACATGGACAGCACCAGAGTCCCCGCCAAGCCTGGAAAGAGCAGATATAGATACCAGCAATTGGCCTCCAGCAGTAGAGGAAGAAGAATGTGCCTAAAGAACAACTACAGAGCGTAGCCGACCATTGCTCCCTGTTTTCCCCCTTTACCCCTACCCCAAATTAAAAACATAAAAATACAAAAACCTTAAAAAAAAAACAAAAAAACTTTCCTTTCCCTTTTTTCCCCTAAATAAAAAAATACATAAATCATCCTACCCCAACCCCAAATCCCCTAAATAAAAAAAACTAAAACATACCTCCTTGTGTCTTGTATTTTCTTTTTTCTATCCTCCTGGGACTGGGGGCGTCCTCTTTACTACAATGCTATGAGGGAAGTGCTTGTGTTTATCACCAAGAAGTGTCAGCGTTCTGCAGATTTCTGGGTGACAAAAAGATCCAGAGATTCATCTGTTGCCTAGAAAGAGAGGGCGATACAATAAATCCTAGTTGCTGTTCCACATTAGACCAGAAAAAAATTAAAGATTAAAGAGGTTATCCAGCACCCCCCAAAATGCCCGGGCACCTCATACGGGTTATTGTTACCCTGCTCCCCGGCACCAGTGTCTCTCCTGATGCTCGCATGGCCGCCGCTGCATCTGCCCTTCGTGAGGATCAAAACATCTGGCGACGGGGGGTGGAGGGGGCAGTTAATAGCAGGACCAGACGGGGACCAGCCTCCCTAGTGCAGCATCCCACTAGTGTACATGGGCTCTGCAAAAGCTTGTTATGTCATGTGTTGTATCGTGCTGAATTTTATTCCTATGTGAAATCCCTGTTACCAGGCTGTCAGGTGCACTACACACATTCCACCACTAGATGGGGATAGCACCACAGTATATATAGCTCAGTTCAGGCCTAGTCAGTTGGTAAAATGTAGGAGTTGGAATTAGAGTGTGGAGGATGAAGAAGATGGAGTGAGGAGCAATGGAGAAGGAGAGGTCCCCTCTAGTCTCAGCGCTCTCTCTTAGGCTCCACGGCCCAGAGGAGCCAATTTATATCTCAGTGTTAAGCCAAGAAAATAGGCAGAGGTGAAGTCAGTATTCTACAATCCACTCTTCCGGAGTGTCAACTGGATTTTGCTAAGTTGATTGTGGAAAAGACAAAGGAAGGACAAAGCCATTATTTTAGGCTCTAGGCGCCTTTGTTCCAGGATAAAGGATTTATTAGCTTCCTACAGCCTCACGATTATTTTAAGGACAGATAAGATATCTGTTGCATCACTTGTGTGTAGAAGATAAAGACTTGAACTACCTCTACTGAGACTGAAGCAAGGCAAAGAGCTGAATATCAGTGAGTACATAACTACCTACGATAGCCTGAGACATAACTACATGTACAGCCTGTTACTGGGATTCATCACATCCAACCTGCATGTTTATAACAGACTGCTTTATTACTGGATGTAAACTGTTGTCAAGATCCTGGTTACAGTAAAGTTCTTAGTTGGATTCAAACCTGCCTCATTCTTCTATCTCCATACTACAACCACTCTCATCATTTTGCACCATCAAGGTGCAGGCGTCACAACATTACCTAAATCAGGGGCCGAGCCGCACAAGCACTCAGAAAACCAATCACCATCAAGGGCCCCTCGATCTCCATCTGGCCGGTGTCCCCTGTAATAGAGTGTGCCCCGGAGAATCCAGTGCTGTTCTCCCCTTCACTGCACTGCTGGCCCAGGGAGGCATCTGCTAACCGTGAGTAACCGATGAACTGTTGTACCTTTCGGCCCACCGTGAACCTCACGTGTTCTACCCCTGTGGACCGGCACGTTGCACTAGCATTGTGGGTGACCCTAGGGAGGCTCATCCTCATTGTGGCCTGCTATTGGCTGACCCCCTCTTCCCCGTTTGTTTCAATCCTCACGATGGGGAGATGCAGCCATCAGGAGACACGGGTGCCCGTGAGCAGGGTAAGTATAACCTGTATGAGGCACCCGGGCATTTTGGGGGGCATTATAGGGATTGGATAACCCCTTTAATCATAATTGAGATGTAAATGATAATTGCATTATTTCTTTATGTTATGTCATGCTATGTACAGGGGTGCACCTACCTTATCTGCTGTCTGAAGTGAACAGCAAAAAGCCCCCCCCCTTCCCCAAAGGCCTTACAATTAGACCGCAGACCCTAATGCCTCATTCCACATCAGTGTTTCGTCAGTGATTTCCATCAGTGATTGTGAGCCAAAACCAGGATTGGAGCCTCCACAGACATAAGGTATAGGGAAAGATCTGCACCTGTTCTGTGTTAGAGCCGCACCTGGTTTAGGCTCAAAATCACTGACCCGAACACTGACAGTGTGAATAAGGCATAAGGCCGTCTGCACATGGTGCAAATTTATGCGCAAGAAATCCGCACCAAAAACAGCACATAAATCCGTACCTGTTATAGTGCTTTTGTTGCATTTTTTTTTTTTGGCGAATCTGATGTGGATTTTCCGCAGATCTCTTCCTTTCATTGAAAAGAGGGAAATCCGAATAAGAAGTTGACAATAGCTGGCATCCTGCAGATTTTCCGTACAGCAGGTCAATTTCTGCACCTAAGCAAAAAGCAACACTAGGGGTCATTTAGCATGCTGAAACTATCGTATATTAGGCGTATTTGAGGCAACAGATTGCGGGTGCAATGGTCCATTGCTGTCGCAATCTGCGACTACTTCCCCGCGCTCATGCCCGGTCTAAAACTGTGGACATGGCGCAGGCTGGCCCCGTTCATTTACCATTTTCTACACCTGCTTTAAGCTCATTCAGATGTCAGTGTTTCGGACAGCCGGACCTGTGAATGTACGTGGTTCTCCACGACAAGCACACCTCCCCATTCATTCGAATGTGTGTATTCACACATCAGTGTTTTAGCACGGTCCGTGGGTCCGTGTTTTCAGCACGGATGCATGTCCTATCTTGATCCGTGTTCCGGATCCCTCATGCCCGTTATAGTCAATGAGTTCATGAAACCACGGATGCAACACGGATCATTAAGAAGAAGATGCTTTGAAAATTATTTTTCAGCTGTTCAGTGTCAGTGAAATACGGATGGCACACGGACAGCAAAAAACAGACCCACGGACCAAACACGGATCCTACACGGAAAGCTTCACGGATGCATCACTGACCACCTGCTCACGGATTTGAGCGCGAATACGGACGTGTGAATGAGGCTTAAAAAGACTCTGACACAGGAGGAGATTAGTAAATGTGACTAAAACAATGGGCCTCATATATCTAAACTGCCTGAATAAAACTGTTTTAGTTGCCCATAGCAACCAATGAGAGCTCAGCTTTCTTTTTTTTCTGAGTCCTTTAAGAAATGAAACGTGAGCTCTGATTGGTTGCTGGGGGTAACTATTACAGTTTTGATAAATGAGGCCCAATTAGTCTGTCCAAACAAGGAAACATCAGACAAAACCAGGCACAAACCACAATAATAAATGGCCCCCACTGACTACACCACTAATGCAGGAAGTGTGAATGAGACTCACTAACAACTACCCCTTATATGTTATATGTTGCTATGTAGTTGTACCCTTTTGTCGCCATGTAGCCCTAGCCTAAATCATGCTCACTGCATTGACTAAGTGGCCATGTAGGCAACTAATGACCTAGACCACAGATATTCTTAACCCTATCCCCCCCACACTGCTACACCAATGATAAAAGAGAGGGGTGCAGATATTAAAGGGGTCCTCGGGGACTGTTAACCCATGGTCAGGGGGCTCCTACTCACTGTGACAAATTAAAGCAACAAAAAACAGCGCTGACCTGTCTCTGTCACTTCCAGGTAGGGTTGTCACCTTTCCCAACAAAAAATCCCTGTCAAGTTAAGCCACACCCTAAAGGGGGGGGGGGGTTGTGGGGGCGTGGCTTAACACAAGGTGTTAAGTCGCAATCATACTGTGTCTCCCAATAATATTTTTGCCCCTTTTAGTGCCTCCAGAATTAATAATGTAGTAAGTAATAGTAATGCCTCCATTAGCACCCACCCAGAATTAATACTGTCCACATTAGTGCCCCCAGTAATATTAATTCGGCCATTACTGCACCCCAGATTTAATGCCCCCATTAGTACCGCCCAGTAAGAGTAATGAACCCAATAGTGCCCCCCAGTAAAAATAATGCTCCCATAAGTGCGCACCAGTAAGAATATTGCCACTATTTGTGCCCCCAGAAGGAATAATGCCCCAAGATTTTTTTTGCCCCCATTAGTACCCCCAGGAAGAAAAATGCCCCTAATTTGTGCCCCCAGGAAGAAGAGTGTCCCAGTTAGTGCCCCCCAGGAAGAATAATGCCTCCCATTATTGCCCGCAGTTAGAATAATGCCCCCCATTAGCGCTTTAGTTAGAATAATGCCCTCATTAGTGCCCCTAGTTAGAATAAAGTCCCCATTAGTGCCCCCAGTTAGAATAATGCCCCATTATTGCCCCCAGTTTGCTTTTGGAAAGAAAAGAAAAAGGCCCCCTGTGTAAAAACAAAACAAAAAAAAAATTAACCTCCTCCACTTGATCAGTGAACGCCCCCTGCTGACTGGAAGCTCAGGAAAGGACCTGCGCTCCAGTGTGATGGCGTCTCACAGGTCCTGTCCTGAGCATCCAGTCAGCAGCACGAGCAAATGGAGGAGGTGAATGTTTTTTTTTTTTATTAACATGGGGGAATGGAAGCGCTTATTAGTATCAGTCCACACAGAAAAAAAACTACCAGCAAGGACACTAAATAACCGGCCTTGCCGGTGAGATTCCAGGTGGCAGATTCCAGGTGGCAACCCTACTTCCAGGGCCTGCTGAACCAGAAATTTGATGTCTACATGCACATCAATCAATGGCCTCAGCAGTGACATCGGTCACAGGACATTGGTGCACAAATCACTGCTGAGGTCACTGATTAATCAGCAGCAGTGACATGCATGTAGACGTCACGTCACATCAGGGATGGGAGTTCGGCCCTGGATCTGGATCGCTAGTCACAGGTGAACTTCCCGCCCTTTTTTAACCACCTTGGCCAACTTCCTAAGGGCTCATTCACAAGGCCGTTGTTCAGCCGTACCGTGCATTGGGCAGGGCACAATCTGCGGTCCCAAATGCATGAGCTCCATCCATACGGCTGCCGCAGCGGATGCAGACCCATTCAACTTGAATGGGTCTGTGATCCGTCCGCACCCCAAAAAAATAGAACATGTTCAATTTTTTTCGTTCCGCACCGACCTTCCGAACTGCAGACTCATTCAATTGCATGAAGCGGGGTGCACGCGGCCAGTGCCTGCATATTGCGGACCCATGTGCATGAGTCCTAAGTCACATTTTTCAGCTAATCATATACCAGATAGGTAGATCTAATAGGAGAACTGTGATTTCATTCATCCAATTAACGTATTGTTCACTTTATAAGATGCACCTAGGTTTTAGAAGAGCAAAATAAGAGAAAATATTATATCAGACCTAAGACCAGACTCCTTATCTTCATCAGACCCCCAAATTTGACCCCAATCTTCATCAGACTTCAGATTAGGCCCCCATATCAGACCCCTGATAAGACCCTAGTATCAGACCTCAGATCAGATCCCCACAGCAGACCTAAGATCAGACCTCGGATCAGACCCCCATGTCAGACCACATATCAGTACCCCCATATCAGACCTCAGATCAGACCCCCATATCAGACCTTAGATCAGACTCCCATATCAGATCTCAGATCAGACCCCCATATCAGACCTCAGATCAGAACTAAGATAAATAAATAGCTTTCTGCTCTGCTGCCACTCTGCAGATCTGGCGGTCTCTGCTGCAATTACTGCTCCCTGGTCTTCTCCGGGCCTGTGCTGCACTGTAGCCTGACTGCGTGCAACATCAGGTCATAGGGCACACGCATTACATCCTGATGCTATAGGCAGTCAGAATACAGTGCAGTCTCCGGAGGTAGATCTGGAGGTTAATGAGGGGCCTCATTAGCAGTAGGACTATAGAGAGTATGGAGGGTCCAGGTAGATAACTTCAGAATATTGTGGTCAAGGGTGAAATCCGCAGTTAAAACCACAAACATAATTGACATGCTATAAATTTGGCAATATGCAGTGCAGGTCAATTTCCGCACAGAAAAAATGAGTGTAAATGAGACTTGTGTAACCCCATACACTTTGCTGGTACTGTACTGTACATTGCAGTTCTTCAGCATGCAAATCTGCTTGGAAAAAAGCCACGTAATCCGCATTCATGAAATCTGAACGAAAAAACGCACATAAATCCGCACAACAATACACTATAGGGACATCATGATTACCCACAACCACAGCTACACAGAAAGTAAGTGTACTGCAGGGTGCACAAAAATAGGTAAAATCAGAACCATCTGGAGATGTTCTCCTCCTTAGTGACACTATGGTGCCAGGCTGGGAATGTGACACACATAGCACATATGGGAGGTCTGCTTACTCACTAGACACATATCATACATGTATAAACATACATATGCATACACATACTTTGTACACAATTTACACACAGTACACACGATTTAAACTATATACATATAAGGACTGTGCAAACATGCATATACGCACTATACACGTGTCTACACAACTATGTAAACATGCATATACTCCAATACTGTACACAGGTAAACACTGTAGCGCAAAAATGATCTGAATATAGAAATTTCTAAAATCCAAATTGTATCAAATAATGAAACAATATACAAGGCATTCTCTAATATACAGATAAGAACCAAAAACTTTCTGGATCAATATTGTAATGATACTAATCTATACCTCAGATCAAAAAGATGGACTTTAAAGGAGTAAAGAGGGACTTGGGTTAGAAGTAGAGACTGTCCCTCCAAAAAAGGGACACTTGTGAGGTCTGACTGTCTGCAATGGACACAATTACACACTCCCTACTAACTACACTGTAACTTTCCTCTTTCCTGTAGTCTTTTCCTCTGTACTGAGGGCAGCTTCTGTCTCCACTGATCAGTGGTTTGCAGCTTCTGTCTCCACTGATCAGTGTTTGGTAGCTTCTGTCTCCACCAGTGGCGTCGCCAAGAGGAGGCCACGGCCCCCCCTACATCACGCTGTGCCCCCCCATGTGCCCCCCCAACTAAAATGCCCCCCCAACTGAGCTGCCGCAGCCAGGCACAGGGAGATGAGCGATTCCATTGCGCTCATCTCCATAGTCATCTGCCTGTGCTAGTGCGGCGGGGCAGGGGAGGGAGAGGCGTGTCCCTTCCCCTTCCTCTGTGTCACCGTGCCGCCTGAGCCATACAGTGCGGGACACAGGCCGGAAGAGGCCTGCATCGCATCGCTGACATGGAGGTAAGTATAAGTATTTTTTTTTTTTTTATATATGTACAATAGTTTTACAGGCACATTAGGGGGCATCTTGTTACTGGCACATGGGGGGGGGGGCTCTAAGCTCTTGTTACTGGTCTAGCACATGATGGGGGGCTCTTACTGGCACATGGAGGGCTCTTACTGGCACATGGGGGGCTCTTGTTACTGGCACATGGGGGGGCTCTTGTTACTGGCACATGATAGGGGGCACTTATTTCTGGCACATGGGGGGACTCTTGTTACTGGCACATGATGGGGGCACTTATTACTGGCACATGGGAGGGGCTCTTGTTACTGGCACATGGGGGGGCTCTTGTTACTGGAACATGGGGGGGGGGCTCTTGTTACTGGCACATGATGGGGGTCTTCTTTTACTGGCACATGATGTGGGGGCTTTTATTACTGGCACATGATGGGGGGCTCTTATTACTGGCACATGATTGGGGGCACTTATTGGCACATTATTGGGGCACTTATTACTGGCACATTATTGGGGGCACTTATTACTGGCACATTATTGGTGGGCACTATAGGGGCATCTACTGAGGCCACAAAGAAGGGGTATTTTGTATGGGGGGCTCTGTACAGTAGCATATTATACTGAGACACATTATGGTGGATACTATGGGGAAGGGGGAGAGGAGTACTATGGAGTCATCTACGGGGGGCACAAAGAAGGGGTATTTTATACTTGCAAATTATGGGGGACACTGAGGGCATCTACTGGGGCACGATATATGGGGCATTTTATACTGGTACATTATGGGGGGCACTAGGAGGAAGGGGGAGAGGAGCACTATGGGGGCATTTACTTGAGGCACTATATAGGGGTATTTTATACTGGCATATTATGGGGGCACTATGGGGACATTAGCTCAACTGGAGGCATGACAAGGGGGTATTTTTTGAACTGTCACATTATAAGGAGAATTATTTCTACTGGGGGGGGGGGCATAATGGTGGGATTTATTACTCCCCCATGGTATGACCCCCTAGTAGCAGCACCAGCCTCTCCCTGCTCTGTTATCCCTCTGCCCCTTCTCCAAATCCTTATTATGAAATCTTTCTCATTAGGATAAAACACAACATCAGCTCCGCCGAGCCCCCCAGTAAAGTGTTGAAGTGGTGTCCGAGATCCCCAAGGGGCAAGCCAAGTAATTGAAAGTTTTCATGTGAAATATGTTTATGTTATACACATATAGCCTACACTGTGCCACACAATATACAGTATACCTCTACACTGTGTAGTCTGTTCTATAAGCACCATTGTTCTGTGGCGGCAGACAGAAAATAATCTGGAAGTGCCCCTCCCGAGACTAGGCTCTGGATCCGCCACTGTCACCGCTTACATTAGTGTACATTTCTTCTAAACTGTAATCTGTATCCTCTGACCTGCCGAAATCAGCACTCGCGCGGTAACAACTAACAGGCAATGCCTGTAGGCTGTAGCCTGGCCCTGTTACCGAAGCTAGCTGAGTGGTGTAAGGTTAAGTTTACTAAGAGATAAGCGGCCGCTTAATCCTGATTTAAAGTTAAAGTTACTGCAGGATATGGATTACAGTTTAGAAATGTCAAATGTGCACTCCTGTGAGAGGCGGGGAGGGAGATCTGTGGATGACACTGTTATAGGGAGGGGGATCTGTGGATGACACTGTTATGGAGGGGGAAATGGGGATGACGCTGTCATGGGGTGGATCTGTGGATGACACATATAGCATAAGATGCTATATACGGTATGTAATACAGCAGGAGATAGTAAGCGCAGAAGATATAAATTCCTGCCACATTACAGAGCCACAAGCAGATGACTTATCCTGTAAAGAGCTCCAGGCACATGATAGAAGCAGAAGATAGATTCCTGCCATACATTGCCAATACCTGCTGGGACTTCAGACTATTGCTGTATCTCTGTAACAGGGTTCCGAAGGTGCACTCGGTCCCCCATTGCCCGCAGAACTTTTGCTTAGCTTTGGGAATGAGGATCTGTGTTTGACCTCATTCCCAGGGCTGCTTTACTGCTGGGTGGCTCCCTGCTCCTAAGTCTGCCTTGAGCGCCGAGATGATCACTTGGTGCTCAACTGGTTGGTCTGTCTTTCATGTGACGTTGGCCACGTCACATGACCCTCACTCCCCACTATAAATACAGGCATCCTGCTAGCCACAGGTTGCCTGTTAATTTCTAGGTTCCTGGCTATTTGTTGGACTACTGAATACTCACCTGATTCCGTTCCCTGACTATACTTTTGCCTGCTCCTCCTGTACTGCGCATCCGTCCTGGTATTGTGACCTCGGCTCCCACCTGACTACTCTTTGCGGACTCCTCTGGTACTTCTCTACTCTCCTGGTATTTGACCCCGGCTTCTCCTGACCATTCTTTGCTTAACCCTTTGTACTGCGTTGATCTCTTGGTTCTGACCCGGTCCGTTCATGTTCCGTATTTTGTCTTCCCTGTCTTCCCTGCACGTATCCTAAGTTAGGGACTGTCGTCCAGTTGTCCCCTGTCATCAGGACTCGTGAGGCAAGTAGGCAGGGTCAGGGGTGAGGGTGGAGCGCAGTGGTCACTATCCTTCCCCCTGTGTGTGTGTGGACATGACCGTTACAGATTAACAGGCCCAATAACCACTGTATCATGAGTCCTCTTACTACCCTGACTGACCATGTCTCTAACTTGACACAGAGGGTGCAGGAGCTAGGAGAGAAACTCCGTTCTTGTGAGTTAGGGCAAGGTTCTTCCACTCCTCTGTCCTCCAGTCCACATTTTGAACCCCAGATCAAGCTCCTAGAACCCTTTTCTGGAGACCGGAAGAGGTTTCTCTCCTTTAAGGAGAATTGCAAACTCTACTTCCGTTTGCACCCCGTATCCTCCGGTCCCGAGAGCCAACGCGTGGGGATTATCATTTCTCTACTACAGGGTGATCCCCAGGACTGGGCATTTTCGTTACCTCCTGGGGCCAGTTGTCTAACTTCTGTGGAGGTTTTTTTTCAGGCCCTGGGTACCCTCTATGACGAACCAGACATGGCCCTGGTAGCCGAGACGGCTCTTAGGGCACTGGTTCAGGGCCATCTCCCTGCGGAGGAGTATTGCACCCAACCTACACCTATCCATGTCATGGCTATTGATGCTACTCCCCTGATTGGTGGTACGGTGAGGTCATGTACCTCTGAAATTTCTCTGTCAGTGGGTGTGTGCCACTCTGAGAGATGTTCTCTTCTAGTCCTGAAGAACCTACCGGTTGAGGTGGTACTAGGGTTGCCTTGGCTCCGTTTACATAACCCCACAATTGATTGGTCCAAAGGAGAGTTGGTGAAATGGGGACCTAAGTGTGACTCATGCTTGTCCGTGGTCCAGGCTGGGGTTTCAGTAAGGTCTAATACATTACCTTCTGTTATTAAGGAATATTCTGATGTGTTCTCGTCCCTTACTCCAGAGGTTCTTTTCCCCATAGACCTTATGATTGCGCCATAGAGCTAATTGAGGGTGCCGAATTTCCTAAAGGTCGAATTTATAATCTTTCAGGGCCCGAACGCAAGGCTATGGAAGATTTTATTAAGGAGAGCCTTGCTAAAGGGCATATTAGACCTTCAGTCTCTCCTATGGGAGCAGGGTTTTTCTTTGTTAAAAAGAAGGATGGTGGTCTTAGGCCTTGTATTGATTACCGGAGATTAAATAAAATCACTGTCCAAAATATATACTCTCTCCCATTGATTCCGGATTTATTTAACCAGATTTTGGGGGCAACCTGGTTTTCCAAGATTGACCTGAAAGGGGCATACAATCTAATCCGAATCAAGGAGGGAGACGAATGGAAGACAGCGTTCAATACTCCGATAGGACACTTTGAATATCAGGTGATGCCTTTTGGACTCAACAATGCCCCAGCTGTGTTCCAAAACTTAATGAACGATATTCTTAGGGAGTTCTTATGTAAATTTATTATTGTCTATCTTGACGACATTTTGATATTCTCTCCTGATTTTGAATCTCATGTGTCCCATGTCAAACAAGTATTAGAGGTGTTGAGGGAGAACCAGCTATCCGTAAGCAAGAGAAATGTGTCTTTGGTGTACAGGAGATACTGTTTCTAGGGCATGTATTGACTACTCACGCCTTTAAGATGGATCCTGGTAAGGTTTTAGCAATTAAGGAATGGGTAAGGCCTTCAGCCTTAAAGGCTTTACAACGGTTTTTGGGTTTCGCTAATTACTACCGTAAATTTATCATGAATTTTTCTGTAATTGCTAAGCCATTGACCGACCTTACTAAGAATGGGGCGGATTTGGAGAATTGGTCTACCAAGGCCATTGCAACATTTGAAACATTAAAAAAGGCATTTAGTAGCGCTCTTATTCTGATCCAGCCTGATCAGGAGAGACCATTTATTGTAGAGGTGGATTCGTCCGAGGACGGCGCAGGAGCAGTCCTTTCACAAGGTCCTGCTAGCCTCACTAACCTGAGACCGTGTGCCTTCTTCTCTAGGAAATTCTCTCCCACGGTGAGAAACTACGACATAGGGAATAGAGAGCTGTTGGCTATTAAATGGGCATTTGAGGAGTGGAGACATTTTTTGGAGGGGGCAAGGCATCGAGTAACTTGTCACTGATCATAAAAACCTAAATGTTTCTCGAGTCCGCTAAGAGGTTGAATCCCCGACAAGCCCGATGGGCTCTGTTTTTTACCCGTTTTGATTTCTCCATTACGTTCAGGCCGGGAAGTAAAAATGTGAAGGCAGACGCATTATCTCGGAGCTTCCATGATTTTCAACCCACTGAGACGCCGCCTGAATCCATCCTACCAGCAAACATCTTCTTAGCGGCTCTAACCCAGGATATCTCGGCTCGCATTAAGGCTGAACAACATCTGGCACCGGCATCCACCCCAACAGATAAGTTGTTTGTTCCCGTACAATTTCGTCTCCAGCTGTTGGGTGAGTGTCACGATTCTGCCTTTTGTGGATATCCGGGTGTTGAGGGCACTAAGGATCTGGTTTCTAGATCTTATTGGTGGCCCACTCTGACCAGGGATGTCAAGTCCTACGTGTCAGCCTGTGAGGTTTGTGCCAGGTCTAAGACACCTAGGACTCGCCCTGCTGGTAACCTACGACCCCTACCAATTCCCAGTAGACCCTGGTCCCATATCTCGATGGACTTTATAACTGACCTACCGCTGGCGAGGGTAAGACTGTGGTTTGGGTAGTGGTCGATAGGTTTAGCAAGATGGTTCATTTCATCCCCCTGTCTAAACTTCCGAATGCTAAAACCCTGGCGTCTATTTTTGTGAGAGAGATTGTTCGTTTACATGGCATCCCGGAAAATATTGTTTCGGACAGGGGTGTGCAGTTTGTGTCCAAATTCTGGAGGGCCTTCTGTCAAAGATGTAAAATTTTGTTGTCTTTTACTTCCGCCTACCATCCTGAGAGGTCATGGGCAGACTGGAACGCCTTAATCAGTCTGTGGAACAATTCCTGAGGTTGTATGTTGCTGATTGACCAGCAATTATGGGTAAAATTCCTTCCGTTGGCTGAATTTGCTTTGAATATACCGTGTCTATTCTTCTGCTGGGTCTCCCCTTTCTTTTGTAACCATGGTTTTCATCCCCGTTTTCATTCTGGGTCGTCCGTCTCCTCCTCTAACCCTGAAGCGATATAACTACTCTCCTCCGAACTGTGCACAGTTTTGGGCCCGGGTTCAATCGAACCTAGAAAAGCTCAAAGTTCTCAAAAACTCAGGCCGATAGGAGACGTTCAAGGGGGGTGACGACTTTCAGGTTGGGGGATAAAGTATGGTTGTCCTCCAAGAATCTATCTCTCAAGGTAGCTTCTATAAAATTTGCTCCTCGTTTTTTGGACCATATAAGATCACGGCAGGTGATTAACCCGGTATCATTTAGGTTGGAGCTGCCCGAGTCATTCCACATTCATAATGTGTTCCATAGATCTCTACTTAAAAAGTATTTTGAACCGGTAGTACCATCGAAAGCCTCGCCTCCGCCGGTTCTTGTTAATGATGCTGTCGAGTATGTCGTGTCTAAAATAGTAAATGTCAGGAAGGTGCGTAACTCCTTGCAGTACCTGATTCACTGGAAGGGGTATGGACTTGAAGAGAGATCTTGGGTACCTGCCAGGGAGGTTCATGCTCCTAGACTGGTTCGTCAAAATTTCATTTAGAACACCCTGCAAAGCCATCGCCTTAAGTCTTGGTCCGGTGGCCCCCTCGTAAAAGGGGGGGTACTGTAACGGGGTTCCCGAAGGTGCACTCGGTCCCCCATTGCCCCGAAGAACTGTTGCTTAGCTTAGGGAATGAGGATCTGTGTTTGACCTCATTCCCAGGGCGGCATTACTGCTGGGTGGCTCCCTGCTTCTAAGTCTGCCTTGAGCGCCGAGCTGATCACTCGGTGCTCAACTGGTTGGTCTGTCGGTCATGTGACGCTGGCCACGTCACATGACCCTCACTCCCCACTATAAATGCAGGCATCCTGCTAGCCACAGGTTGCCTGTTAATTTCTAGGTTTCCTGGCTATTTGTTATGGACTACTGGAATACTCACCTGATTCCGTTCCCTGACTATCCTTTTGCCTGCTCCTCCTGTACTGCGCATCCGTCCTGGTATTGTGACCTCGGCTCCCACCTGACTACTCTTTGCGGACTCCTCTGGTACTTCTCTACTCTCCTGGTATTTGACCCCGGCTTCTCCTGACCATTCTTTGCTTAACCCTTTGTACTGCGTAGCTCTCTTGGTTCTGACCCGGTCAGTTCATGTTCCATATTTTGTCTTGTCTATCTTCCCTTCACGAATCCTAAGTTAGGGACTGTCATCCAGTTGTCCCCTGTCATCAGGACTCGTGAGGCAAGTAGGCAGGGCCAGGGGTGAGGGTGGAGCGCAGTGGTCACTATCCTTCCCCCTGTGTGTGTGTGGACGTGACCGTTACAATCTCATATGGATTACTGCTGCATCAAGTAAAGACCAGTTTGAATTATATTCCAAGTCTGGATCTCAATTATTGTTACCAAAACCCTCAATTACTCCTACTAGCAACACTCATTTTATTGCAAGTGAGCCAGGATCCAGGAGTCCAGCCGTACCCACGTAGGAGACACCGTTGACACTATACCCACTACTATACAGAGACATTACACCACTCTGGCATTCCTAACCTGGTACGTGAGTTGCAACACCTTAAAGGGCCCTGTGTTAGTACCCTGCGCACGCTGCAATTGGCGTCACGAACAAAAACTATTAACTATCATTTACACCTGACCCAGTCATTGCATATTATAGCGTCAGTGTGCATTATTCCAATCCGGCTTACTGCAAATGGATGTCACTAAATAGTATGGGGTCACCAAGAGCTATAGACAACAGCTTCACACATCATGAGTAAACAGTCACACAGCTAACATGCATAACTTATGCCTATTAAAATAGGTGCAGAGCGGATTGAGGGTGGTTGCATGATATATGGACATCCCAAGCTTTATATATATTGAGCAGCAGCTTAGAGGTCCGGCTAGGCTTCTAATGCAGAGATACTGTTGTGTGATAACTGAGTCCTACTTGGAGCTTTCTGCCTCACCTCACTTTAACAGCTTCTACAGTGCCACTGCCTCCCACAGATTTAGTTCTAGGAGCACAACCCTGGTGTTTGTAAAAGGTGTCCCGCTTGAGGCGAAGTGCTCAACTTGCCTCATGGACAATGTGTAAGCCGTGTATCGGGGTAGGCTCCCCAGGATACAGCGAAGTCATGAACGAGGAAAGCAACTCCAACACGAGCTTTTGCCAAAACAGTAGTTTACTTAAATGTGGCAATGAGCACAACCACAAATGCTGGGAACATACAATAAATTTACGTACACGCATTCCGAAGATGGAAGTCGGAGGAAAGTGCAGTAATTTACCTACTGGCGGGCATAATTAAACAGCCACGCCTTAACTGTTATTACACTAAAAGATTAAGAACAACTATTTGGGTGTGTGCTACGGGCTAGCCTGCGGTGCAGCACAACAGCTTACAGACTTACAATGCTCTGCAGTATTCCCAATCCCATAACTGGTCATGTAGCACGTGCCTGAGTATTCCTTCTGAGCAAAATGCCAGCCTGGCTTCAGTTTGTGGGGAAGTTTATCAGCTCTCCAGTGTGAAATGTCAAATTAAATTGTGGAGTCCTTGCAATGAACAGCCAGCAACACTTGTGGACTGACACAAACAGAAATCCTATCTAACTAACTACAGGCCTAGTCTCAGTCTCTAGGATCCTAGGCGTCAACACTGTAATGAGGTGCGTGCACGATCTTACCGACCCAGGTCTGCTCTGCCTCAGCTGGTGGCTGTGAACCGAACAAAAGCTTCTCCAACAAGTATGCGGTACCGCAGTGTATGTTGCTTTGCTCCTCAGCTCTCATCAGTCTTCCTGGAAGCAATCCTCGTTCCTCTGGACAGGATCAGGGCATTGAACACAATCAGCTTCACTGGGTAGTAGTTCTGGTCACCGAATGATGCTTCCACAACTGGAAATCTACGGATCCTCCTCACACACAGCTCCTGTATCCTCTTGCAAGCTCTCCACAAGATGGCTGCTCTATCTCTTCCTCTCCAGGCTTTTGTAGCTCCACCTGTCTGAAGCTGTGTTTAGGAAACAGCAGCATCTTGTGGCCAAACAGCAGAATGTCAGTCCAGATATTTAACTTAATTTACACAAACAATGTTCAGACAATAAGAGCTGTTTCCCCATCTCACAAGTGAAGCCCTGGCTATGTATTGCACCCAGTAGAACCATTTATGGAGAGCATAGGGTTAACAATCCTGGCTTAACTCTTGTAGTAGTTTGGACTGGCTCTACCCCTAGCTCTAGTCAGTGATAGGGAGAATTTAGAAGGGAAAGGAAGCCGTGAGTTGTGTTACCTCTTCTTAGGCCCAAAAAGCTACAGAGACTTACAAAGAAAAAAGGAGGGAACTAGAGAACCGAGAGTCTGCATGGCCAAGCATTGGAGTCAGCAAGGTAACCTGTTTCCAAAAGCAGTTAAGACTTTACCACAGTGAAGGGAACTTTCAAGACACGGGTTCAACCCTGGACATGACTTGGACAGTCTTATCTCTAAAACTCTATCCTTCAGTAGACATTACAGCCATGTTCTATCAGTGAGCATTAACCAAAACCAATAGAAACATGAATAAATAACGACAAACACTTATATATGGATGAATAATGGCCACAGTATTTTTTAAGGGGTTACACAATGATTATAATTAAAACCTTTAATTCAATAAATAAATAAATAAATACCAAAACTGTTAAAATATAAACCATTAATAAACCATCAAGCTGAACCATATCCACCCAGCGTGAGCTTGGAGACTAAACCCCCTCTAATAAACACCATGACAGTTCCAAAAGTTAAAGTAAAAGGGTGGGAGGGTGGGCGCTGGTCTTCTTTCTTCTCAGACTGGCACCAAACCTCAGATGGTTCAGTCTTATAAAGGGAAAATCTTGAATAACTTGAATAACCAATTAGCTGTTGTCCAAGATGTCCCCAACAACAGCTGAAGTGACCAGAACCAGCTCATACCAGATGTACAGCTTGACCTAAAAATAGCCACTTGGTAAGTCGACTGTAAAACAAGAGAGAAATCAAAGGGGTGAGCAAGCGGACCGTACCAATACCAATAAAACCCGCAGAACTGTGCCACCATGTGTCCCCCAAGCTAAACGCTCTGGCGGGCCCTATCAAGAGTACGATTGCCCGCCTTTGATTCTGAAGGAAGCGACTTAGACAAATAGAGAGAGAGAGAGACATATGTCTTATCCTTGCCTAAATGTAAAAATTGTTATCTGGTTACAATTATTCTGTGTACAATTGGAACTGTGTTTTGCTGTTGTTGGATGTACTACAACTCCTATTTTGCACATTTATTCTGCTGCATCTGACCTAGTTACTGACTCCTGCATCATACTCCGGCCATTGCCCTCTACACACCCTGCCTTTCACCCATACAAACACTTAACATCATGGGCACCATGACTACCATCAGGCAAGAGCCCCAACATCAGTGTGTACCCCGGAGGAAGAAAGGGTGCCACTTCCTTTCACTGAGTGGCTGTAGGGAGTAACGATTTGAGGAAAGTGACTATAACAGCCAGAGCCTCTATCACCTACCATCCTCCACTCTCGCTCCTTCCAGACCACTGTGGAACCTTTAATATTCTGTCCTTATAACAAACTTTAGATCACCTATAAACTTAAGGTATTGACACCTAAAGCTGGATGACAACCAATGCAGGTATCTTTAACCACGGCATGTGTCTTTTGGGGCAGCCTGGCAAAACACCCTAGCAGGGAACTTCCTGGTGGGTTTATGATCGGTGGGCCTCCCAATTAACGTTAGTAGCATCGGGTCTGTATATACCTAGCTGGTGGTCGAAAGTTCTTGGAAATGAGGTGCAAGTCACCTGAATTCAAGTGTATAGGCACCATGAGTACGACGATACAGTTAAATACTGCAGCGGGACAAGGTAGCAGATGGCTGCCTGCCCCAGCCTACACTTTCATAGGCCACAGCCCAGTAGGCCCGAAGCCTATGAAAAAAAAGAAAAAGAAAAAGAGTCCTATGTATAACTTTGAGCGCTGCACCTAAAGAGATCGGTCAGTTCTCCAACAGTCAAATAGTTCAATACTTAAAAGGTGTGTGCTGCTCTATTAAATATAAAACACCACAATGTAGACAACAACTTAACATCTTCTTTTACAAGTTCTCCCAATGAAGATCTTCACATTCTATGGGTTGTATCGTTCTTCCTTGCCGACCAATATCATCTGAATGTATCATTTTCATAAACCGGCTTAACAATATAGTGACCCACAATAGTAAAGCAGCACTACGATACCGGATCCACTCTCCAGGGTTTTATTATACTGACAAAGTTAAAATAACTAAGAGCATGTAAAATCACAGATCCCGCTCTGGAGCTGCCCGATTCGAATTTCAGGTCAGTCTCTTTCAGGACATAAACAACCTTTAAATTCTTAAATACCCCACTATTCACATAAGTCTTTTTGGATGAAGAAGAATGATACAACTCATAGAAGTGAAAACCTTTGTTATAAATACTTCCCTATAAACATCATCACACCTGGTCCTGTCAATCAAAGTGCAGAGGGTGCGGCAGTTGCAGAGAGAGCTGAGCCTCTAGGTGTAACAGCAACGGCCCTATTGATCCTAGAGGCTAATTTTAATATATTAAAACATAATGCGGGCACATATGGACATGCGACCAACACAGATGCCCTCAGCTGCCAAGCGCACATGTAACAGGTCAGCCAGTTTCATAGGTACAAATCTGCTGACAGATGCTTTTTGTCTCGTACAGTGCTAAGAAATTGTAAAAAATTATAGATAAATGGTAATAAGTGTAGAAGGTGACTTACTTTACCAGTGAGGGGTATGCAGGATAAGCTCAAGACACTTAAACCCACTCCTCCCTCGCCGAGATCACCTTGAAAGTATGGTAAACTTCAATGATGTAGCTAGGACTTCAATGGAGAGTTAGGAAGTTTTTTATTTTAAATCAGCTCAATGCATTTCGAGGACAATAGCAAGTCCCCTTCTCCAGAAGCATAAGAGCATACTCATAGCCTAAAAAGACACATATAAATAGAGATTAAAATGTATTGTCTAACCAATGGAAATTCATAAATGCCCGAAAGAACGGTAAATCAGGAAACGGCAAATGATGGGAACGTCACTTCTGGTTTCGGACCACTTTGACAGAGAGGGTATTGCTAAGAACACAAAATATAGCCCTTTTTATATATTTATTATCAAATAGTAATCAGTTAATCCTGAAATAAACAATTTTGTGCGGTGGCTCACCCGCTAATTGATAAGGAGTGGGTGCTCCAACCAATAGACTCACTCAGTCTAAAAATGTGTATATTCAAAAATGTATTCAAATATTCTTTTTTTTGTGGACTTTTCAAAAGAAGTTCAAGATAATAGGCATACTTTTTTGATGTTAAAAAACGTCTTCAGGGCAAGGACATTAAGTATTTTGCTATATTTAATAAAAGTGTTTATTATTAACCTTGGATCCATGTTATGTCCAGATGTAGGTGTGCCTAACCATATTTGAATACATTTTTGACATTGTCTCCCCAGGCACTGTGAGCTTACCCGGTCTGGAAGATCGCCTGTCCGCTTGTCCGCCCTTTTGCTTGTGGTGCGGCTGTCTGTTTGTGGTGGTACCCTCTCCATGTGTCCAGCTGTTTCCTCGCCGTGACTTGGACGCCTCCCAGTCTCCTTCTGTTGCCCCCTTCACAGTCGTGCTGCCCCTGCCTGGATGCCGGCTCCCTGTCTTCCGGACCGCTTCATTATCGGATCGTTCCTCTGCTACTTTGGTCTTGCTGCTCGGTTTCTTTGCTGTTTCTGCAGGGCTCTCCAGGTTTGGATTGCAGGTTGAACTATATCGGAAGACCTTGGGAAGACCATGAATTGGTGAGATCTATCCTATCCTATGTTATTCTCCCATAACTTGGACCTTTTTTCTTTTTGGTTGTTTCTATCTGGTTCCCCGGGCCTCGTGTTTATCTCGCTGCCTCATTTAGCTCCATTTAAACCTCTCCTAATTCTCCTAATCACCTCCTAACCCCGTTTTTGATACTAATATTTTTTTGACTTCTATAGAAACCTGAAAAAAAAAAAAGGATGTATTAAGTCTATACTGGGATAGGGAAAAAAATAAATAAAAAGAGGACGGAGAGGAGAGAGAGGAAATAGAATAAAAAGGAGAATTTAAGAAGAGGAGCGAAAAAAAAAAAAAAAAGAGAGAAAGAAGAGAGAAAGAAAAACGAGAAAAGGGGGCAAAATAAAAGGGCGTAAAAAAGAAAGAAAAGGGGGAGAATAAGAACAAAATTAATAAAAGGAGTGAAAGAAGAAAAAAAAAAAGAAAAAAAGAGGGGGGAAGACAGACGGGAAAGAGACTATAAAGAAAAGATGGCTCCAAAACAGAATAGACGTTCAACTGACTTGAGCTCGGTTAAGTCAGGACAGAACAATAGAGCCTTCCAGAATTGATCATTTTTTAGATCACCAAACTTGAATACCAGGGCTGGACAAAAAGGGAGGCAGGACATTAATATAAGAAAAATGACATCTGAATTTAGATCGGAGGAGCCCCGGAGGGGACCCCTTATGGGAGACGGTGAGATTCCTATGATAACCCTGGCCCATTAGAGACATTCTATCCATTGTTAAAAATATTGGGAAGGTGATACAAAATATTGCGGTTCTACTGGGATCAGGACAGACAGATGTTCTTATTATTAAAGATGATTTATCAAAGATTCGTGACAGAATTTGAAATACAGTGAATGAATTGGAGCAAGAAGTGAATGTATTAAAAGCGGAGAACACTATAATAAAAATAGTGAGGGCATATTGAGTCAATGAAAGATTGAATTTTTGTCCCAAGTTAGCGAAAGGGAGACTTTGTGAGAAATAAAATATATATATCTATTTCCGCTAACTTGTGCCAAAAAAAAAAAATTCTATGAACTCGCCATGCCCTCATTGAATACCTTGGGTGTTCTTCTTTCCAAAATGGGGTCACATGTGGGGTATTTATACTGCCCTGGCATTCTAGGGGCCCTAAAGCGTGAGAAGAAGTCTGGGATCCAAATGTCTAAAAATGCTCTTTGGAATGTGGGCCCCTTTGCGCATCTAGGCTGCAAAAAAAGTGTCACACATGTGGTATCGCCGTACTCAGGAGAAGTTGGGCAATGTGTTTTTGGGTGTCATTTTACATATACCCATGCTGGGTGAGATAAATATCTTGTCAAATGCCAACTTTGTATAAAAAATGGGAAAAGTTGTCTTTTGCCGAGATATTTCTCTCAACCCAGCATGAGTATATGTAAAAATGACACCCCAAAACACATTGCCCTACTTCTCCTGAATACGGCGATACCACATGTGTGACACTTTTTGCAGCCTAGGTGGGCAAAGGGGCCCACATTCCAAAGAGCACCTTTCGGATTTCACAGGTCATTTACCTACTTACCACACATTAGGGCCCCTGGAAAATGCCAGGCAGTATAACTAACCCCACAAGTGACCCCATTTTGGAAGAGAAGACACCCCAAGGTATTCCGTGAGGGGCATGGCGAGTTCATAGAATTTTATATTTTTTGTCACAAGTTAGCGGAAAATTATGATTTTTTATTTATTTTTTTCCCTTACAAAGTCTCATATTCCACTAACTTGTGACAAAAAATAAAAACTTCCCTGAACTCACTATGCCCATCACGAAATACCTTACGGTGTCTTCTTTCCAAAATGGGGTCACTTGTGGGGTAGTTATACTGCCCTGGCATTCTAGGGGCCAAAATGTGTGGTAAGAAGTTTGAAATCAAAATGTGTAAAAAATGACCGGTGAAATCCGAAAGGTGCTCTTTGGAATATGGGCCCCTTTGCCCACCTAGGCTGCAAAAAAGTGTCACACATGTGGTATCTCTGTACTCAGGAGAAGTTGGGGAATGTGTTTTGGGGTGTCATTTTACATATACCCATGCTGGGTGAGAGAAATATCTTGGCAAAACACAACTTTTCCCATTTTTTTATACAAAGTTGGCATTTGACCAAGATATTTATCTCACCCAGCATGGGTATATGTAAAATGACACCCCAAAACACATTCCCCAACTTCTCCTGAGTACGGCGATACCACATGTGTGGCACTTTTTCGCAGCCTAGGTGGGCAAAGGGGCCCACATTCCAAAGAGCACCTTTCGGATTCACCGGTCGATTTTTTACACATTTTGATTTCAAACTACTTACCACACATTTGGGCCCCATTGAATGCCAGGGCAGTATAAGCAACCCCACAAGTGACCCCATTTTGGAAAGAAGACACCCCAAGGTATTCGCTGATGGGCATAGTGAGTTCACAGAAGTTTTTATTTTTTGTCATAAGTTAGGTGAATATGAGACTTTGTAAGAAAAAAAAAAAAAAAATCATCATTTTCCACTAACTTGTGACAAAAAATAAAAAGTTCTATGAACTCAACTATGCCCATCAGCGAATACCTTAGGGTGTCTACTTTCCGAAATGGGGTCATTTTGGGGTGTTTGTACTGTCTGGGGCATTGTAGAACCTCAGGAAACATGACAGGTGCTCAGAAAGTCAGAGCTGCTTCAAAAAGCGGAAATTCACATTTTGTACCATAGTTTGGTAAACGCTATAACTTTTTACCCAAACCATTTTTTTTTTTTACCCAAACATTTTTTTTTTATCAAAGACATGGTATAACAATAAATTTAGAGAAAAATTTATATATGGATGTCTTTTTTTTTGCAAAATTTTACAACTGAAAAGTGAAAAATTTTCATTTTTTTGCAAAAAAATCGTTAAATTTCGATTAATAACAAAAAAAGTAAAAATGGCAGCAGCAATGAAATACCACCAAATGAAAGCTCTATTAGTGAGAAGAAAAGGAGGTAAAATTCATTTGGGTGGTAAGTTGCATGACCGAGCAATAAACCGCTAAAGTTGTGGAGTGCCGATTTGTAAAAAAGGGCCTGGTCACTAGGGGGGTATAAACCTGTGGTCCTTAAGTGGTTAATAGAGCTATGTATGGTCAGGAATAATTTTAGACTGAAACCCCCATTTAGATTGAATCCCCACTGGCTATTAATAATTGATAACCATAACCAGATAGAAAATGAGATTATTTATTTTTGGGATAAAAACATTGCTTCAGCTAAATCCCAATACGTCTGGGATGCATTTAAAGAGGCATCTTCATCAGTACAATTGCGAATTTGACTAAACGCTATGTAAAGAAGGAGAAAGAACTAGAGGAAGCAGCTGCGGTGGGAATAGCAGGATATGTTAACTCAAAAACAGAGGAAGATAGAGAGAATATGCAGAGGACAAGTCAGGCTTTTTCTGACTTTCTTCTGGATAAAGCTCACAGAGGTTATTCTTTAAAGGGACAAAAATACTTTTCTGAGGCAGGACGCCCTGGGAAGATGCTGGCCAGGTATAGCTAGCCAGGATCTAAAGAAGAGATTCGTAGCATTCGCGCCCCTGACGGGACTATTGTGGAAGACCAGGAGGTAATAAAAATCAGAGAGTGTTCTCCCAGAGGAAAAATTGACTCATATTTGGAATCTATTTCCCTTCCAGCTCTGACAGATAATCAAAAAGAACGTTGGAGATGGATTCTGTCTTCAGAGGGATGAGGATGCAATTAAGGCTACTTTCACACTAGCGTTCGGGGCTCCGCTTGTGAGCTCCGTTTGAAGGCTCTCACAAGCGGCCCCGAACGGATCCGTCCAGCCCTAATGCATTCTGAGTGGATGCGGATCCGCTCAGAATGCATCAGTCTGTCCTCTGTCCTCCGCTCAGCAGGCGTACACCTGAACGCAGCTTGCAGCGTTCAGGTGTCCGCCTGGCCGTGCGGAGGCAAACAGATCCGACCAGACTTACATGTAAGTCAATGGGGACGGATCGCTTTGAAAGTTGACACAGTATGGCTCAATTTTCAAACGGATCCGTCTCCCATTGACTTTCAATGTAAGTCAAAAAACGGATCCGTTGCATTATCATGAAAAAAAAAAAAAAAAAAAATTGTTTTTTTTTTTTTTTGTTCATGGTAATGCAAACGGATTCGTTCTGAACGGATCTAAGCGTTTGCATTATAGGTGCGGATCCTTCTGGGCACATCCAGACGGATCCGACCTAAACGCAGGTGTGAAAGTAGCCTAAAGCTTGTTCAGGTAATTCCTCCCCTGGATTGGATGGATTTCCGTATGAGTTCTATCGTAAATATAGGGAAATTATTCTTCCGCATCTGTGGAGAACACTCTCTGATTCAATAAAAGAGGGAGCCCTTCCAGAAACAATGACAGAGGCCATAATTACAGTTATATTAAAGAAGGGTAAAGACCCTAATGATTTGGGTCGTATAGGCCTATTTCTCTTCTTAATACAGATGTTAAACTTCTGTCTAAAATTTAAGCTATGAGGCTATCTAGTGTTATGACATCAATTATACATCCAGATCAAAATGGATTTATGCCAGGGGGGGCGGAGCCTGCACCGAAGCTAGATGGCAGCTTGAAGTGCAGCTCTGCTGTGTAAGAAGCCCTCACAGCCTTAATCAACCAGCGATTTGGACCCAAAATGGTCAAGATAGGTGGCCCCAGACCCGGGGACTTGCAGGGGCACAACAAGGAAGAAATTCCAAAAGAATCTATGGATAAATTCCTGAAGAAAGCCGCTCAAGTACATGTGGCTAAAGAATCCAAGATGGCGCCCGGCACACCGAGAGCAGCAGGGAACAGTGTGAAAGCTGCAGCTGCATCTGAGAAGGTAAGGGAGGCCTCCCCTGGGATTGACACCCTGCCTATCTCCAGAGAGATCCTAAAAGACGCTCTGTATGAAGCACTGGAACCCCTGAGAACCGACCTGACTTCTATTAAAGAAGACATGCGCCACATAGGAAGAAGGGTTGAGGTTCTAGAAGACACACAAGCGGCGATCATATTGCATCAAAATAATGTTGCCTCCACTATATCCCAACACCAGAAGCACCTAAACTCCCTGTATACACTCCTGGAGGACCAGGAGAACAGGGGAAGACGCAATAACCTGCGATTTAGGGGCATACCTGAAACAGTGGGCACAGATGGAATACAGGAAGCTGTAACAAACATATGCATGCAGCTATTAGGCCCAGATTCAACATATGAAATTATCATAGAAAGGGCACACAGAGCACTTCGCCCTAAACCCCAATCATCAGAGCCTCCAAGAGATGTTATTTGCAAATTTTTGCATTACCCTGTTAAGGACGCTATAATGATTAAAGCAAGGAACGCCCCTCAAATATATGTGGATGATTGTCCTATATCAATATTTCAGGACTTGGCACAAACCACCGGAAGATTGGAAATTGGCAAATGTCGTGCCCATTCACAAGAAAGGTAGTAGGGAGGAATCGAGCAACTATAGACCAGTGAGTCTGACATCAATAGTAGGCAAATTAATGGAAACCCTATTAAAGGATAGGATTGTGGAACATCTAAAATCCCATGGATTGCAAGATGAAAAACAACATGGGTTTACTTCAGGGAGATCATGTCAAACAAATCTTATAGATTTTTTTTGACTGGGTGACTAAAATAATAGACGGTGGAGGTGCAGTAGACATCGCATATCTAGATTTTAGTAAGGCTTTTGACACTGTCCCACATAGAAGACTTATCAATAAACTGCAGTCATTGAGCATGGACTCCCATATTGTTGAGTGGATTAGGCAGTGGCTGAGTGACAGACAACAGAGGGTTGTAGTCAATGGAGAACATTCAAAACAAGGTCATGTTACCAGTGGGGTTCCACAGGGATCTGTACTGGGACCAATTTTGTTTAATATCTTCATAAGTGATATTGCAAAAGGCCTCGATGGGAAGGTTTGTCTTTTTGCTGATGACACAAAGATATGTAACAGGGTTGATGTTCCTGGAGGGAAACGCCAAATGGAAAAGGATTTAGGAAAACTAGAAGAATGGTCAGAACTCTGGCAACTGAAATTTAATGTGGATAAGTGCAAGATAATGCACCTGGGGCGTAAAAACCCAAGGGCAGAATATAGAATATTTGACACAGTCCTGACCTCAGTATCTGAGGAAAGGGATTTAGGAGTAATTATTTCAGAAGACTTAAAGGTGGGAAGACAATGTAATAGGGCAGCACGAAATGCCAGCAGAATGCTTGGATGTATAGGGAGAGGTATAAGCAGTAGAAAGAGTGAAGTGCTTATGCCGCTGTACAGAACACTGGTGAGACCTCACTTGGAGTATTGTGCGCAGTACTGGAGGCCATATCTCCAGAAGGATATAGATACTCTAGAGAGAGTTCAGAGAAGAGCTACTAAACTAGTACATGGATTGCAGGATAAAACTTACCAGGAAAGGTTAAAGGACCTTAACATGTATAGCTTGGAAGAAAGAAGAGACAGAGGGGATATGATAGAAACTTTTAAATACATAAAGGGAATCAACTCGGTAAAGGAGGAGAGCATATTTAAAAGAAGAAAAACGACCACAAGAGGACACAGTTTTAAATTAGAGGGGCAAAGGTTTAAAAGTAATATAAGGAAGTATTACTTTACTGACAGAGTAGTGGATGCATGGAATAGCCTTCCTGCAGAAGTGGTAGCTGCAAATACAGTGAAGGGGTTTAGGCATGCATGGGATAGGCATAAGGCCATCCTTCATATAAGATAGGGCCAGGGGCTATCCATAGTATTCAGATATATTGGGCAGACTAGATGGGCCAAATGGTTCTTATCTGCCGACACATTCTATGTTTCTATGTTTCTATAAGAGCCCTGAAACCACTAACTGAGTGGCTACGTGAGAACAAAGTGATGTATAAGTGGCTATTCCCCTTTGGCCTGTCCTTTCTCTTCAATGGTCAGAGATTTTCCATCTCATCTTATCAGGATTTGACCAAAGCATTTGACATCCTGCAAATAGATCATCTCCACATTGAAAATTGGGACACTATTCAAGAAAATATAATAGCAACGAATCTTCCTTCAATTACACCGTGGGAGACTCCTCGCCCGGCTAAATCCCAAAGAACAAAAAGAGGCCGCAACTCCTCCACGCCAAGACGCCTTCCTCTCAATGAAGATTAATGGACTCTTTACATAATACATCCTAGATCTCCATCATATAAGTATTAGTGCGTTTGCACATGTTTTTCCTTTACTAAATAATCTCACTCAGGACATTATATCTGTGTCTCTGAAAATATACTCATTATTGTATTATCATTACCCCCACCTGTTCTTGTACCCATCAGGTTCCATATTATGATCATAACGAGGGTGACACATTACGTCACAATATGTTGTGTTCTCCCCCTCTCCTACTAAACCATTTGAGCATATTTGCTCCAATTCTCAAAGTTAATGATTTCATTCACTGTAATGTTTTTCATTTTTGCTGTTTATTCTCTGTTTTGATGACAGGTTCTCCCCAATATCTAAGAGGCAGTCCGTCAGGGGGGGTGTCTTCTCTGGAACCCTGATGCTCCACCAAGGGAGGCTAAGTACCTACAATTTCTCCCCACACAGGTTATGTCAAAGCATACAACAGACTGATTTTCATATGGTAGATGGCTGAACTATGCGTAGCCTCCTTTAACGTTAAGGGATTTCATGCCCCTGCTAAGCGTAGCCAGATCTTTTCCCATATGAAAAATGAGAAATGCTCAGTCTTGATGCTTCAGGAAACTCATTTTAGGTTTAATAAATATCCTAATCTCTCCCGATCCCTATTCCCACAGTGGTTCCAATGTGGTTCTGACTCAGCAGCGTCTAGAGGTGTTAGCATCGGGTTCCGGAGGGGACTCCCTTTCACATATGTGTCGCACATTCAAGATGTAGACGGTAGATATATTTTTCTAAAGGGAACTATTGCTAATCAACTATACACATTCGCTAATGTATACGCCCCTAACGTTAATCAAGTTTCGTGGCTAACAGAGATGCTCTCCCTTCTAGAGTCATATAAGGAGGGTGTGGTACTGCTGGGAGGTGTTCTAAACACAACATTAGACCCTTCAGTAGATTCAACTTCCAAGAAATCTGCAATTTCTTTTAGAGCCCTAAAACACCTGAGAAAAAAATTGCAATATAACGCATTTATTGATACTTGGCGTATCTTCAACCCAACCAGACAGGACTTCACCTTCTTCTCCTCACCCCACCAGTCATACCACAGACTGGACTATATATTTGTATCCAAAGAACATCTCGGCCTGTGTACTCAATCCCATATTGGTAACATGATTCTTTCGGATCATGCGCCGGTTTTTCTAATGGAACCTAGAGCATTTAGGTGGAGATTAAATGAACAACTTATATCCACGGAGGAAAATGTAAAGATCACAAAGTCTTCACTAGAAGAATTTTTCTCCTTTAATGCCCTACCTGGAACTTCTCCACATATTCTGTGGGACACCCATAAGGCATATATGAGGGGTCAATTCATATGCAGAGGAGCTAAAATAAAAAAAAGAGAGAAAAAAACAAATAGAAAAACTTCTGTCCAACATCCAGCGCCTAGAATCCCTACATAAAAAATCCCTACTGAAATCACACCTTGATGAGCTTTCTGAGGTGAAAGCAAGGCTGAAAAACATCCTTAACACGACCTCGGCTAAGTTTTACCTACATTCACAGTACAAATACTACGCACACGGGGATAAAGCATCCAAATTTATGATAAAACAAAGGAGATCCCATAATTATATTCATAAGATTAAAACCTCAGACAAAAGAGAAGTATTTACTACCCCAGAAATAGCAAAACAGTTTCAAAAATTTTACTACTCCCTATATAACATAAAGGAAACTAAGGACATAGGTAATATCGCCCATCCGCCTTCTCCAGAAAAATCAGTCGAGAACTACCTTGCCTCACTATCTTTACCAAAACTATCGGAAAACCAATCCCAGACTCTTCAAGCCCCAATCACACTAGATGAGATCATGATAGCTATTAAACAACTACCAAAGGGGAAGAGTCCAGGCCCAGATGGTTATCCTGCTTTATACTATCGGACATTTAGAAATATACTAAGTCCCTACTTACTAACTGTTGTCAACAGCTCCCTGTCTGGTGTCCCCCTATCTTCAGATATGACCAGGGCAAATATCACAATTATTCAAAAGGAAGGGAAAGATAGTTCTCTATGTGCTAATTATCGCCCTATTTCCCTATTAAATTTAGACTTGAAATTACTAGCAAAAATTCTGGCTACACGACTCTCTGGTTTTCTCCCATCCTTAGTTAAGAATGATCAAGTTGGCTTCGTCCGTGGTAGGGAGGGCAGAGACAACACTGCCAAGGTCTTGAATGCAATATATTATGCTAAAAAAAGAGGCCGTCCTCTGGTCGTCCTTAGCACGGACGCAGAAAAAGCCTTCGATAGGGTTAGCTGGGATTACATGACTGAAGTACTTAGGGCCTTTAATGTTCCTGAACCTTATATAAATGCTATATTATCCCTATATACTAATGCTTCAGCTTCTATTATCATAAATGATACGATGTCCCCGACCTTCAGGATCCGCAACGGCACCAGACAGGGATGCCCACTCTCTCCACTGATCTTTGTGTTGATTATGGAAACACTACTACAGTCGCTTAGAAATGAGAAAGGGATAGAAGGCATCAAAATGGACCAACATGAACATAAGGTGGCTGCGTTCGCAGATGACCTCCTGATACTGAATACCAATCCAACAAAAGCCCTCCCTCTAATATATAGCATCCTAGAACAGTTTAGTCTTCATTCTGATTTTAAAATCAATATGAGCAAGTCACATATTTTAAGCATTGACCTCCCTCCCTCACTTAGGAAGGTCTTAAAAGATAGTTCCCCTTTTAATTGGGATACCCCCTACATTTCCTACCTGGGAGTTAAGATTGGCCCGGATCCCACCACATTATTCCATTTGAACTATTCCGCCCTTATGAAATCAATTAGCGACCAGCTGTTGATTTTAAAGAACCCCCCGCTTTCATGGTTTGGTAGGAAAAATATAGTCACTTCACTGGTATTACCTAGACTGACCTACTTACAACAGGTCTTGCCTATTCCAGTCCCCAAAACATACTATGTCAGACTTAAAAGAGAAATTAGCAAGTTTGTTTGGGATGGGAAGAGGGCTCGACTTGCTTGCTCTGTTCTCTGTAGACCCAAGGATAAAGGAGGGATTGGACTCCCGGATCCTGAGCTTTATGGGAAAGCTGTGTCAATATCGAGAGTAGTGGACTGGCTGACAGGCCCTATAGAAAAGCCCTGGGTCTTCATGGAACAGTGTGAATTTGGATCGAGTATCTCAGGCCTTTTGGTGGGAATGGAAAAATTCCTTGCCCAAAATAAATCACTTAATCCAATTGTAAGAGCGACGTTGTCGACATGGAATTGGCTCCAGAATACACAGTACATGATTCCCCTCCCTTCAGCTCTACTTCAGATAAGAGACATCATAGCTCATGCTTCTTCAGACTTAAGAGACTGTTTACCTATATCAATTAGGAATTCCACTATCAAAGTTCTTTCCTTGTTTGGGGATGAGGGAGAGGTAATGAATAACCAAGAGATCTTACATATGTTCCCAGAATGCAAACCCTTTCCACAACTAATATCCTTTCTCCGATCATTCATCACTAAAAATGTACCTTTAGAATCTCTCTTAAGACCTCTAACGTGGTTTGAGAGTTTGCTGGTCGACCATTCAAGACATAGTAAACTAATATCCCAACTTTATAAAAAGCTCAACTCACCTATTAATATGGCTAAACCAGCTTTCATAGGGCATTGGGAAAAGGATCTAGGTGTTGGATTCTCTAAGGCAGAGATCTTTCAATTGTTATTAATACCACATAGGACGTCCAGATGTGTCCGTACCCAAGAAAACAGCTATAAAGTCTTAACTCGTTGGTATAAGACTCCAGACATCACTTGTAGATATAGTTTGACGGGGTCGGACACATGTTGGCGATGTATAGAACATAGAGGGTCATTCTATCATATCTGGTGGTCTTGCCCACTAATACAGAGATGGTGGACTGAAATCTTCAATTTAGCCAACAAAATTTGTAACTTAATGGTTCCAATATCCCCACAATTGGCACTTCTAGGTTCTTGTCCTTCCTTATATAAAAGGAAACCCACCAAACTCTTTTATTGTATGTTAAGTGCAGCACGTCTACTTGTTCCGAAATTTTGGTTGGCAACTGAGGTTCCCTCCATGTCTCAGTGGATAGAGAAAGTAGATCAGATCTACAGATTTGAGGAGATAGCAGCTTGGGAAGACAGAAAGTTCTCATCCTTTAAATCTGTCTGGAGCGCCTGGACCAAACACAGGAACTTCAGTTAGAAACCATGTACGGACAGACCTCTCTTGGACAACTTCTGTGTATTGAGATATGGGGCAATTCTATTTTCCCTCTGGGATATACCATAAATCTCCTGTGAATGGATATAATTGACGACTAAGATAGTAATTATTGCAGGGCTTACTGCCTTTTACTACCTTTCATGGCTTACAATTCTATTGTACTTAAAATGTCATTTAACCTGTCATCATCTTAACCTGTATTCAGTATAACATGTACTTCATTTGTATGTTTTATATATTTTTCAATAAAAAAAAAAAAAAAGAAATGGATTTATGCCTAATAAAGGGACCCATTATAATCTACATCGTCTCTTTGCTAATTTACAGACAGCTGGAGGGGCCTCACGATCCATTTTGTCTATAGATGCCTCTAAGGCCTTTGATAGAGTTGAGTGGGGGTTCCTTTGGAGAGTGCTTCATAAGATGGGCTTTGGCCCAAGGTTCAGTAATATGATTAAACTTCTTTATAGATCTCCTATTGCAAGACTAAATATAAATGGTCAACTTACAAGAAGTTTTTGTATGACTAGAGGCACTCGCCAGGGATGTCCACTTTCTCCTCTGTTATTTGACATCTATATTGAACCTTTAGCCGCTAGAGTTAGACAAGGCCCTAGGATTCTAGGGTTTGGGGTATTGGGAACGGAAGATTGAATCTCTCTATACGCAGATGATATTTTATTTTATATCCAACAGACACATTTTACTTTACCGAATATTATCCAAAGGATAAACCAGTTTGGTGAAGCTTCAGGTTTGGACGTAAAATGGGAAAAAACTACTGTCATGCCATTGGATAATAAGACTATGTCCTTAGATAAATCTGTATTCCCCAATGATGCCTCGTTGAACATTTAGAACACTTTGAGGATTTCTGAGTCCTTTGAGTATTTAGGTATTACAATCTCTCCTAGGGTGGAAGATTGTATTCCTCTTAATCTGATGCCATTGATAAATAAGCTAAGGTCAAAAATAACAACATGGCTTTGTTTATCTTTATCTAAGGCAGATAGAATATCTCTAGTTAAGATGGTGATTCTCCCCCAGCTGCTTTATGTCTTTAGGAATTCTCCAGTTTGGATTGGGGATAGGTTTTTTAAACTAATAGAAAGAATTATTAATGACTTACTTTGGGGGAGGAAACGTGTAAGACTTAAAGGGCTTCTGTCACCCCACTAAACATTATTTTTTTTTTTGGTTAGTTATAATCCCTATACTGCGATTTTTTCATACATACTGTAATTAATCATTTCGGTTCAGTAGATTATGTTAAAAACGTATTTTAAAAATATACAAATTACCTTGCTACCAGCTGGTAGCAGCCGCATCCTCCTATCCTAAAGACGCCCCCTCTGCATGTTGATTGACAGGGCCAACGGACGGGATCGTCCTCTGGCTGGTCCTGTCTGCTATCAAGATCTCGCGCCTGCGCCGTAACGGTATTCAGTCGGCGCAGGCGCACTGAGAGGACACTCGCTCGGCCGCTCCATCCTCAATGCGCCTGCGCCAATGACGTCATCAAGTACACCCGGAAGAGAAGACGCCGGCATCGCTGGAAGGAGGCGGAGAGTCTGGCGGAGAGTCTGGTGACGTCACTGGATGCTCGAATCAGGTATGCTGCCAGAAAAACCACCAACGAAATGGGAATAAATAATTTTATAAAAATGACAGTTATTAACACTATACCACCAACGATATTAATAATAAATCTCTTCCGGGTGTACTTGATGACGTCATCGGCGCAGGTGCGAGATCTTGATAGCAGACAGGACCAGCCAGAGGACGATCCCGTCCGTTGGCCCTGTCAATCAACATGCGGAGGGGGCGTCTTTAGGATAGGAGGATGCGGCTGCTACCAGCAAGGTAATTTGCATATTTTAAAAATACGTTTTTAACATAATCTACTGAACCGAAATGATTAATTACAGTATGTATGAAAAAATCTCAGTATAGGGATTATAACTAACCAAAAAAAAAAACAACTGTTTAGTGGGGTGACAGAAGCCCTTTAAATTAGAGCATTGGTATAAGCCGTTGGAGAGGGGGGGAGTGAATCTCCCTTGCTCCAAAGGCAATTTTTTGGCTATACAGTTTTGCTTTTTTCGGGAGTTTAAAGATAGTTCACTCTGTAGGTATTTGGTGAATAGATCTCCATACGATAATTTCTTTTCGTTATTGGAGTCTGATCAATTGAACAACTCTGATATGTAATTCAAATCCGCTAGAAATCTTTTTATGAAGGCATGGTACTCTATTAGACTTTGGTGTGGAGTGAAGGGTTCATTGGGATGTACTCCTTTGTGGCATAATAAGCACTTTCAAACTCTACTTGAACTAAGTAGAGATTCATATTGGCAAAAAGGTAATATTTTGTACGTGGCACAGGTAGTAATCAATGGGGATATAGTCCCATTCACGGTATTGTCACAAAGAGAAAACTCACAGAAACTACTATGGTTTCGGTATTTGCAGTTAAGATCGGCATTTTTAAGTATTAAAAAAGATAAGCTTAAAATACACATTTCTACACAATTTAATGATTTGATAGGGAATTTGGGGCAAAGGATTAGGATTTCCCAACTTTATAAAAATTTACTTATAGCACGATTTGGAGATACCTTCTCTTCTGGACAAAGGGCCTGGCAAAATGAATGCTCAGATGATCAAGAGAAGGTAGCTCAGTATCTAAAATTTTAATCACGTTGTGGTGCAGTTTAATATATTACACAGACTTTATGTTACACCCCTTTGGCTTAAGAGATGTGGTATTAGGACCGATTCGAGATGCCTCGGATGCGGATTATCTCCATATGTTTTGGTTCTGTGTAGAGCTGAAACAATATTGGGGGTCTATTCACAGATACTTGGAGGGAAAACTGAACGTGCGGATTCCTTTTACTGCTGAATGCTGGGTATTGGGGGATCTTGCTAAAGTGGGTTGTCAACAATATAAGAAAAACCTTTTGTTTAAGATAATGTTCTTGGCAAGACTCCTAATAGCACGTTCTTGGTTTGCGCGAGATGCTCCCAGCATTAATACATGGCTAAATTTGGTGGATACGAATAAGAGATATGACTATATCTTATATAAGCAAAGAAATACCGAGATAAAATGGCGTAGAATTTGGGGAGATCCCTAGACTTCCTCCTTCCTCCATCCTTCTCCACCTCTCCTTGGTATTACGGAGGGGTGGTGGTGAAGGGTAAGATGCATCACAGGTGAGTAGGGGGAGGGACTGGGTTTTTTTCTTTTATTTTTTTTTTGGGTGGGGAAAAAAGATGTTAATATTGATATGTTTTTATAAAATGTATTGTTAATTTTTGAGCTTTAATAAAGAAAGTTAAATAAAAAAAAAAATATAGCAAAATACCAAAATTAATAGATTAAAAACAAATGGATTAAAAACAAATAAAAATAGGAATTTTTCCCCAAAAAAATAATGTACACTTAGGTATACAAACCATAGATCATACAAACGTTAGTCCTCCCATAAACACCAGACTAACCACCTAAAATATAATGGGAATTAAAATAGATACGTTATCACCAATGGCAATGTGACTCCTATGATAATTCCTTGAATGATAATATCCAAGATACGATCAGTTAATCCTATTGGCCGCTTAATTTTTGAGAGAGAGGGCTCTTGTTCACCGGAAGTAGGCCGCGGGGGCATGTATTCCAACGTGGATCGCATGTGAGGTCGTCAGGAAATGGTAGACACCAATGCACTCCAGGGTGGAAAGCACGTGCAGAGACCAGGAGAGGAAGTGAAGAGGAATATCAACGGACCTCCTCCACGATTTCCGGTGTGGTTATGTGTGTCACAAGGTGGAACGCACAAGGCAAGGGGAGGGGAAAAAAAGTAATTGCATGCCTGTGTGTCTTAGATTGGAATGTACATGACACACACAACATATGGATATGTACGTGAAACACATTAAACAAGGGAAGAGGGGAGCAACTATAGGTGCATGTACAATACGTACTTGACGTTTAAAATAAATAAATCAATAAATAAATAAATAATTGAAGTATTAATAGAAAAGATTATTACATAAAATCATAAAAGAAAAGGGGAAAGATAAAAAAAAGATAAATAAATAAATGATAAAGGAACACATATGTAGGCAAATGGCATGTTACATCTTATAATAAGTAGAAATCAAATCAATATAACAATGAAATTAATGTTTCCAGTTCCCATAGTGCACTAATCAAATGGGCAACATGGTTAGGTAGAATGGCAAAAAGTTATTGGTAAAAACGCAGGGAAGGAGGGCCTCAGTAATTGCCAAGTTTCCAAGGATTCATTTAACCCAAAAGGGCTAAGATAATAAAACGGAAGATCAAAAACATTTCCTTTCTGCATAGGCACTGGTAAAATTTGGGGACCCATTCAATAGATGTCAAATTTAGAAGAGTAGTGTCTGGAAATGCTATGCTTAGCATAATTTTTTTGTAATGTTGGAATGGTGTGAATTTAATCTGTCGCTAATACTCTGGGTGGTGCGTCCAATGTATTGGAGTCCGCAGGGACATTGGAGCATATAGATAACATTGCTTGAGCTACAATCCATGCGGTCCCGTAATGGGATCTTTCACCAGATGTGGAGATAACAACTTCTCTGACTCCATCTGATATTGTGAAGCAGCATTTGCAGCGTTTGTGTCTGCATTTGAAAGATCCATTGGTACCTGTTTTGGATTGTTGCAGTATTGGATTTACTGTTCTTGGGCAAGATGGTGCCCCTAGGTCTTTTAGAGTTTTAGCTGTATGGAAAATGAGATGCGGTTGGTGTGGGAGATTAGTGCCTATTATTGGGTCCTTTTAAAGAACAGGCCAGTGTAGGTTCAGTATCTATTTAATGTTATTATGTGTGAGTTTTATTTGGTTATAAAATTAGAACTATATTGTGTATCTTCCGTTTTTTGAGTGTTGGATTATCTTTTATACTTTTATTCCTATTTAATTTATTTTTATTTTTTTATTGTTCGGTTTTAAATAGTCGGTTTTCAGATTTCACTGAAACCCTTTGGGTACCCTTTCTCCAGAAATCTGGATTTAAGGACCCCTAGTTGTTCCTTTATAGTACCGTCATCAGAGCAGTTCCTTCTTATTCTTTTCATTTGACAATATGGGATGTTTGGAACTACAAACACTGATTAGGGAGGTCAAACCGTGGTAAAAGGTCTGCGCTCCAGATTACCAGAGGTAAGGCATGATTCAGGAGGTGGGTAATCTAAAATTTAACATTTATTGATAATGCAGATAAAATAATTCCAAAATAAAGAGTGCAATAACAGACCTTGGGATAGAACAGATGAAAATACATTGGCGGACAGCCTAAGTGTCCATCCCAATTGAAAAATAATGTAAACACTAAAAATAGTGCACGGCGGCACCAGAAACCAGTTGTCCTACCGGTACCGTGAGACAGGAAACGGGACGTTCACCCTTGACAATGCTCATAAGCAGCTTCTCCATAGAAGATGAAAAAAATGAAAAAGACGTCAGGCAGTGATACACAGGAGTGTAGGGTCCCTGTATACACCCTATAGCTGACTAGCGAACATGACCCTAATTCTAAGATTGGGTAGCAGCCTCACCACAGGGCACTCGTCCTTACAAGGACGACCCCGTCCAGAACCTGTCCCTGAAGATAAGACTAGAAGTCCCTAAAAGGATCTAGAAAAAAAGCTCCCAAACTTTTTTTCTAGATCCTTTTAGGGACTTCTAGTCTTATCTTCAGGGACAGGTTCCGGACGGGGTCTTTGTAAGGACGAGTGCCCTGTGGTGAGGCTGCTACCCAATCTTAGAATTAGGGTCATGTTCGCTAGTCAGCTATAGGGTGTATACAGGGACCCTACACTCCTGTGTATCACTGCCTGACATCGTCTTTTTCATTTTTTTCATCTTCTATGGAGAAGCTGCTTATGAGCATTGTCAAGGGTGAACGTCCCGTTTCCTGTCTCACGGTACCGGTAGGACAACTGGTTTCTGGTGCCGCCGTGCACTATTTTTAGTGTTTACATGTATTTTTCAATTGGGATGGACACTTAGGCTGTCCGCCAGTGTATTTTCATCTGTTCTATCCCAAGGTCTGTTATTGCACTCTTTATTTTGGAATTATTTTATCTGCATTATCAATAAATGTTAAATTTTAGATTACCCACCTCCTGAAATATGGGATGTTTCTCTTCCATAAATAATAATGACAACTTCGGTAATAATGGTAGCTATTTGTGTCAATATTCTTAAAATATTTACGTGTCTGAATTATGTTATCCCTAACGTACAATTCTAATAGCTATATTAGGGTCTATATGGGAAGTAAAGTTTAGATTCCATTGGTTGGTGTTGAGACCTTTAATATACTGTTCAAGGGTACTTCTTTCGTCCTGCCAGATCAAAATAATATCATTAATATATTGGTTGTAAAACTTGATTTTAGGATAATCTAAAAGGCCAAATTTGTTCTTCAAAGGCCCCCATAAATAGATGAGCATATAAGGGGGTGAATTTGGTCCCCATTGCAGTTCCTCTTTTCTGAATATAAAAAGTATATTAATATTGGAAATCATTATGGTTTAAAATTGACTCAATTGAATGTATAATAAACTTTCTCTGATGGGGTGGCATGAAATGGTCTTTAGTTAAAAAAAAACCTCTACTGCTCTGATACCTAGCTCATGAATGATTTTACTATAGAGGGCAGAAACATCCAAAACATAACATATTTTCTTCCCATTTAAAGCCTTTGAGAATTGTAATGAATTGGCTCAAATCTCTGAGGTGGGCTGGTTTACGTAATTACGTATTTTTGTAAAAGGTTATCAACATAGGCCGAAAGGTTGGAAGCCAAAGAGTTGATCCCACATATGATGGGTCATCCAGGGGTTTATCTAATGGCTTATGGATCTGTGAAAAGAATTAAAAGTATGGTATTGAGGGATGTTCAATTGTGAGGTATTTCTTCTCCTGTTTATTAATTACCTTCTATGTGTATCCTTCATAAATAAGAGCAGAGATATGTTTTGTTTTAAAAACGGATCACAGTGTATATTCTCGTAATAGTTTTTGTCAGAAAGTATCCTTAGGAATTCTTAATTATAGAAATGAAAATCGAGTATGACTACCCCACCCCCCTTATCGGCACTTTTATTATTGATGTCCATATTGGATGCTAAATGAAAAATGGCTTTACGTTGAACTCTAGAAATATTATAGATACCAAAATATATATGTTTTTGTTCTAAAAAAAAGTCTTCTTTCTATCCATAAGGACCATGTCGTAAAAGTTCTGTAAATGTGGGCCCCTGCTCTCTACTGGTTAGAATGATAATCTAGCTTAAAGAGAAGAAGGTACAGTAAAGGTGAGTGGACCAGTTCTACTAAAATATCTATATTTAAAGTGTCAATTAATATTGTGTCTCCTATTTCTTCACAGGTAGCGGCAGTGTCATTGCAAATGAATTGATTAAAGGGTTTCTACCACCAGAGTTTGACATTTTTCGCTGACTGACAGTAGCGATCTGCTAGTGTCTGCACTACCTAACAGTGCTTTTGTATCACCTTTGTCTGCTGCCGTTAAGCTTAAAAACATACTTTTATTGATATGCAAATGAGCCTCTAGGTACTATGGGGGCGTCTTTTCAGCACCTAGAGGCTCCGTCTACTCACTATTTCTGCCGCCCACCGCGCTCCAGCCCGCCCCTCTGCTCTAGATTTACAGCCTACTTCACCCCTGCGCCATGTGCTTCTGTATTCGGCGCAGTGACTGTCGGACTGCTTCCTGTGTAGTGACTGTCGGACCGCTCCCCGCGCCGGCATCTTCACTGCGCCTGCACCGATTTCGGCGCAGGTAGCAGTCAGACAGTCACTGTGCCTACGCCGAATACAGAAGCGCATGGCGCAGGCGCGGGAATTCGAGCTGGAGCGAGGTTGGCTGTCAATCAAGAGGAGCAAGACGGGCTGGAGGGACGCGGTGGGCGGCAGAAATAGTGAGTAGACGGAGCTTCTAGGTGCTGAAAAGACGCCCCCATAGCACCTAGAGGCTCATTTGCATATCAATAAAAGTATGTTTTTAAGCTTAACGGCAGCAGACAAAGGTGATACAAAAGCGCTGTTAGGTAGTGCAGACACTAGCAGATCGCTAGTGTCAGTCAGCGAAAAATGCCAAACTCTGGTGGTAGAAACTCTTTAAGGTCCACAAATAGTTTGAATAGATCAGGACCACTCATAGGGCAGAAGGAAAGTCCTCTGCTGAATAGTTCAATTTCCTTTTCATGAAGAATGTATTTAGAAAGATTAAAAATACCCCTAGATTGAAAGGTTTCAGTTAAGGAATTGGAGATGGAGTAGGGCGAGGTCTATTTTTTTAAATAAGGGTTCTCTGTTTTCCTTTTACTCTACACCCTCTTCTTCTGCGCTTAGTCTTTTTTTTTTTCTTTTTCCTTTGTGAACTGAGAGGTAGAATAGGGCCGTAGAAGTGGGTTATTTTTAATGTTTGTTGAGGCCGAAAATGTATGGGAGTATGAGGCTGCGTATGTGGACCAAATAAGGAGTCAGAGAGCCGCACCAATTTTGGGGGCCGCCGCATAGTGCTGCGCCAAGTTCAGAGTAGGTCCCACTCAAAGAGGCAACATTGACGAGGTGAGTGGGCTTATTATGCCTTTTGATCAAAATGTACACTAATGCCTCTTGAATAAGTATACAATATAGGGGGCAGTACACTGAATAATGTGCTGAGAAGAGAGTTTAATTAGATCAATGCATAGCTTGTGGATGTGCTATCCAGTTCTCTTTTTCTCATTTGATACATGAATAACTATAATATTACAGTATGATGGATGCAAAGGAGGTATTTTGCGCCACAAAAAATGGGTTTATGTCACCCACAGAGTTAACAGACTGATTAACTATTCTTTTACACTGTGACGGATGCAAAAGACGTGTTTTGCGCCCCAAAAATGGGTTTGTGTCACCAACAGAATTAACAGCCAGATTAAGTATTTTATTTCTGTGTGACGGATTCAAAGGAGGTGTTTTGCACCCCAAAAAAACGGCTATAGGTCACACACAGAATTAATAGCTCGATTAAGTATCAAATTTCTTTGTCACTGGTACAAAGGTGTTGTAATCGCAACGCGCCGCCCCCAGGGCCCTATCCCAGGTCGAGTGGAATGCCGAGTGGTGTGGTGTGACCTATATGTGTCACGGTGCTCCTACCTGGATACAGCGGGACCCCAGGCTTAGGGTCCGAAGCAAATAAAGGGTTAAATAGTTGAGTTTGGGGATGAAGAAAAACTAGAGTCCATACCTGGTGAACTTTAACAGCAGCTTTACTTGGGTAAACTTGATTCCACACAGTATTCAGGCTTTTCTTACATTCAGGCTTTCTTTTGGCTCCAGCTTTGGAATAAACTGGCAGGCAAACTTGGTGACTGCGCTTTCTCTCTTTCTCTGCTGGGCTGACAGGCTTGCTAAATAACTCTGCTTTCTTTCTCTCTGCTGTGCTAAACTCTGCTTGGGTCTGTTTACTGGACTTTCAGCTGGTTCTTGTATCCTTGGATTGGGGGGCCTTAGGCTGTGATCCCCCTCTTGACACTCAGTAAAATAAATTAGCATGGAGTCCGGGTGCTTTACAAGCTACTTCTCTTTTGTGGCTCTTGCTCCAGCCGAAGAACACTTTACTCTGGCTGCTATAACTTTCATGTCTTCTCAGCTCCAATATGGAGTCTAAACTGCAATAAACTAGAACTTCAACCCCCTCCCTTCTGGTAGGAAGCTGAACTGGCCAAGATCTGCCCAAAGTGTGTGTGGGACGGGGGGAGAGAATGGAATGGTGAGTTCCATTCTATCTAGAGATACCCTGTCTCTCTCTCTTCCATATACGCTGCCACCTGCTGGTGAACCAGGCATATTATATGAACAAAAAAGTTTCATAACAGTAATATAAATGCACACTTGAGAAGGACCTGGAAAAAATACACAGATGACATAAGCATTAGCAATAAAATACAGTAGCAGAGTGAAAGAATGTAAATTATGTAAATTATGTAACCACTCCGGGGTGTTACATAATGCACCCACAAAAAATGAATATAAGCCAACCACAGAGTTATCAGCCACATCAAAAGCCTAAAACTGTCCCTCACTGCAGCAGTGCCCTGTCCCTACACTAGTTAGAGCAGAATCGCAGCACAACACATGATCCAGCATTTATGCAGGCAGCGTCATGTGCTGCTCCGGCCAATTACAGCCATGCCAGTACTAGGCTTCAAAGTGCCCACAGCATAAAGGCTTGTTGCCATTCAACTAGCTTAATTATTCAACCAAACCCGAACTTTTGCGGCAAAGTCCATGTTCAGGTGCCCATACCCAGTCTGGGTTCGCTCATCCCTACTCATAGGATAGCTTTCTTACATCTGGAATCATAAGAGACTGATAGCTTTCTATTCCTTTTGGAAGGAGAATTCATTTGCACATTGTTTTTTCAAAATCGCAGAGGAACATTGTATGGCAATGAGAAATATTGCCCTGTGGATCTTGAAGTTATATGGGACATGGAGAGAAATGTCTGACACATAGAGGTTTAAAAAAAAATACAACTCACCCTAAAATACAACTAGACCCGAAAAAACGGTATGGTAATAAACTGTGTAAACGTCTCTATAGCAAACAAGTCACTGAGGTTTAGAGTCGCTAAGAACAAAATAATACATTTTTATTGCAGTGATCAGACAAAAAAGGGGAGTAGATTCTCTCAGTGATTGGGCACACTAGTAGGGAAAGTTTCTAAAAGGTGCACATTGGGCAAATGTATAAATAAGCCTTGTGCAGAAATAGAAGATAGTGCTACTGAATGTGTCAAGAGCACCGGTAGGCGTGATAATGTAGTGTCCAACTTGTGTGTGAATGGGCCACTCCAAATTGCTATATGTCATTTTATGGATTTCCTTTGTCAATGCTGCTAAATTCCTATTACAGGCTGGTAAATGCACTACATATATCTGACACTAGGTGGTGCACTAACCACATTTATATAGGTCAGCCACAGGAAGTTAGTGAGTAGAAGAGTAGAAGGTTAGGAGTGTGGAGGAGGAAAGGAGAGGAGACAGACCTCCTGGCCCAGGGGGTAAAATGCCTGAACTTTTGGAATCCAGAACCAGGATTTATTAATCCTACATTATAGAGCCACTGACCAGGCACTACTTGAACTATACAGGGAGTGCAGAATTATTAGGCAAATGAGTATTTTGACCACATCATCCTCTTTATGCATGTTGTCTTACTCCAAGCTGTATAGGCTCGAAAGCCTACTACCAATTAAGCATATTAGGTGATGTGCATCTCTGTAATGAGAAGGGGTGTGGTCTAATGACATCAACACCCTATATTAGGTGTGCATAATTATTAGGCAACTTCCTTTCCTTTGGCAAAATGGGTCAAAAGAAGGACTTGACAGGCTCAGAAAAGTCAAAAATAGTGAGATATCTTGCAGAGGGATGCAGCACTCTTAAAATTGCAAAGCTTCTGAAGCGTGATCATCGAACAATCAAGCGTTTCATTCAAAATAGTCAACAGGGTCGCAAGAAGCGTGTGGAAAAACCAAGGCGCAAAATAACTGCCCATGAACTGAGAAAAGTCAAGCGTGCAGCTGCCAAGATGCCACTTGCCACCAGTTTGGCCATATTTCAGAGCTGCAACATCACTGGAGTGCCCAAAAGCACAAGGTGTGCAATACTCAGAGACATGGCCAAGGTAAGAAAGGCTGAAAGACGACCACCACTGAACAAGACACACAAGCTGAAACGTCAAGACTGGGCCAAGAAATATCTCAAGACTGATTTTTCTAAGGTTTTATGGACTGATGAAATGAGAGTGAGTCTTGATGGGCCAGATGGATGGGCCCGTGGCTGGATTGGTAAAGGGCAGAGAGCTCCAGTCCGACTCCGACGCCAGCAAGGTGGAGGTGGAGTACTGGTTTGGGCTGGTATCATCAAAGATGAGCTTGTGGGGCCTTTTCGGGTTGAGGATGGAGTCAAGCTCAACTCCCAGTCCTACTGCCAGTTTCTGGAAGACACCTTCTTCAAGCAGTGGTACAGGAAAAAGTCTGCATCCTTCAAGAAAAACATGATTTTCATGCCGGACAATGCTCCATCACACGCGTCCAAGTACTCCACAGCGTGGCTGGCAAGAAAGAGTATAAAAGAAGAAAATCTAATGACATGGCCTCCTTGTTCACCTGATCTGAACCCCATTGAGAACCTGTGGTCCATCATCAAATGTGAGATTTACAAGGAGGGAAAACAGTACACCTCTCTGAACAGTGTCTGCGAGGCTGTGGTTGCTGCTGCACGCAATGTTGATGGTGAACAGATCAAAACACTGACAGAATCCATGGATGGCAGGCTTTTGAGTGTCCTTGCAAAGAAAGGTGGCTATATTGGTCACTGATTTGTTTTTGTTTTGTTTTTGAATGTCAGAAATGTATATTTGTGAATGTTGAGATGTTATATTGGTTTCACTGGTAAAAATAAATAATTGAAATGGGTATATATTTGTTTTTTGTTAAATTGCCTAATAATTATGCACAGTAATAGTCACCTGCACACACAGATATCCCCCTAAAATAGCTAAAACTAAAAACAAACTAAAAACTACTTCCAAAAATATTCAGCTTTGATATTAATGAGTTTTTTGGGTTCATTGAGAACATGGTTGTTGTTCAATAATAAAATTAATCCTCAAAAATAATTCTGCACTGCCTGTAGCTGTGACAACCTTTTCAAAGAATGGAGCAGAGAGTTTGCCTGCCATGAGGGAGACCGACCATGGGTTTATACTAATAGTTACCGAGGATCCAGAGTATATTGAAAGACTGAATAGCCAGAGCAAGATCAGGAACCAAGTAAAGTAAGATCATCATGCCTACTACAGTTGAGCTAGAACCTACCTACACCACCTCACTAAGCCTGTTATTGGGATTTACAGCTTCACCATCTTCATTCATGACAAAGTGCTGCTATGATTATTGCAAGATTACCAACTACAAGTAAAGTTCCTCTTTGGTTCAACCTTTGCCTCTCTCATCATTCTAGTTCATCTCCCAATTGCACCTTACGGTGCTGGCATCCTGAACACAGGGGCCCAGCCACCAAAGCACCCTAAGCGTTACCCAAGTACAATCAAGGGCACCTCAACTTCCATCTGGCTGATGTTCCCTGCAATAGATAGTGCCCCGGAATATTTAGTGCTATCTTCCCCTTCACTGCAGGCTGGCCCAGGGAGCTACAGAAAAGTGAGTACAACTACTACACCCATTCAGCCCACCACTAACGCTCACATATTGCCCCTGTGGTCTGGCACGTTGCAATAACAACACGCTATATTGTTCAGACTGGCCTATTGACCCAGTGGGTGTACTCTGCAGGCTTGTATATATCAAGGAGTACCACCCTGTATTGGTCTATGATTCTAGTGAAAAAAGTATGGGGAGGTATTAACCCTAGTATAATTTAGTGGAGCGCACCTGCACCAGTCACCTGTATAACTGCAGTGCACCGCACACAACCATATTGGGTGGCACTGATTAGTCACTCATTCATACGGACCTAAAGTGCCACTATAAAACCCCACACACACCAGTAAACAGCTGATCAGTCCCGTTCAACTAGCGGAGGCATTCATGGCCTCACAAAGTGTCCCGCTCGATGCGTTTCATCACCCAAAAGGGGAATCATCAGGAGCCAACTTAGTTAAATTAAACGCTAGGATAAGGAGCTGCAAAGACAACACCCCATGGGAGGTATGTGGCAGCGTGTCCGGCGCTGGTATGGCCATAGCGCAGCCGCAGAAACTGCCGGCTTTTAAACGGGAAGATATGCCCCAAAAGAGGCTCGATCAGTGCATTGGCCAATAGGGGGAAGGAGTGATGAGAGATGTTCTCCCCGATACCCGCTGTGCGCGATGTGCCGAATGAGCCTAGAAAAAAGTAAAACATGTAGACTATGTTATAGTGGCAGAATTAAAAGACATCAGTATCAGCGGTGGATAAGGGGACAAAGACAGACACATCAGTTGTAGAAGAAGTTATAAAAAAGGTAGGTAATTATTTACATCAGTACAATAGGGCAGATAGGACCATTTTCCACCTGTGTCCCCGATGAAAAGTAATCCAAGGGAGGTGCTATGGCAAGTAGAAATGATGGTAAGTCCATGGAACATGGGCAAGCTTCAATAGACAGCATTGCTGAACAATTATACAAACATCCATCTGTGTGAGTGAGAATTATCACACATCTGGATTAAATGAGAGTGGTATAATACCACCCATAGAAATAGATTGCAAAGAAAAAGGGGGTCAGTCAGCACATCCCAAAGCGCAGAGGCACGTTGCTATGGCTGAGAACAAGACTGTTAAACAGAACAAGCAATGCAACAGCTCACTGCAAACCAAATAAAGTACAAAATTGCATCATAATAGCAAATGCTGAACTAATAAGTTAGAGATACTTGGCAAATCGTTTTGTACAAAATTATTTGATCGCGTCTGCCGAACGTCAAGGCAATCTCTAGTTAGACGGGTTCCTAACACTAAATATACCTGTTATGTGCCATAGCGGCTATCATAAAATTCAGAAAGTGCAGGTTCCACTTACATGCTGGATCCGCCTGAATTTTTGTCATTTTCGGTGCCAAAATGGCCTCCATTATATCCAGGGAAAGCAGTTACCAGCATGCACGCCGGGCCCACTCCACACTACCCCTGGCGCCACATGGTCACCAAGAACTGCAATGAGAGTCCACACACTATCTCTCTCCTGGTGCCAGATGGCTTCAGTGAGTGGGGGGGAGCGGGCCAAGCTATATACTAACACTAATTAAAATCAACCTGTGGGACAGACGAGCTGGAAGGAGTGCACGACTGGGAAGGCAGCCACACCTCCAGTACAAACTGCAAAGAAAAAGGGGGTCAGTCAGCACATCCCAAAGCGCAGGAGCACGTTGCTATGGCTGAGAACAAGACTGGTAAACAAAACAAGCAATGCAACAGCTCACTGCAAACCAAATAAAGTACAAAATTGCATCATAATAGCAAATGCTGAACTAATAAGTTAGAGATACTTGGCAAATCATTTTGTACAAAATTATTTGAGCACGTCTGCCGAACGTCAAGGAAATCTAATGTTAGTATTTAGCTTGGCCCGCTCCCCCCCCCACTCACTGAAGCCATCTGGCACCAGGAGAGAGATAGTGTGTGGACTCTCATTGCAGTCCTTGGTGACCATGTGGCGCCGGGGGTGGTGTGGAGTGGTCCCGGCATGCATGCTGGTGACTGCTTTCCCTGGATATAATGGAGGCGATTTTGGCACCGAAAATTACAGAAATTCAGGCGGATCCAGCATGCATGTGGAACCTGCACTTTCTGAATTATATGATAGCCGCTATGGCACATAACAGGTATATTTAGTGTTAGGAACCCGTCTAACTAGAGATTGCCTTGACGTTCGGCAGACGGGCTCAAATAATTTCGTACAAAACGATTTGCCAAGTATCTCTAACTTATTAGTTCAGCATTTGCTATTATGATGCAATTTTGTACTTTATTTGGTTTGCAGTGAGCTGTTGCATTGCTTGTTTTGCTTAATAGAAATAGATAATCCACGAGATGGAGCAAAGGCCAACTAGAACCCCAACTATTTTTCTATAGCCCCTCCCCAAAAAAAAAAAGATACTGTGAAAACAACTCTAAATGTTTTGTGTGAATCATGCCTCATCAGCACTGCATCCCTCATATGTATAGCAACTGTTTCCATTAGACAAGATTTTGGTTTCTCTTAGCCTGTAATGGCAAGCATGGATATTAAAGGGGTTATCCAGTAATATATAATGATGACCTATCCTCAGGTGGGGGTCCAAGTCCCAGTACCCCAATATTAGGCCTATTTCATGCGCAGATGGCAACACAACAGTTGATAAATGAGACAGGGCTGCCCTTTTCCCTGTCCGTGCTCCGCCCCCCTTATTTAGACATGACCTGAGTAGAAGAAAAATGGGAAAAACTCACAGATTGCAGCGCAAAAGTTAGTAAATCCGCAACAGATATACACCAAAAAGTGCCATATATCTGTTCATAAGTAACCCCCGAAAATTACACAGCTCCCTTGCTGGTGGAGATTTCCATTCTGACAGACGGACCTGCACAGGTTATTAACGGTGGTGCTTCTGATGCCAGCAGGGAATAGATTAAGACCGGCATGTAATAGACCAGTCATGATTAATGTCCTCTAAAGATGATTCAGTGTCCAGCCAGATATCGGTATGTGGACCATTGAATGATGAGATCAATGTAACATAAGGCGTCTTACAGAGACAAGTCTCCAGGATTCAGCAGGACGGTCCTGCACTGCTGCCATTGTTCCAGGACGCCACGTACCATACGGATAGAAGGGATCGGTAATAGATTATTCTTCCAGGGCAGACTTCTACTTCTTGTCCTGCTGATTGGCTGCTCTTCTGTAACTCCCTGTTGGTAGCATATAGAAGGTAAGTCTATGGGTATTGTAGTTGGCTGTTTCTTCTAAAGGGGTCGTCCCAGTTATTGAAAAAAAATCTAACATCAGCAATATTTGTGATAATATAACATATAATTACATATTTTATCCCCCACTGCTTCCAGTGCTGCCACTATGATTCTCTCCCTCATCCATGATGTCATCTTTGTTGCAGAGTTGCTGTGCCCATATACCCCGGATACGTCTGCAGCCCATCACTCAGCAGCATGTGAGACATGACCACTGAGGACAGTGATTGGCTGCAGTGGTTACATGGAATTTACATCAAAGTCAAGCCAACCACAGGAAGGATGGGAGTAGTAGTGCTGGAAGTGGCGTCTGTTTATTTGGCAGCAGTGATTACATCCCCATATACTCTACACGACTGTTGCAGCCAATTACTGGCTTCAGTGGTCATGTGCCATATACTGCTAAGGCCAGTGAACGGCTGCAGTGGTGTCAGGGCTATAGAAGCATATGTCACTGCTGCAGCCAAGAAGATGATGTCATGGTTGTATTGGCCATGAGGGTTGTAGTGACAGCACTGGAAGCAATGAGAAATAAGATAGGTGAATAGATATTATTTTATCACATTAGATGTCCAGGCTGATTATTTAATGACTTGGACAACGCCTTTAAGTTAAACATTTTATTAATACACGAAGGTGACCATGTATAGTCAGTAATAATCTTGTACTATGGACGCCATTGATCTTCGCTCATTTATTTTTGTATTGTAAGATTCAATAAAGATGAAAAATTTGTTAAAAATTGCTTTTTAAAAATTAAATAAGTAAACAGCAGCGATCCCACAGCCTGAGAATTATATGTTATTAAAATGTTAGAGAAATGTCATCCAGACACCAATATCGTCTGTTATAATAATCCACCTCGCTGCCATATCGCCAATGGACGAAATACAAACAGTCTTCATTTTTATCCTAAACCTTTATTCTATATAGTAATGTATACGTAGTAACATCACAGCCCCCATGTCACATGACCAGTAATGTCCATATGATGATGTCATAATATCAGATAAGCAATAATGAGAATCTAATGATGTCACAAACGGGAAGGTATAAAAAGCCCAGTCACCCAAAGTTCCATTGAGGGTTTCTGTAGGCGTTTGCAGAGCGAGGATCGTTCTGTGCGATTTTTTGCAAATATGGCAAAAAGAAAGAGCTGGAAGCGAATTATCGTTCTGTCCGACTCATCGGACAGCAGTGAGGATGAGGATTTACATCAGGTGAGTGACACTAACTGTGAACTTAAAATTATATGTTACAGTATAAACGTAATGGGCCAAAACTATAATTCTAGACAGGGGATATATTATACCAGTCCTGACCTCATCTGCATAGTATACACCAGGACAATAGCAAACACATGGCAGTCATTATAATTAGCATTGGGATTGTAGATTCCATAAGTGGGACCATTGTGCAGTTCTTTATTTCATGTTTCCTTATTATTCCAGACTCATCCAAGAAAGAAGCCGGTTCCCAGGTCTCCAAGACTAGAGGACGAAAATGGCTTCACCACCACCATCTTATCTGGACAACCAGGTACAGTGCTTTTAATGAGGACTTTTCATAGGAAACAGAAAGATCGGATCTCAGCTGGACATCTGGGATGTTTCTCCAACCATAGATGTCCATGAGATAACTTGCCATATAGTGTCAGTGTGAATAGTGACAGATTCTGGGTGGATTGCTGTGTAGATGTGTGCGGATGATTCACTTTCTTACTGTTTAGCTGTTGAGGTTTACCTATTGTTATTATACACATTTTACTTTTCATTCCACAGATACACCAATACCATCATCAAGCAGCGTCATTGGCATTGATGTCACCAGGTATGAAAAAATAATAATACACCTTTAATAATGGTCAGATCCAGGAGCCAAGCAGCTGAGGCCTCAATGGGAGTCATTTCTACTGAGGTCCTCAGTGTACACCAGATCGTGTGGTTCTTGGTTACTGATCTACTGCCTTCCACCATGACTTGGCCATTATTTGATGTATTGTTAAAGTCCTAAGATTAACCTCTCAGCTGCTGATATATCGTTCTGTATTCATTTTCACAGGGCCAATGACATAACATCTGATGATGATGACGACTCTCAAAGTAGAGAATCTTCCACACCTAAAAGTAAGTTATAAATCACTGTGTTTTCCAGTTACAATCCAGGTTTATGTTATTGGACACAGAACATTTCTCAATTCTCTGTCCTGTTATCTGTTCTTCATAGGGATCAGGACTGATACAGGGTCTTCTGATACCTCTATAGAGAGGGACTCTCCAATTACCATCAGTGACAGCGATGATGAATCCACCATTACACCAGGCACTGCTGTCACAGGTCAGTTTGATATCATTCAAGTTCATCTAAATATATATTTGTCTGTGAACTCAAAGTTCAAGGGCCTACCTGTTCCCCCTTATCTCCTACTTATAGCCATTATCTCTGATCAGTATTTAATACCATATTGTTCACTCTTTTATTACTTCACATTTCTGTACAGATAAAGCACCATCTGAATGTGCGGAGAGATCCACTCCAGAGGAAAGGTGAGATATGTCGGTTTACTATTTACTATGGTAAAAGCCCCTGTAGCCTCTTGCTGGTGGTGGGATAAATGTAATTTCCTCTTCATATTTTGGGATAAGTGACAGAATAGATATTCAGATGTTCAGAGACTGGACCTAAGGCTTGATGATTAATATTCTTTCTGCTTTCTTTCCAGGACACCTCTGTGTAATACTTGTGGCTGTGTCATTAAAGACATCACATCGCCCACATCCACTTACACCACCTTTTTCCAGGAGTTAAAGCAGGAGCTGGTAACAAGACTGTTCCATCACTACAACAGAACCACCTTTGAGAACAAGGTATCTTATTATCAGTTTCTAGATGACATGTCCACAAGGTCCTTATTACCTTGAGAGGACCATCGAAATATGTTTTCTCTTAGAGGAGACCTCTACTTCTTTTACTTGCTGTATGTCAGTGAATGAAATGTAGATGGAATGGACTTTGTTTTCTTTTTCCACTTATTTAGCTCCCTCAGGACTTACAAATAACCTGGAGTAAAAGACTAACATCTACAGGTGGTCGTTGCAATAATGTGCAGGATGGTATGGAGCGATATTCCATCATCGAACTGTCTGAGAAAGTCTGTGATTCTGCAGGTAGGTCTCACATCACCTCCATCTTACAGCTTCATATAACACCCTGTATACGGGGTAGAAGCTGCCATGAAATGTCCCACCTGTGACAGAAGTAACAGGCGGTTACTTGGGATGTAATACGTCTTTTATACTCATTATACATATAAATTATTTTCCCTTTAGACCGAGTAAGAGACGCATTGGCCCATGAGATGTGTCATGCTGCCTGCTGGCTTATTGATGGAGACCTAAACGCTGGACATGGTCCATTATGGATGACGTATGCCCAGAAAGTGACCTGTGTACATCCGGAGCTGCCAAAGGTGGACATTTACCACTCATATAACATCAATTACAAGTTCACCTACCAATGCTCCTTGTGTCATCACAGGTAAGAGGATATTAGACCTATAAAGAACAATAACTATGGGATGGCTTCAGGGTGATCCTGCTGATGGTATTTTATTGTAATTAATACTACTTCAGTAGACTGATGCATGGGGCTGTTTTATGGGTAAAAGGGGTCAGGATGCTGCATATTCTATATTTTGTGCTGGGGCTGTTTTCCTGTAGCCAGTTATTCATATATTGGTGGAGATTTTCTGTTGTTGGTACAGTTTATATCTGTCCTGTAATGATCCATTTCTGCCTATTAACCAGTAATTTCTCTGTCTCCACAGCTTTGGGCGTTTTAGAACCATCGCTCAAAATAAAGCTTATTGCAGGTTTTGTGGGGGCAGATTACATCTCCTGACCACCAGCCAAAATGATGAACATCCATCTACAAGTCATCATACTCCATCCAACAAGACCAATAGAGAGAACTATGGTAAAGCCAGGAAAGCAGCGTATGGACTCAGCCACCAAAATGTCACCCAGAAAATCAGTCCTGGCGCCTCTAGAAAGAGGAAATATCCTTAATGAATCTCCTTAGTGAACACCTCTTCATCCAAGACTAAAGATCCTGCACCGGCCCTGCATGCTTTTCCGAAGACAGAGAATTTGGGGGAAACATCGCAGATTACATGGTTTTATAACATATCATGCCTATAAACATCAGTCTACATGGACATTGTCATCTGTGCCAGAATCCCTATCAATACGGAAAAAGCAAATGTACATCCAGCTATGGGCCAACTGCAGTGGAAAGAGAAGAGTGTGACCAGGAGATAAAAACAACAAAATATAAAAACAGAACAAAAATTACCCCTTTCCAAAGAATGTGCTGCTTCTTCTGATGCTGAAGATCCTGCTCAGGCCCTGCATGCTTTTCTGAAGGCTGTGGATTTGGAGGTCTTGGCTTCTACAAACACCAAAGAAGTAATTGATAACACCACCTGTCTACATGGACAGCACCAGAGTCCCCGCCAAGCCTGGGAAGAGCAGATATAGATACCAGCAATTGGCCTCTAGCAGTAGAGGAAGAAGAATGTGCCTAAAGAACAACTACAGAGCGGAGCCGACCATTGCTCCCTGTTTTCCCCCTTTACCCCTACCCCAAACTAAAAACATAAAAATACAAAAACCTTAAAAAAAAACAAAAAAAATTTCCTTTCCCTTTTTCCCCCTAAATAAAAAAAATACATAAATTATCCTACCCCAACCCCAAATCCCCTAAATAAAAAAACAAAAACATACCTCCTTGTGTCTTGTATTTTCTTTGCTATCCTCCTGGGACTGGGGGCGTCCTCTTTACTACAATGCTATGAGGGAAGTGCTTGTGTTTATCACCAAGAAGTGTCAGCGTTCTGCAGATTTCTGGGTGACAAAAAGATCCAGAGATTCATCTGTTGCCTAGAAAGAGAGGGCGGTACAATAAATCCTAGTTGCTGTTCCACATTAGACCAGTAAATAATTAAAGATTAACCACTTAAGGACCACAGGTTTATACCCCCCTAGTGACCAGGCCCTTTTTTACAAATCGGCACTGCACAACTTTAACGGTTTATTGCTCGGTCATGCAACTTGGCACCCAAATTAATTTTACCTCCTTTTCTTCTCACAAATACAGCTTTCTTTTGGTGGTATTTGATTGCTGCTGAGATTTTTCGTTTTTCTGATATTAATCAAAATTTTCTCAAAAAAGTGTATTTTTAACTTTCTCTGGTTAAATTGTTCAAATATAATTACATTTCTATACAAGTTTGTGTCAGAATTTATTGTGCTACATGTCTTTGATAAAAAAAATCCAATAAGTATTATATTTATTGGTTTGCGCAAAAGTTATAGCGTTTACAAACTTTGGTACAAAAATGTGAATTTCCGCATTTTGAAGCAGCTCTGACTTTCTGAGCACCTGTCATGTTTCTTGACATGCTAGAATGCCAGGATAGTATAAATACCCCCCAAATGACACCATTTTAGAAAGAAGACACCCCAAAGTATTCGCGGAGGGGCATGGTGAGTTTATGTATGGTTTATTGCCTAAAAATGCCCTCCTAAAAGGTACTCGTTGGAATACCTTGGGGTGTCTTCTTTCTAAAATGGGGTCACTTGTGGGGTATTTATACTGCTCTGGCATTTTAGGGGCCCTAAGGCATGAGAAGTAGTTTGGAATCCAAATGCATAAAAATGCCCTGTTAAATCCTAAAAGTACTCATTGGAATTTGGGCCCCTTTGCGCATCTTGGCTGCAAAGAAGTGTCACACATGTGGTATCGCCGTACTCAGAAGAAGTAGGGCAATGTGTTTTGGGGTGTATTTTTACATATACCTATACTGTGTGTGAGAAATATCTCTGTAAATGACAACTTTTTTTTTTTTTTTTTATACAAAGTTGTCAATTTACAGAGATATTTCTCTCACCCAGCATGGGTATATGTAAAAATACACCCCAAAACACATTTCCCTACTTCTCCTGAGTACGGCGATACCACATGTGTGACACTTTTTTGCAGCCAAGATGCGCAAAGGGGCCGAAAGTCCAACGAGTACCTTTTAGGAGGGCATTTTTAGGCATTTGGATTCCAGACATCTTCTCACGCTTTAGGGCCCCTAAAATGCCAGGGCAGTATAAATACTCCACATGTGACCCTATTTTGTAAAGAAGACACCCCAAGGTATTCTGTGAGGGGCATGGCGAGTTCATAGAAGATTTTTTTTTTTGGCACAAGTTAGCGGAAATTGATATTTTTTTTTTTCTCACAAAGTCTCCCTTTCCGCTGACTTGTGACAAAAAGTTCAATCTTTCATGGACTCAATATGTCCCTCAGCGAATACCTTGGGGTGTCTTCTTTCCAAAATGGGGTCATTTGTGGGGTGTTTGTACTGCCCTGGCATTTGAGGGTCTCTGCAATCATTACATGTATGGCCAGCATTAGGAGATTCTGCTATTCTCCTTAGGCCTCATGCACACGACTGTTGTTTGGGTCCGCATCCGAGCCGCCGTTTTGGCGGCTCGGATGTGGACCCATTCATTTCAATGGGGCCGCAAAAGATGCGGACAGCACTCCGTGTGCTGTCCGCATCCGTGGCTCGGATCCGCGGCCCCGCAAAAAAAAATAACATGTCCTATTCTTGTCTGCGCTTTCCGGACAAGAATAGGCATTTATATTGCTGGCGCCCGTTCTGTTAATTGCGGAAGGCAACACTGGCGCCTTCCGTTTTTTGCGGACCGCAAAAAACGGCACGGTCGTGTGCATGAGCCCTTATATTGAGCATACGGGTAATGAGATTTTTTTTTTTCGTTCAGCCTATGGGCTGAAAGAAAAAAATGAACGGCACAGATTTCTTCATTCACATCGATCAATGTGGATGAAAAAATCTCTGCCAAAAAATGTGCAAAAAAGAGGGGAAAGGACATAGGAGTGCTTGCGAAGTAAAGCTGCGATCGCTAATAAAGATCCAAAAAGTCAAAAGTGATCTTTATAGCGCCGCAGCGATTTTATGGTGTTTTTGCAGTGATCATAAAAATTTCTGTCACTGCGGTGGGGCGGACTGAACGCAAGTGTGCGCACAAGATCAGGCCTGATCGGGCGAACACTGGGTTTTTTGTAGAGCCTAAGGTGACCCTAATGTTCTGATATAGATCTGATTGCGATCAGTCTTGATCACTTACAGATACTATATAGTACTAGTGCTGGTTAGCGACAGCGATGACGCTAATCAGTTACTAATCAGTGACTGCGGTGCGGTGGGTTGGGCGCTAACTACCTAAAAAGTAGCTAACTAACTGGCGGTGATAAGGGACCCTTAGGCCCCATTCACACGTCCGCAATTCTGTTCCACATTTTGCGGAACGGAATTGCGGACCCATTCATTTCTATGGGGACAGACTTTGTCCCGCTCGGCTCCGGAATTGCGGATCTGCACTTCCGGGTCCGCACTTCCGTTCCGCAAAAATATAGAACATGTCTATTCTTGTCCGCAATTGCGGACAAGAAAAGGCATTTTCTATATAGTTCTGGCAATGTGAGGATCCGCAAAATGCGGAAAGCACATTGCCGGTGTCCGTGTTTTGCGGATCCGTGGATCCGCAAAACACATACGGACGTCTGAATGGAGCCTTACAGGTGGGGTGATCAATGACAGGGGGGTGATCAATGACAGGGGGGTGATCAGGGAGTCTATATGGGGTGATCAGGGGTTAATAAGGGGTTAATAAGTGACAGGGGAATGTGTGTGTAGTGTAGTGTGGCTTGGTGCTACTTACAGAGCTGCCTGTGTCCTCTGGTGATCGATCCAAGCAAAAGGGACCACCAGAGGAGCAGGTATATCAGACGCTGTTAACAAAACAGCGTCTAATATACCTTTCTGATGCGATTTTTTTAACATCTACAGCCTGCCAGCGAATGATCAGCGCTGGCAGGCTGTAGATCAACTTGTGAACTGCGCGATCCTGTGAACGCGCGCTCCTGTGAGCGCGCGTTCACAGGAAATCTCGGGTCTCACGAGATGACGCCAATAGGCATCGCTGAGCCCTGAGAGCACTGCCGCCTGGACGCCTATCGGCGTTACGCGTGCGGCAAGCGGTTAAAGAGGTTATCCAACACCTATTATGCCCCCAAAATGCCCGGGCACTTCATACGGGTTATTGTTACCCTGCTCCCCGGCAGCAGTGTCTCTCCTGATGCTCGCATGGCCGCCGCTGCATCTCCCCTTCGTGAGGATCAAAACATCTGGTAAGGGGGGTGGAGGGGGCAGTTAATAGCAGGACCAGATGGGGACCAGCCTCCCTAGTGCAGCATCCCACTAGTGTACATGGGCTCTGCAAAAGCTTGTTATGTCATGTGTTGTATCGTGCTGAATTTTATTCCTATGTGAAATCCCTGTTACCAGGCTGTCAGGTGCACTACACACATTCCACCACTAGATGGGGATAGCACCACAGTATATATAGCTCAGTTTAGTCCTAGTCAGTTGGTAAAATGTAGGAGTTGGAGTTAGAGTGTGGAGGTTGAAGGAGATGGAGTGAGGAGCAATGGAGAAGGAGAGGTCCCCTCTCCACTCAGCTCTCTCTCTTGGGCTCCACGGCCCAGAGGAGCCAATTTATATCTCAGTGTCAAGCCAGGAAAATAGGCAGAGGTGAAGTCTGTATTCTACAATCCACTCTTCCGGAGTGTCAACTGGATTTTGCTAAGTTGATTGTGGAAAAGACAAAGGAAGGACAAAGCCATTATTCTAGGCTCTAGGCGCCTTTGTGCCAGGGTGAAGGATTTATTAGCTTCCGGCAGCCTCACCGTTATTTTATGGACAGATTGTGTGTAAAAGATAAAGACTTGAACTACCTCTACTGAGACTGAAGCAAGGCAAAGAGCTGAATATCAGTGAGTACATAACTACCTACGATAGCCTGAGACATAACTACATGTACAGCCTGTTACTGGGATTCATCACATCCAACCTGCATGTTTATAACAGACTGCTTTATTACTGGATGTAAACTGTTGTCAAGATCCTGGTTACAGTAAAGTTCTTAGTTGGATTCAAACCTGCCTCATTCTTCTATCTCCATACTACAACCACTCTCATCATTTTGCACCATCAAGGTGCTGGCGTCACAACATTACCTAAATCAGGGGCCCAGCCGCACAAGCACTCAGAAAACCAATCACCATCAAGGGCCCCTCGATCTCCATCTGGCCGGTGTCCCCTGTAATAGAGTGTGCCCCGGAGAATCCAGTGCTGTTCTCCCCTTCACTGCACTGCTGGCCCAGGGAGGCATCTGCTAACCGTGAGTTACCGATGAACTGTTGTACCCTTCGGCCCACCGGGAACCTCACGTGTTCTACCCCTGTGGACCGGCACGTTGCACTAGCATTGTGGGTGACCCTGGGGAGGCTCATCCTCATTGTGGCCTGCTATTGGCTGACCCCCTCCCCCTGTTTGTTTTAATCCTCACGATGGGGAGATGCAGCAGCGGCCATGCGGGCATCAGAAGAGACACGGGTGCCCGTGAGCAGGGTAAGTATAACCTGTATGAGGTGCCCGGGCATTTTGGGGGGCATTATAGGGATTGGATAACCCCTTTAATCATATTTGAGATCTAAATGATAATTGCATTATTTCTTTATGTTATGTCATGCTATGTACAGGGGTGCACCTAACTTATCTGCTGTCTGAAGTGAACAGCAAAAAGCCCCCCCCCTTCCCCAAAGGCCGTACAATTAGACCGCAGACCCTAATGCCTCATTCACACGTCAGTGTTCGGTCAGTGATTTCCATCAGTGATTAGGAGCCAAAACCAGGATTGGAGCCTCCACAGACATAAGGTATAAGGGAAAGATCTGCACCTGTTCTGTGTTTAGAGCCGCACCTGGTTTAGGCTCAAAATCACTGACCGAACACTGACAGTGTGAATAAGGCATAAGGCCGTCTGCACATGGTGCAAATTTATGCGCAAGAAATCCGCACCAAAACAGCACATAAATCCGTACTGTTTATTGTGTTTTGGTGCATTTTTTTTTGCGAATCTGATGTGGATTTTCCGCAGATTTCTTCCTTTCATTGAAAAGGGTGAAATCCGAATAAGAAGTTGACAATAGCTGGCATCCTGCAGATTTTCCGTACAGCAGGTCAATTTCTGCACCTAAGAAAAAAGCAAAGGGGGTCATTTATCATGCTGAAATACGTATACGTATATTAGGCGTATTTGAGGCACAGATTGCGGTGCAATGGTCCATTGCGTCGCAATCTGCGACTACTCCCCGCGCTCACGCCCGGTCTAAAACTGTGGGCGTGGCGCAGGCTGGCCCGTCTCATTTACCATTTTCTACACCTGCTTTAAGCCTCATTCAGATGTCAGTGTTTCACGGACGTGTGATGTACGTGTTCTCCACGGACAGCACACCTCCCCATTCATTGGAATGTGTGTATTCACACATCAGTGTTTTAGCACGGTCCGTGGGTCCGTGTTTTCAGCACGGATGCATGTCCTATCTTGATCCGTGTTCCCGGATCCCTCACACCCATTATAGTCAATGAGTTCATGAAAACCACGGATGCAACACGGATGCCATCTATGTTGCATCCGTGTTTCACGGATCATTAAGAAGAGATGCTTTAAAAATTATTTTTCAGCTGTTCAGTGTCAGTGAAACACGGATGGCACACGGACAGCAAAAAACTGACCCACGAACAAAACACGGATCCTTCACGGATGCATCACTGACCACCTGCTCACGGATTTGAGCGCGGACACGGACGTGTGAATGAGGCTTAAAAAGACTCCGACACAGGAGGAGATTAGTAAATGTGACTAAAACAATGGGCCTCATATATCTAAACTGCCTGAATAAAACTGTTTTAGTTGCCCATAGCAACCAATGAGAGCTCAGCTTTCTTTTTTTTCTGAGTCCTTTAAGAAATGAAACGTGAGCTCTGATTGGTTGCTGGGGGTAACTATTACAGTTTTGATAAATGAGGCCCAATTAGTCTGTCCAAACAAGGAAACATTAGACAAAACCAGGCACAAACCACAATAATAAATGACCCCCACTGACTACACCACTAATGCAGGAAGTGTGAATGAGACTCACTAACAACTACCCCTTATATGTTATATGTTGCTATGTAGTTGTACCCTTTTGTCGCCATGTAGCCCTAGCCTAAATCATGCTCACTGCATTGACTAAGTGGCCATGTAGGCAACTAATGACCACAGAAATTCTTAACCCTATCCCCCCACACTGCTACACCAATGATAAAAGAGAGGGGTGCAGATATTAAAGGGGTCCTCAGGGACTGTTAACCCATGGTCAGGGGGCTGCTACTCACTGTGACAAATTAAAGCAACAAAAAACAGCGCTGACCTGTCTCTGTCACTTCCAGGTAGGGTTGTCACCTTTCCCAACCAAAAATCCCTGTCAAGTTAAGCCACACCCTAAAGGGGGTGTGGTTGTGGGGGCGTGGCTTAACACAAGGTGTTAAGTCGCAATCATACTGTGGCTCCCAATAACATTTTTGCCCCTTTTAGTGCCTCCAGAATTAATAATGTAGTAAGTAATAGTAATGCCTCCATTAGCACCCACCCAGAATTAATACTGTGCACATTAGTGCCCCCAGTAATATTAATTCGGCCATTACTGCACCCCAGAATTAATGCCCCCATCAGTACCGCCCAGTAAGAGTAATGAACCCAATAGTGCCCCCCAGTAAAAATAATGCTCCCATTAGTGCGCACCAGTAAGAATATTGCCACTATTTGTGCCCCCAGAAGGAATAATGCCCCCAGATTTTTGTTTGCCCCCATTAGTGCCCCCAGGAAGAAAAATGCCCCTAATTTGGGCCCCCAGGAAGAAGAGTGCCCCCATTAGTGCCCCCCAGGAAGAATAATGCCTCCCATTATTGCCCCCAGTTAGAATAACGCCCCCCATTAGCGCTTTAGTTAGAATAATGCCCTTATTAGTGCCCCTAGTTAGAATAAAGTCCCTCATTAGTGCCCCCAGTTAGAATAATGCTCCATTATTGCCCCAGTTTGCTTTTGAAAAAAAAAAAAAAAGGCCCCCTGTGTAAAAACAAAACAAAACAAAAATTAACCTCCTCCACTTGATCAGTGAACGCCCCCTGCTGACTGGAAGCTCAGGAAAGGACCTGCGCTCCAGTGTGATGGCGTCTCACAGGTCCTGTCCTGAGCATCCAGTCAGCAGCACGAGCAAATGGAGGAGGTAAATGCTTTTTTTTTTTATTAACATGGGGGAATGGAAGCACTTATTAGTAGCAGTCCACACAGAAAAAAAACTACCGGCAAGGACACTAAATAACCGGTCTTGCCGGTGAGATTCCAGGTGGCAACCCTACTTCCAGGGCCTGCTGAACCAGAAATTTGATGTCTACATGCACATCAATCAATGACCTCAGCAGTGACATCGGTCACAGGACATTGGTGCACAAATCACTGCTGAGGTCACATCAGGGATAGGAGTTCGGCACTGGATCTGGATTGCTAGTCACAGGTGAACTTTTCCCCCCTTTTTTAACCACCTTGGCCAACCTCCTAAGGGCTCATTCACCAGGCCGTTGTTCAGCCGTACCGTGCATTGGGCAGGGCACAATCTGCGGCCCCAAATGCACGAGCACCATCCATACGGCTGCCGCAACGGATGCAGACCCATTCAACTTAAAATGAGTCTGTGATCTGTCCGCACCCAAAAAAAATAGAACATGTTAAAAAAAATTTCGTTCCGCACCGACTTTCGGAACTGCGGACTTATTCAATTGCATGATGCGGGGTGCACGCGGCCAGTGCCTGCATATTGCGGAGCCATGTGCATGAGTCCTAAGTCACATTTTTCAGCTAATCATATACCAGATAGGTAGATCTAATAGGAGAACTGTGATTTCATTCATCCAATTACCGTATTGTTCACTTTATAAGATGCACCTAGGTTTTAGAAGAGCAAAATAAGAGAAAATATTATATCAGACCTAAGACCAGACTCCTTATCTTCATCAGACCCCCAAATTTGACCCCAATCTTCATCAGACTTCAGATTAGGCCCCCATATCATACCCCTGATAAGACCCTAGTATCAGACCTCAGATCAGATCCGCACAGCAGACCTAAGATCAGACCTCGGATCAGACCCCCATGTCAGACCACATATCAGTACCCCCATATCAGACCTCAGATCAGACCTTAGATCAGACTCCCATATCAGACCTCAGATCAGACTCCCATATCAGACCTCAGATCAGACTCCCATGTCAGACCACATATCAGTACCCCCATATCAGACCTCAGATCAGACCCCCATATCAGACCTTAGATCAGACTCCCATATCAGACCTCAGATCAGAACTAAGATAAATAAATAGCTTTCTGCTCTGCTGCCACTCTGCAGATCTGGCGGTCTCTCCTGCAATTACTGCTCCCTGGTCTTCTCCGGGCCTGTGCTGCACTGTAGCCTGACTGCGTGCAACATCAGGTCATAGGGCACACGCATTACATCCTGATGCTATAGGCAGTCAGAATACAGTGCAGTGTCCGGAGGTAGATCTGGAGGTTAATGAGGGGCCTCATTAGCAGTAGGACTATAGAGAGTATGGAGGGTCCAGGTAGATAACTTCAGAATATTGTGGTCAAGGGTGAAATCCGCAGTTAAAACCACAAACATAATTGACATGCTATAAATTTGGCAATATGCAGTGCAGGTCAATTTCCGCACAGAAAAAATGAGTGTAAATGAGACTTGTGTAACCCCATACACTTTGCTGGTACTGTACTGTACTGTACATTGCAGTTTTTCAGCATGCAAATCTGCTTGGAAAAAAGGCACGTATTCTGCAATGTGTGCAGGTGGCCTAACGGTGGCTGCAGAGATTTAGGCCTCCTGCACACGAACGTATTTTTTTGCGGTCCGCAAAAACGGGTCCCGTTTGTCCGTGACCGTTTTTTCGTCCGTGGGTCTTCCTTGATTTTTGGAGGATCCACGGACATGAAAAAAAAGTCGTTTTGGTGTCCGCCTGGCCGTGCGGAGCTAAACGGATTCGTCCTGAATTACAATGCAAGTCAATGGGGACGGATCCGTTTGACGTTGACACAATATGGTGCAATTTCAAACGGATCCGTCCCCCATTGACTTTCAATGTAAAGTCAAGAGTTAATATACCATAGGATCAGAGTTTTCTCCAATCCGATGGTATATTTTAACTTGAAGCGTCCCCATCACCATGGGAACGCCTCTATGTTAGAATATACCGTCGGATTTGAGTTACATCGTGAAACTCAAATCCGACAGTATATTCTAACACAGAGGCGTTCCCATGGTGATGGGGACGCTTCAGGTTAGAATATACTAAAATAACTGTGTACATGACTGCCCCCTGCTGCCTGGCAGGTGCTGCCAGGCAGCAGGGGGCAGCCCCCCCCTGTAGTTAACACATTGGTGGCCAGTGCGGCCGGCCCCCCCCTCCCCTGTAGTTAACTCATTGGTGGCCAGTGGGCCCCCCTCCCTCCCCTGTAGTTAACTCGTTGGTGGCCAGTGGGCCCCCCCCTCCCTCCCCTGTAGTTAACTCATTGGAGGCCAGTGGGCCCTCTCCCCTCCCTCCCCCTCCTAATTAAAATCTCCCCCCCTATCATTGGTGGCAGCGGAGAGTACCGATCGGAGTCCCAGTTTAATCGCTGGGGCTCCAATCGGTAACCATGGCAACCAGGACGCTACTGCTGTCCCGGTTGCCATGGTTACTTAGCAATTTGTAGAACCATTATACTTACCTGCGAGCTGCGATCTCTGCGTCCGGCCGGGAGCTCCTCCTACTGGTAAGTGACAGGTAAGTGACTGGTAAGTGATTGGTGGCACTGGCCACCAATGTGTTAACTACAGGGGGGGGGCCACTGGCCACCAATGAGTTAACTACAAGGGAGGGAGGGGGGGCCGGCCGCACTAGCCACCAATGTGTTAACCTCCTTAGTGACACTATGGTGCCAAGCTGGGAATGTGACACACATAGCACATATGGGAGGTCTGCTTACTCACTAGACACACATCATACATGTATAAACATACATATGCATACACATACTTTGTACACATGATTTACACACTGTTCACACAATTTAAACTCTGTACATGTTGCACATATGCTGAAAGTATGGTCAATAATTCCAATGTGCGAAGGGAGCGGCTGGGGGAAGACAGAAGTGATTTTATTGAACATGTTCTGGAATGAACACATGACCTTCAGTATATGGGGATACAGGAAATGTAGCAGTAAATCCTGTCCTCCTATATTAATACACATCTCTATATTCAATAATACATTCTCAATAACAGGTATAACTTTCCTATAAGAGATATTAAACCATTAACATGAGAGTTGCTCTCGGATTCTTTAATCTGCATCACAGTAAACCAATAGTGCAGTATAATATCATAGAGTGACATCAGCTTCTATAGTAATCATAGTCACTACATATTGGTACCATGTGAAACCTCATTGTACTTCACTAGCACTGGTGCATACTTTATATACTCACACTGCATCACCAGCAGCCTTAGCTGATTATAGGAATGTGTTTTACATCATTTTAGCCTATTTATGGCTCTGAATTTGTGTTCCCTTACCTGGAATGAACATACACATAACCTTCAGTATGGGGATACAGGAAATGTAGCAGTAAATCCTGTCCTCCCATAAACCAAGAACTGCGTTATTCAGTTCCCCTTTGCTGTTTGTAGCTCTGCTATTCAAGCTTTCGCTCTGCTGCCATCTACTGGTGGTTAATAGCAATGTCATGAATTTAATATAATACAGTCATACTTGTGGATTGTTAAAGCTAGAAATTATATAGATATTAGTTTATTCTTATGGGGTGCCTATTTTTTTATATCTCATACATACACATACATATAAGGACTGTGCAAACATGCATATACGCACTATACACGTGTCTACACAACTATGTAAACATGCATATACTCCAATACTGTACACAGGTAAACACTGTAGCGCAAAAATGATCTGAATATAGAAATTTCTAAAATTCTAATTGTATCAAATAATGAAACAATATACAAGACATTCTCTAATATACAGATAAGAACCAAACACTTTCTGGATGAATATAATAATAATACAAATCTATACCTCAGATCAAAAAGATGGACTTTAAAGGAGTAAAGAGGGACTTGGGTTAGAAGTAGAGACTGTCCCTCCAAAAAAGGGACACTTGTGAGGTCTGACCGTCTGCACTGGACACAGTTACACACTCCCTACTAACTACACTGTAACTTTCCTCTTTCCTGTAGTCTTTTCCTCTGTACTGAGGGCAGCTTCTGTCTCCACTGATCAGTGTTTGGCAGCTTCTGTGTCACGGGGTTCCGAAGGTGCACTCGGTCCCCTATCGCCCGCAGAACTGTTGCTTAGCTTTTGGAATGAGGATCTGTGTTTGACCTCATTCCCAGGGCGGCTTTACTAGCTGGGTGGCTCCCTGCTCCTAGTCTGCCTTGAGCACCGAGCTGATCACTCGGTGCTCGACTGGTTGGTCTGTCGGTCATGTGACGCTGGCCACGTCACATGACCCTCACTCCCCACTATAAATACAGGCAGCCTGCTGGCTACAGGTTGCCTGTTAATTTCTAGGTTCCTGGCTATTTGTTGGACTGCTGAATACTTACCTGATCCTGTTCCTGACCATCCTTTTGCCTGCTCCTCTTGTACTGCGCTTCCGTCCTGGTATTGTGACCTCGGCTCCCACCTGACTACTATCTTAGGACTCCTCTTGTACTTCTCTGCTCTCCTGGTATTTATGACCCCGGCTTCTCCTGACAATTCTCTGCTTGCTCCATTTGTACTTTGTAGCTTTCCTGGTATTGACTCGGTCCGTTCACGTCCTGTTGTTTGTCTGTCTGTCATCCCTGCACTTACTCCAAGTTAGGGATTGCCGTCCAGTTGTCCCCTGTCATTAGGACTCGCGAGGCAAGTAGGCAGGGCCAGGGGTAAGGGTGGAGCGCAGTGGTCACTTCCCTCCCCCCTGTGTGTGTGTGTGTACGCGACCGTTACATTCTGTCTCCACTGATCAGTGTTTGGCAGCTTCTGTCTCCACTGAATAGTGTTTGGCAACTTCTGTCTCCACTGATCAGTATTTGGTAGCTTCTGTCTCCACTGATCAGTGTTTAGTAGCTTCTGTCTCCACTGATCAGTGTTTAGTAGCTTCTGTCTCCACTGATCAGTGTTTAGTAGCTTCTGTCTCCACTGATCAGTGTTTAGTAGCTTCTCTCACTGTTGTGAAGCAGCAGGTGGAGGGCAGGGAACTGCTGACTGACGGCTCCCAGTAAGACAGTGCTGGGAGTAGGAGGTAAAAGGATTGGTAGCAGGACCTTTCATAGAAAGCCTGAACTAGACAGAGAAGAAAAAATCTGCAGGTCAATGGATGTCACTAAATAGTATGGGGTCAATGAGAGCTATAGACAACAGCTTCACACATCATCAGTAAACAGTCACACAGCTAACATGCATAACTTGTGCCTATTAAAATAGGTGCAGAGCGGATTGATGGTGGTTGCATGATATATGGACATCCCAAGCTTTATATATATTGAGCAGCAGCTTAGAGGTCCGGCTAGGCTTCCAATGCAGAGATACTGTTGTGTGACAACTGAGTCCTACTTGGAGCTTTCTGCCTCACCTCACTTTAACTATAGCTTCTACAGTGCCACTGCCTCCCACAGACCTAGTTCTAGGAGCACAACCCTGGTGTTTGTAAAAGGTGTCCCGCCTGAGGCGAAGTGCTCAACTTGCCTCATGGACAATGTGTAAGCCGTGTATCGGGGTAGGCTCCCCAGGATACAGCAAAGTCACGAACGAGGAAAGCAACTCCAACACGAGCTTTTGCCAAAGCAGTAATTTACTTAAATGTGGCAATGAGCACAACCACAAATGCTGGGAACATACAATAAATTTACGTACACGCAGCCCGAAGATGGAAGTCGGAGGAAAGTGCGATAATTTACCTACTGGCGGGCACAATTAAGCAGCCACGCCTTAACTGTTATTACACTAAAAGATCAAGAACAACTGTTTGGGTATGTGCTACGGGCTAGCCTGCGGTGCAGCACAACAGCTTACAGACTTACAATGCTCTGCAGTATTCCCAATCCCATAACTGGTCATGTAGCACGTGCCTGAGTATTCCTTCTGAGCAAAACGCCAGCCTGGCTTGAGTTTGTGTGGAAGTTTATCAGCTCTCCAGTGTGAAATGTCAAATTAAATTGTGGAGTCCTTGCAATGAACAGCCAGCAACACTTGTGGACTGACACAAACAGAAATCCTATCTAACTAACTACAGGCCTGGTCTCAGTCTCTAGGATCCTAGGCGCCAACACTGTAATGAGGTGCGTGCACGATCTTACCGACCCAGGTCTGCTCTGCCTCAGCTGGTGGCAGTGAACCGAACAAAAGCTTCTCCAACAAGTATGCGGTACCGCAGTGTATGTTGCTTTGCTCCTCAGCTCTCATCAGTCTTCCTGGAAGCAATCCTCATTCCTCTGGACAGGATCAGGGCCTTGGACACACTCAGCTTCACTGGGCAGTAGTTCTGGTCACCGAATGATGCTTCCACAACTGGAAATCGACGGATCCTCCTCACACACAGCTCCTGTATCCACTTGCAAGCTCTCCCCAAGATGGCTGCTCTATCTCTTCCTCTCCAGGCTTTTGTAGCTCCACCTCTCAAAGAATATAGGACAATATTCTACAGTCTGAAGCTGTCTTTAGGAAACAGCAGCATTTTGTAGCCAAACAGCAGAATGTCAGTCCAGATATTTAACTTAATTTACACATACAGTGTTCAGACAATGAGGGCTGTTTCCCCATCTCACAAGTGAAGCCCTGGCTATGTATTGCACCCAGTAGAACCATTTATGGAGAGCACAGCCAGGGTTAACAATCCTGGCTTAACTCTTGTAGTAGTTTAAGTGTGGACTGGCTCTACCCCTAGCTCTAGTCAGTGATAGGGAGAATTTAGAAGGGAAAGGAAGCTGTGAGTTGTGTTACCTCTTCTTAGGCCCAAAAAGCTACAGAGACTTACAAAGAAAAAAGGAGGAAACTAGAGAACCGAGAGTTTGCATGGCCAAGCATTGGAGTCAGTAAGGTAACCTGTTTCCAAAAGCAGTTAAGACTTTACCACAGTGAAGGGAACTTTCAAGACACCGTTCAACCCTGGACATGACTTGGACAGTCTTATCTCGAAAAATCTGTATGCTTCAGTAGACATTACAGCCATGTTCTATCAGTGGGCATTAATTAAACCCAATAGAAACATGAACAAATAATGACAAACACTTATATATGGATGAATAATGGCCACAATATTTATTAAGGGGTTACATAATGATTATAATTAAAACCTTTTATTAAATAAATAAATACCAAAACTGTTAAAATATAAACCATTAATAAACCATCAAGCTGAACCATATCCACCCAGCGTGAGCTTGGAGACTAAACCCCCTCTAATAAACACTATGACAGCTCCAAAAGTTAATGTAAAAGGGTGGGAGGGTGGGCGCTGGTCTTCTTTCTTCTCAGACTGGCATCGAACCTCAGATGGTTCAGTCTTATAAAGGGAAAATCTTGAATAACTTGAATAACCAATTAACTGTTGTCCAAGATGTCCCCAGCAATCACCTATAAACTTAAGGTATTGACACCTAAAGCTGGATGACAACCAATGCAGGTATCTTTAACCACGGAATGTGTCCTTTGGTGCAGCCTGGCCAAAGACCCTAGCAGGGAACTTCCTGGTGGGTTTATGATCGGTGGGCCTCCCAATTAATGCTCGGAGCATCGGGTCTGTATATACCTAGCTGTTGGTTGAAAGTTCTTGGAAATGAGGTGCAAGTCACTTTCCTGAATTCAAGTGTATAGCCACCATGAGTACGACGATACAGTTAAATACTGCAGTGGGGCAAGGTAGCAGATGGCTGCCTGCCCCAGCCTACACTTTCATAGGCCACAGTCCACTAGGCCCGAAGCGTATGAAAAAAAAAAAAAAAAAGAGTCCTATGTATAACTTTGAGCGCCGCATCTAAAGAGATTGGTCAGTTCTCCAACAGTCAAATAGTTCAATACTGAAAAGGTGTGTCCTGCTCTATTAAATATAAAACACCACAATGTAGACAACAACTTAACATCTTCTTTTACAAGTTCTCCCAATGAAGATCTTCACATTCTATGGGTTGTATCGTTCTTCCTTGCCGACCAATATCATCTGAATGTATCACTTTCATAAACCGGCTTAACAATATAGCAACCCACAATAGTGAGGCAGCACTACGATACCGGATCCACACTCCAGGGTTTTATTATACTGACAAAGTTAAAATAACAAGGTGCATGTAAAATCACAGATCCCTCTCTGGAGCTGCCCGACTCGAATTTCAGGTCAGCTTCATAAACAACCTTTTCGGGACAATTCTTAAATACTATTCACATAAATCTTTTTGGATGAGGAAGAATGATACAACTCATAGAAGTGAAAACCTTTGTTATAAATACTTCCTTATAAACATCATCATACCTGGTCCTGTCAAAGTGCAGAGGGTGCGGCAGTTGCAGAGAGAACTGAGCCTCTAGGTGTAATGGCAACGCCCCTAATGCTCCTAGAGGCTTATTTGCATATATTAAAACATAATGCTGGCACACATGGACATGCGGGCACATATGGACATGGGACCAACACAGATGCCCTCAGCTGCCAAGCGCACATGTAACAGATCAGCCAGTTTCATAGGTACAAATCTGCTGACAGATGCCTTTCGTCTCGTACAGTGCTAAGAAATTGTACAAAATTATAGATAAATGGTAATAAGTGTAGAAGGTGACTTACTTTACCAGTGAGGGGTATGCAGGATAAGCTCAAGACACTTAAACCCACTCCTCCCTCGCCGAGATCACCTTAAAAGTATAATAAACTTCAATGATGTAGCTAGGACTTCAATGGAGAGTTAGGAAGTTCTTTATTTTAAATCAGCTCAATGCATTACTTAATAGTAAGTCCCCTTCTTCATGAGCATAAGAGCATACACATAGCATAAAAAGACACATATAAATAGAGATAAAAATGTATTGTCTAAACAATGGAAATTCATAAATGCCTAAAAAACCTGAAAATCAGGAAACTGGAAATGATGGGGACGTCACTTCTGGTTGCGGACCACTTTTACAGAGAGGGTATTGCTAAGAACACAAAATATAGCCCTTTTCATATATATATATATATAATATCAAATAGTAATCAGTTAATCCTGAAATAAAAAAATTTGTGCGGTGGCTCACCCGCTAATTGATAAGGAGTGGGTGCTCCAACCAATAAACTCACCCAGTCTAAAAATGCGTATATTCAAAAATGTCTTCAAATATGGTTAGGCACACCTTTATCTGGACATAACATGGATCCAGGGTTAATAATAAACACTTTTATTAAATATAGCAAATTACGTAAATTAATAGATTAAAAACAAATAAAAATAGGGATTTTTCTCCAAAAAACTATGTACAGTCGTGGCGAAAAGTTTTGAGAATGACACAAATATTAGTTTTCAAAAAGCTTGCTGCTAAACTGCTTTTAGATCTTTGTTTCAGTTGTTTCTGTGATGTAGTGAAATATAATTACACGCACTTCATACGTTTCAAAGGCTTTTATCGACAATTACATGACATTTATGCAAAGAGTCAGTATTTGCAGTGTTGGCCCTTCTTTTTCAGGACCTCTGCAATTCGACTGGGCATGCTCTCAATCAACTTCTGGGCCAATTCCTGACTGATAGCAACCCATTCTTTCATAATCACTTCTTGGAGTTTGTCAGAATTAGTGGGTTTTTGTTTGTCCACCCGCCTCTTGAGGATTGACCACAAGTTCTCAATGGGATTAAGATCTGGGGAGTTTCCAGGCCATGGACCCAAAATGTAAAAGTTTTGGTCCCCGAGCCACTTAGTTATCACTTTTGCCTTATGGCACGGGGCTCCATCGTGCTGGAAAATGCATTGTTCTTCACCAAACTGTTGTTGGATTGTTGGAAGAAGTTGCTGTTGGAGGGTGTTTTGGTACCATTCTTTATTCATGGCTGTGTTTTGGGGCAAAATTGTGAGTGAGCCCACTCCCTTGGATGAGAAGCAACCCCACACATGACTGGTCTCAGGATGCTTTACTGTTGGCATGACACAGGACTGATGGTAGCGCTCACCTTTTCTTCTCTGAACAAGCCTTTTTCCAGATGCCCCAAACAATCGGAAAGAGGCTTCATCGGAGAATATGACTTTGCCCCAGTCCTCAGCAGTCCATTCACCAAACTTTCTGCAGAAGATCAATCTGTCCCTGATGTTTTTTTTGGAGAGAAGTGGCTTCTTTGCTGCCCTTCTTGACACCAGGCCATCTTCCAAAAGTCTTGGCCTCACTGTGCGTGCAGATGCGCTCACACCTGCCTGCTGCCATTTCTGAGCAAGCTCTGCACTGGTGGCACTCCGATCCCACAGCTGAATCCTCTTTAGGAGACGATCCTGGCGCTTGCTGGACTTTCTTGGACACCCTGAAGCCTTCTTAACAAGAATTGTACCTCTTTCCTTGAAGTTCTTGATGATCCTATAAATTGTTGATTGAGGTGCAATCTTAGTAGCCACAATATCCTTGCCTGTGAAGCCATTTTTATGCAACGCAATGATGGCTGCACGCATTTCTATGCAGGTCACCATGGTTAACAATAGAAGAACAATGATTTCAAGCATCACCCTCCTTTTAACATGTCAAGTCTGCCATTTTAACCCAATCAGCCTGACATAATGATCTCCAGCCTTGTGCTCGTCAACATTCTCACCTGAGTTAACAAGACGATTACTGAAATGATCTCAGCAGGTCCTTTAATGACAGCAATGAAATGCAGTGGAACGTTTTTTTTTGGGATTAAGTTAATTTTCATGGCAAAGAAGGACTATGCAATTCATCTGATCACTCTTCATAACATTCTGGAGTATATGGAAATTGCTATTATAAAAACTTAAGTAGCAACTTTTCCAATTTCCAATATTTATGTAATTCTCAAAACCTTTGGCCATGACTGTACACTTAGTAACATAGTAGTAACATAGTAGATAAGGCCGAAAAAAGACATTTGTCCATCCAGTTCGGCCTGTCATCCTGCAAGTTGATTCAGAGGAAGGCAAAAAAAAACTGTGAGGTAGAAGCCAATTTTCCCCACTTTAGGGGAATAAAAAATTCCTTCCCGACTCCAATCAGGCAATCAGAATAACTCCCTGGATCAACGACCCCTCTCCAGTAGCTATAGCCTGTAATATTATTACACTTCAGAAATACATCCAGGCCCCTCTTGAATTCCTTTATCGTACTCACTATCACCACCTCCTCAGGCAGAGAGTTCCATTGTCTCACTGCTCTTACCGTAAAGAATCCTCTTCTATGTTTGTGTACAAACCTTCTTTCCTCCAGACGCAGAGGATGTCCCCTCGTCACAGTCACAGTCCTGGGGATCAATAGATGATGGGATAAATCTCTGTACTGACCCCTGATATATTTATACATAGTAATTAGATCTCCCCTCAGTCTATTTTCCCCTCAGTCCCCTTTTTTCTAACGCGAATAACCCTAATTTTGATAATCTTATAGGGTACTGTAGTTGCCCCATTCCAGTTATTACTTTAGTTGCCCTCCTCTGGACCCTCTCCAGCTCTGCTATGTCTGCCTTGTTCACAGGAGCCCAGAACTGTACACAGTACTCCATGTGTGGTCTGACTAGCGATTTGTAAAGTGGTAGGACTATGTTCTCATCACGGGCATCTATGCCCCTTTTGATGCAACCTATTATTTTATTGGCCTTGGCAGCAGCTGCCTGACACTGGTTTTTGCAGCTTAGTTGGTTTTTTATTAAAATTCCTAGATCCTTTTCCATGTCAGTGTTACCGAGTGTTTTACCATTTAGTATGTACGGGTGACTTGCATTGTTCCTTCCCATGTGCATAACTTTACAGGGCTTTTTTTCTGGCGGAACACGCCGGAACGGCGTTCCGCCACCTATTTTCACTGACTCGCCCCGCCCCCCTTTAGTTACTGGGCCCAGCCGGCCCGCTGCTAGTGGTGTCACTAGAGGGGGGCAATTCCTGCCCCCCATGTTGTTCTTTGCCCCCCCCGGGTGCCCCACCGCTGATTCTCCCAGGTGAATACTAATGAGCGCTTCCATTATGGAAGCGCTCACTAGTGTACCGAAGGACCAGGAAGTGGTGAACGCTCTGTACTTACCACTTTCTGGTCCTCGCCTGTCGGCTGTGCAGGGCTGCGCACAGCGTGAGGGCGCTATGTGACCTCACGCTGTGCGCGCCAGTTCAGAGCACAGTCGACTGAGGAGAAAGAAAATTGCATGCGGCGTCCGTCCAGGAGCAGGAGAGGTAAGTGGATTTTTATTTTATAAAAAATGTGGCTGCTGGGGGCATAATAGGGGCTAATTGCAGGCATATGGGGGCTAATTGGAGGCATATGGGGGCTATGGTGGCTAATTGGAGGCATATGGTGGCTAATTGGAGGCATATGGGGGCTATTTGGAGGCATATGGGGGCTATTTGGAGGCATATGAGGGCTAATTGGAGGCATATGGGGGCTTTGGGGCTAATTGGAGGCATATGGGGGCTAATTGGAGCTATATGGGGGCTAATTTTAGCCATATGGGGGCTAATTGGAGGCATATGAGGGCTAATGAGGTATATGGGGCTAATGATGCATAATGGGGGCTAATGAGAGGCATCATGGGGGCTAATTAGAGACACAATGGGGGCTATTTAGACTATTAGAGGCATATGGGGGCTAATGAGGCATATGGGGCCAATGAGGCATATGGGGGCTAATAAGAGGCATAATGTGGGCTAATGAGGCATAATGGCTTATAATGGGGGCTAAGAGGCATAATGTGGCTAATGAGGCATAATTGCTTATGATGGGGGCTAATGAGGCATAAGGGCTGATATGGGGGCTAATGAGAGGCATGGGGGCTGATATGGGAGTGATGAGAGGCATAATGAGGGCTAATGAGAGGCATAATGTGTCATCCACAGATGCCCCCATAACAGTGTGTCTTCCACAGATCCACCATAACAGTACGCCTGCGCACTGACGAGAGACAGAAAGAAGGGGAAAGAATCCGCTGAAGTAAGCAGAGGACGGCACAGCAGACGACTGAATAGCTTATTTTGTAAGTAAATAGTTTTATTATAAATGTATCCCTGCATACCGCAATTCTCTCGTATTTTGTAATCTTATTTATATATACTTATTTTGTTTTTGCCCCCCCATTTTTGACTGTGGTATCTTTGTGCCCCCCCCCCCTCATATATTGTTCCTAGAGTCGCCACTGCCGCGGGCACTGGCAGCCTGGCTGTCACGACCGTCACTGGCAATTTTACTTGCATCCCTGTTCTCTAAAGGGTCGGTTTTAGGGGGCGGTCCTAGGGGTGGGTAGGGGCGTGGCTGGGGGGGGGGGTGAGTTCCACCACCTTTTCTCAGAGAAAAAAAGCCCTGGTTAAACCTTATCTGCCACTTATCTGCCCAAGCCTCCAATCTATCCAGATCGCTCTGTAGTAGTATACTGTCCTCTTCAGTGTTAATTACTTTACACAGTTTAGTGTCATCTTCGAAATTTTTTATTTTACTATGCAAGCCTTCTACAAGATCATTTATAAATATATTGAAGAGAATAGGGCCCAATACTGACCCCTGAGGTACCCAACTAGTGACAGTTACCAAATCTGAGTGTGTACCGTTAATAGGTATACACTTAGGTATACAAACCATAGATCATACAAATGTTAGTCTTTCCATAAACACCAGACTAACGACCTAAAATATAATGGGAATTAAAATAGACACGTTATCACTAGAGTTGAGCGGACACCTGGTTGTTCGGGTTCGACTGGTTCGGGACCCGAACTTGACCCCGAACCCAATTGAAGTCAATGGGCACCCGAACTTTTGAGCACTAAAATGGCTCTAAAAATGTAATGGAAAGAGCTAGAGGGCTGCAAATGGCATCAAAATATGGTTACAGATAAGTTTTAAAACTGTCTGCTGTCGTTTACCCCTGGCTGTGCTGAAGTTGTGGTGAAGGTGTTACACTGACCGGTTGAAGAGCCGGTAGAGGATGAGGAAGCGGAGTTGGAGGAGGAAGCAACAGGAGGCAAACTGAAGTGCCCTGCATTCCTCGGTGGTGGAAGGACATGCGCCAAACTGCTATCCGCCTCAGGCCCAGCCGCCACTGCATTTACCCAGATATAACGTCCCTGACCGTGCTTACTGGTTCACGTCCTCCACATCATGTTCCACCGGTGGGCAGTAGGAGGCGTACTGTCTAGAGGACGGCCGTTCAGCTTTTGCACCCTGATCCCTCTTCTGCTGTGCTGGTGGCTCTGTGCGACCTCCGCCTCTTCCTCCGAACTACATAGGTCACTCGCATGACCTTGATTCCATGTGGGGTCAAGGACCTCATCGTCCTCCACATCATCTTCCACCGAGTGTTCACCCCTGCCTTCCTTGTCGGTCTGCACACTTTCGAAAGCCCCAGCAGTTGGCACCTGTGTTTCGTCATCATCCGAGACACGCTGCGATGGTCCTCCCATGTACTCATCTTGAAAGATAAGTGGTTGGGCATCAGTGCACTCATTCTCTTCTACTTCTGGGGCAAGGCTAGGTGGATTGCCCTGGGAAAGCCTGCTAGCAGAGTCATCAAAAAGCAGAAGAGACGGCTGCATGGCTTGGGGCTCAGACTGCTTGGCTGATTTGCAAGGGTATGAGGTGAAAGACTGATGGACATCGGCTGCAGGTGCCAACTCTGATCTTTCAGCAGGAGACTGGGTGGGAAACAATGTAAAGGAACTGGAGGCACTGTCAGCAACCCAATCTACTATCGCCTGTACATGATAGTACTGTTCGTAGAGCCGCATTAGGCCCGACCAAATACCGCTGAAGGTTCTGTCGCCTGCTCGCACCTGAGGAAGGGGTTTCACTTGTGCTTGTAGATGGCACAGATCGACCACGTCCTCTCCCTGTAACAGGCGCTCCACCAGCAGCACCACGACCGGGGCCACGTCCCTTATTTGACGCTCTCCTCATATTTCTCAAATTTAGGATCTTGCCCAAAATGGGTGTTTTTTTAATAACAGAATAGAACAACAGTATCTAAAGGGTGTATCTCACAATGACATGCAGCAAAGGCTGCAAAATTAAGATTTTTGCCCTAAAAAGGTGTTTTTTTAAATAGCATAATAGAACAACAGTATCTAAAGGGTGTATCTCACACTGACAGATGCAGACAAGGCCGCAAATTTAGTTTTTGGCCCAAAATGGGTGTTTTTTTAAGAACAGAATAGAACAGCAGTATCTAACGCATGTATCTCACACTGACAAATGCAGCAAAGGCTGCAATATTAAGTACTTTGCCCAAAATGAGTGTTTTTTTAAACCCAGAATATTATTGCTGTATTTCAAGATTTTATCTCACACTGACAGATGCAGACAAGGCTGCAAATTAAGTATTTTGCCAAAAATGGGTGCTTTTTTAATACCAGAATAGCACAGCAGTATCTAAAGCGTGTATCCCACACTGACAGATGCAGACAAAACCGCAAATTAAGTATTTTGCCCAAAAAAAGTTTTTTTAATAACAAAATATGACAGCAGTATATAACGCTTGAATTATGCAGCAAGGGCTGTAAAATTTAGTATTTTGCCCAAGTGGGTGTTTTTTTAAAACCCAGAAAAATATTTCTGTATTTTTAGCTTAAATTGCACACTGACTAATGCGGCAGAGGCCCCAGATGAAGGTTTTTGCCAAAAATGGGTGTTTTCTAAAACACTGAAAATTATTGAAGTATTTCAAGCTTGTTTTTAAAAATCACAGATGCAGCAAAGGCTGCAATATTAAGTACTTTGCCCAAAATTGGTGTTTTTTTACTAATAGAATATGACAGCAGTATATAACGCTTGAATTTCACACTGACAGATGCAGCAAGGGTTTTAAAATTGAGTATTTTGCCCAAAAATTATTGCTGTATTTCTAGCTTAAATTGCACACTGACTAATGCTGCAAAGGCCACAGATGTAGGGTCTTGCAAAAAATTATTTTATGCAAGTTACACAGAACTTGGATAAAATGGCCGCCGCCATTAGTAGGCATGGCTGTGATGGCTTCTAAGAGCACAGAGTTAAACGCTTGTTGATTAGCTGCTCTGCATCCTTTCAAAAAGCGCCATATAATAGCCGAACACCGGACCCAAACTTTTACTGAAATGTTCAGGTTCGGGTCCGGAGTCCAAAAATCCTAAGGTTCGGTACGAACCCGAACTTTACTGTTCGGGTTCGCTCAACCCTAGTTATCACCAATGGCAATGTGACCCGATGATAATTCCTTGTATGATAATATCCAAGATACCACCCACAGATTGTAATCTATCGGGTATTCAAAAAGTCATTGTTAGCACGTGCTAATAGAAACACACTGATAGTATTGCAATAGTGGCAAAATATATTCACACTAGTGATAATACGATAATGTATACCGTGATTGTAATTTATCACAATAACGCCTCTGCGTTTATAATCCTATCAGCGGCCTACTGCCATCTAACAAAAAAACGCAAAAGTCCAGACCGCACCAACGCAACCTCTCTGCGTGTCCGAACAAGGTAAGTGCTCAGTGTCTTATCTGTATCTCATTTATATCCTATATCCTATATCAATCAGTTCAAATGACAATTTGCATATGTGAAGCACTCAAATACCGTGTTACAATAAGAAATATTACAGCGATCCTGCTGGTTAGTATGTATAATGATGCAGGTTGTTTAGCAATGCAAGTTGTTTGGGCTTCTATATACTGCGCAGATGATTTGTCAATTGTCCTCTATATCTGATAGAGAAAGAAGTCCAGACAGTAGGGCTTGTTGATAATGCTGTCAGTCATTCACAGCCTTACATGGTCGCTTGCATATATACAGTATGTCTTTAGCCCTTAAATTGCCAGTTACTCACTGTTTGTAGACTTATGGAGGAGTCCCGTATCTGCCGTGGCGTCCCACATGTATTGCAGCCTGGGAAACGCTTACCTCCGAATCTCCCTTACAGTGAGTCCCGCTGCACTATAATCTGCTGGGCACAGGGGCGTAACGATCACGGTCGCAGGGGGTGCGACTGCGACAGGGCCTGGCGGGGGGAGGGGGTCCGCTGTACTAACATGTAATGAAGCGCTGTGACGGGGCCCGGCATAAAGTACAGTGACAATGCCGGGCCCCGTCAAGGCGCTCCATTACATGTTTAATATGAGGCAAGGTGGGGGAGCTTTGCGCAGAGGGGGGGAGGAGGAAGAGGGGGGACGCGCGCACTCACTCACATACACTCGGCCCGGCAGTTCTTGTCACTGCCGGGCTGTCTCCAGATCATCAGTGAAGCAGGAGCTCTAGCGCTCCCTCTGCTGGCCGCACATCACGCTGCTGGCTGTGGAAAGAGCTCTGAAGGCCCGGGAAACTGCCTTCAGTACAGCCAGCAGCGCGATGTGAGTCTGGCAGCGCAACATCCGGGAAGAGGGTAAATATGTGTTATTTTTTATTTTTTTTCCTAACACTGCAGACTGGGCACAACTAGAGTGAGGGGGCACAAAAGTGGGCATCTCTACTGAGGGGGCACTTAATCTGCCATAACTACTGTGAGGGGGGCACATATAAAGGCATAACTATGAGGGGGCACATATATCAATTACTGTGAGTGGGGCACATAATCTGGCATAACCGCTGTGAGGGGCACATATGTGGGCATATTTAATGTGAGGGCCGCATAATCTGGCATAACCACTGTAGGGGGGCACATATCTGGTATAACTACTGTGAGGGGGCACATATAAAGGCATAACTATGAGAGGGCACATATGAAGGCATAACTACTGTGAGGGGGGCACATAATCTGGCATAACCACTGTTAGGGGCACATATGTGGGCATATTTAATGTGAGGGGCACATAATCTGGCATAAACACTGTAGGGGGGCACATATCTGGTGATAACTACTGTGAGGGGCACATAATCTGGCATAACTACTGTGAGGGGGCACATATCTGGGCATAACTACTGTGAGGGGGCACATATCTGGCCATATCCACTGTGAGGGGCACATATCTGGTCATAAACACTGTGAGCAGGCACATATCTGGGCATATCCACTGTGAGGGGCACATATCTGGGCATAACTACTGTGAGGGGGCACATATCTGGCATAAATACCGTGAGGGGGCACATATTTGGCATAACTACTGTTAGGGGGCACATATTTGGCATAACTACTGTGAGGGGCACATATCTGGGCATAACTACTGTAACGGATCCCCTTTCGTTAATGGACGCTTCCTAGCTTGCGCCGAGGACCACAAGCACCGCACTGGACACCACAACCTCCGCAGACTCCACAACCGCCGTAGCTTAACTGGAGCCGCGCCGTCTTCTTTCCACCCTGAATGAACCTCCAGCATTCAGGACCGTGTGGGAAAGATCTCTCCTCCAGGGAATATGCAGAGCATAGCAATCCCCAGCGTGATGCAGCAATTCCCTCCAATAACGAGACAAGGCTGCGTTTTGAAGGGTTAGAAAAACATGAACTGAACTGAACTCTTTATTGAGGGCTACCCGCCCGTATTTATGCAGGTCCCCACAATGCATCATGGTTTCCTCCTCTCTGCCCTGGAGACACCCGAAGAGCAATTCAATTATCTCCCAGGACAAAGGGAAATCACCAATATACATGTGGGAACAATAGGACAGGAATCACCACCCAAATACACAAAATCCTCCCTTCTGTCTGGGATATAATTATGGATTAACATAACCATCACAGACAGTAAAAATACAGTTTTTAAACATACACTGTAACTTTTAAACCATACATTCCATCTCCATAAAAAGTACATATTTAAACTCAGCATACATCAAACATAAACACTTCCAAAAATCACACAAATCCCTCCAGCGGATCAAAAGTTTAGTGGAAGTCCTTTATGACCGACCACAAGCGCAATTTCCTGCCCAAAACAGTTCCATAGATTTGGGCTGTGCGGTCGGTCAATTTCATGCAGAAAAACGACTAAGTCCCATCTTCAAACGGGACTTAGTCTCTGGAGCTGAAAGTTCAGTATGGAAGAAGGTAATATGTCCCGGGGCCATAGTCGTAGGGCAGGAGGCTAGCCATAAGTTTTCTACAATGCCCAGTGGCAAATGGCAGTTTGTCACACATCTCCCCTTTGGGGGGAAGACTAACCAGGCACCTGACCTTCTGTCGGTCAGTGCCTCCGTTAGTCGATCTACCAACCCACAGTAACCAAATGCCCGAGTAGCCCACCCACAACAAACAGGTACAAGGGTGACCCACCCACAAGAAACAGTTACTGCACCTGGGTATTTTGCTGTGGTGATGGGGCAACATGCTGTGGGGACTTGAGGGAGGGCAGAGGCCGACTGCACTCTGCCCAGCTGCCAGCTCTTCTGCTGGGGTGCTGAGACCATAGTCCGGCTCAGTAGCCAGAGGAACATGGGAGTCAGCAGGGGTTAACATCGCCTCTGTTAACCCTGAGGCCACGTTAGGAGTTAACTGGGGAGGGGAATTTGTGCTTACCCCCTCCTCCTGTTGTTGTTGTCCTGGTGAGGGTACTGGGGGATCTGGACAGGCTGTCCAGCATCCCGGTAGGTCAGGCGCAGAGACCACGGTCCCATCTGCGCCGTCTGGGCGATTGGTGTCTCCCCTTGTTAGGGTAAGCTGCCGCTGGGGAGAGAGGGTGCTGCGCTCCTCTCCCTGAAACACAGGCTGCCGCTGGGGAGGAAGGACGACACCCTCAGCTCCCTGGGGTACACACTGCCGCTGGGGGGGAAGGACGACACCTTCGGCCCCCTGGGGTACACACTTCCACTGGGGAGGGAGGACGACACCTTCAGTTCCCTGCGGTTCACACTGCCGCTGGGGGGGAAGGACTACATCTTCGGCCCCCTGGGGTACACACTGCCGCTGGGGAGGAAGGAGGGCATCTTCAGCTCCCTGTAACACACACTGCCGCTGGGGGGGAAGGACGACACCTTCAGCTCCCTGGGGTTCACACTGCCGCTGGGGGGGGAAGGACGACACCTTCGGCCCCCTGGGGTACACACTGCCGCTGGGGGGGAAGGACGACACCTTCAGCTCTCTGGGGTTCACACTGCCGCTGGGGGGGAAGGACGACACCTTCGGCCCCCTGGGGTTCACACTGCCGCTGGGGGGGAAGGACGACACCTTCGGCCCCCTGGGGTACACACTGCCGCTGGGGGGGAAGGTGGGCACCTTCAGCTCCCTGGGGTTCACACTGCCGCTGGGTGGGAAGGACGACACCTTCGGCCCTCTGGTGTACACACTGCTGCTGGGGGGGAAGGACGACACCTTCGGCCCCTTGGGGTACACACTGCCGCTGGGGGGGAAGGACGACACCTTCGGCCCCCTGGGATACACATTGCCGCTGGGGGGGAAGGACGACACCTTCGGCCCCCTGTAACTCACGTTTTTGCTGGGGCGCAGGGACGGAATACTTCGCTATCTCTGCCCGATATTCTGCTTCCTGCTGCAGATACTCCGCCAGTTCTCTCCTCACTTCCGGTACAAGTTCCTCTGTTAGGTGGGGCCCGTAGATAGCCAACCGCCTCTTCAGCATAGCGTCAAACCGTACGTGACTATACCAGTATTCCAGCTCTGCTTGGTGTTCCCAGGATGCTGCTCCTCGCACTAGGGAAGCCATCCCACCGCTTGCCACCAATGTAACGGATCCGCCTAGCACCCCGACCGGGTACCTCCGTTGAATGGATGCTCCTAGTGCTTTCCGAGGACTCCAAGCACTCCACTTGACACCGTACGCACTGCAGACCCCACGAACCGCCGAAGCTTGGTTGAGGTCTCACCGTCTCCTACCCACCCTGGACCCACGACAAGGCTCCAGGCTCCAGTGGGTGGACCTCTCCTAAAACCAGAGAGCAGGAACAGCCCTTAAAAGAGCTAGTAGTTATAGCCAGGGGAGTATAGCAAATCTCCCAGCGTATAGCAATCCCCAGCGTCGATCAGTTACCCAAACATCAGCCTCAACATGATAAAGGGTAAAACAGGAACTGGACTGACCTCTTTATTGAGGGCTACCCGCCCGTATTTATGCAGGTCCCCACAATGCATCATGGTTTCCTCCTCTCTGCCCTGGAGACACCCGAAGAGCAATTCAATAATCTCCCAGGACAAAGGGAAATCACCAATATACATGTGGAAACAATAGGGCAGGAATCACCACCCAAATACACAAAATCCTCCCTTCTGTCTGGGATATAATTATGGATTAACATAACCATCACAGACAGTAAAAATACAGTTTTTAAACATACACTGTAACTTTAAAACCATACATTCCATCTCCATAAAAATTACATATTTAAACTCAGCATACATCAAACATAAACACTTCCAAAAATCACACAAATCTCTCCAGCGGATCAAAAGTTTAGTGGAAGTCCTTTATGACCGACCACAAGCACAATTTCCTGCCCAAAACAGTTCCATAGATTTGGGCTGTGCGGTCGGCCATCTTCAAACGGGACTTAGTCTCTGGAGCTGAAAGTTCAGTATGGAAGAAGGCATAGGCGTGCGCACGGGGTGTGCCGGGTGTGCCTGGGCACACCCTAATCACACCCCTGTGCTCCACCTCCTGCACTGCCGCCTGCCGCTTGAGCCCCGGCTGCCAGCCCTGCACAGCTTCAATGACATACATCTGCCCAGACTGCTCAATGACATACATCTGATTACTCAATACTATATAGGACTGCTCCTGTGCTCCGTCTCCCGGTCACTCACTCCGACGTCACGCACCTGCTCCGCCTGCTTCATTAATAAAGTGGGAGGAGCAGGTGCGTGCGGCGTGACGGAGTGAGTGACGTCACATTACGCTGCCGCCGGCCGGCCGGCTAGTTTGAATGTTTGAAGAGCCTGCTTGCCCGCCCAGTGCCCACTGCCCATGCCCAGGCAGCCCAAACTGTGAATCCTAGCTGAAGTCCTGTCCCAGTAAGTTAGTAATAGATTAGATAGTACTAGTACGTACAACTTGGCACAAGTTTAATTACAACACTTTACATAAGGAACTCGGCGGGGTCTTTCAATAGTTGCCGGCCTCCACCCACTGTTGGGGGTCACTGTCAGAGACACTGTTATGGGGGAAAGATCTGTGGAAGATGACACATATATAGCACAAGATGCTGCTATATATGTGTCATCCACAGATCCCCCCGGCCCCCCATAACAGTGTCATCCACAGACCCCCCCTGCATCTGTGTCAGATTCCACACAGATGCCCCCATAACAGTGCCATCCACAGATATCCCCTTAATAGACTGTTAAGGGAATATATGTGGATGACACTGTTATAGGGGCATCTGTGGAATATGACACTGTTATGGGGGATCTGTGGATGACACTGTTATGGGGGGGATCTGTGGATGATACTGTTATGGGGCATCTGTGTGGAATATGTCACCTTTTATGGGGGATCTGTGGATGACACTGTTATGGGGGGGATCTGTGGATGACACTGTTATGGGGGGGATCTGTGGATGACGCACTGTTAATAACAGTGCGTCATCCACAGATGCCCCCATAACAGTGTCATCCACAGATGCCCATAACAGTGTGTCATCCACAGATGCCCCCATAACAGTGTCATCCACAGATGCCTCATAACAGTGTGTTATCCACAGATGCCCATAACAGTGCGTCATCCACAGATGCCCATAACAGTGCATCATCCACAGATGCCCCCATAATAGTGTCATCCACAGATGCCCATAACAGTGCGTCATCCACAGATGCCCCCATAACAGTGTCATCCACAGATGCCTCCATAACCGTGTGTCATCCACTGATGCCCATAACAGTGTGTCATCCACAGGTCCCCCATAACAGGTCCACAGGTCCCCCAATGTAGTTTAAAGTTTTTGTCTTTTATTATATTCTGGCTTTTGCTTAAAGGGACAGTAATTTTTTTATTTTATTTTTTAGTTATGTATGATGCTTTTTGATAATAAATAAATGTAGTGGTGCTATAATGTGGACCCCAGGCCTCTCTGATGTCCTGCAGGCTGGGCTGGCGCTGTGGCAGCATATGGTTGGCCAGGCAGCAGAAAGGCTCTGGGGCTGTCATTGTGTGCTCTGGAACTTTTCCCTTCACAGCCACTGCTATCTCTCTCTCTCGTACAGTGCAGACTCTGCAAGAGGCTTTCCGTTTGCTTTCCGTCCTCATAAAAGTCTATGGGAATCAAAACGGATCCATCTGGTTCCCGTTATGTAAGACGGAAAACAAAGTCCTGTCGACAGGACTTTGTTTTCCGTCTTGCATAAGGGGACCCAGACGGATCCGTTATGCTTTCTCAAACTTCTTTTAGGACAGAGCAAAACGGAATGCCTCTTAAAGGTTTCCGTTTTGCATTCCATCTGGCCATTCCGTTACATTCCGTTTGAAATGGAACCTATAACGGAATGGCATAACGCAGATGTGAACCCACCCTTAGGAATAGATTGTTTCTGAATACTCAAGCGTACTGAGGAAGAAAGGAAAACTCTTGAAAGCTTGTCTTTTAAGTATTAGGTTAGTACAATAAAAATTGACAGTGTTATGGAGGATCTGTGGATATATAATATATATATATATATATATGTATATATACATACACACGCACGTGCGCGGCGTGTGTGTTTGTGCTTTAGGGTGCACACCCTAATGCAATAGGCTGCGCACGCCTATGGAAGAAGGTAATATGTCCCGGGGCCATAGTTGTAGGGCAGGAGGCTAGCCATAAGTTTTCTACAATGCCCAGTGGCAAATGGCAGTTTGTCACAACTACTTTGACAGGAACAAAGGTGGGCATAACTGCTGTGAGGGGCCACAAGAAGGACATAACTTTTGTGAAGGGACCACAAGGTGGGCTTAATTACTGTGAAAGGCCACAAGGTAGGCATTAGTACTGTAAAAGGCCACAAGGTGGGCATTAGTACTGTGAGGGGCCACAATGTGGACATTAGTACTGTGTGGTAGCACTTAGGGGAAATGTCCTAAATTACCCTGCTATACATTGGCATAGCTCAGTCTACCAGGCCAGCACATCGCCCCCTGCTGGTAGTTTCATAGGGGCAGTCACCATCCCTTCCTTATGTGATTATTCTTTTTTTCTCTATCACCACAGGGACCTTGTTCTGGATCCAGCGGACATCACGCCGACGCCAGCGACACCCTGGATGGGGTAGGACCAGATTTTATTAGGACTGGGTGAGTGTAGCCAAGCATTGGGCTTAGGGCTCTTTAACACGAGCGGATCCTGTGTGGCTAATCCGCTGTGTGAAAGATTGCCAAGCAGCGCTCCGGACAGCAGAGACACGGAGCAGTAACATGATTGATAATGCTCTTTGCCTCTCTATGATCGTTTTGCTACAAAATCACGGTGACAACTTTATCTCACTGTGATTTTGTAGTAAAAAGGTCACAGAGAGGCACGGAGCATTATCATCATGTTACTGCTCCGTGTCTCTGCTCTGCGGACTAGCTGCACGGGAAAGAGCCCTTAGTAAGAAAATCTGCCGCTTCTTTGTAAAAATGGGGGGGGGGGGGGCGATCCAAAGTTTGCACTGGGGCCCATAACACTTTAGTTACGCCATTGGCTTTGCATATACTTGTGGTGTCAAGTGAGGAGTGATCTAATAGAGTCGGTGTCCTACGTGTCCTGCGTAGTTCAGGTACAACTTTAGTATGCTGGCAAAAAGCTGTATGTTTCCTGGGAGCGCTCCAAATTGTATCGATGTAACATACAAACTTCAGTTGTTTTCTCAAGGGGACTGTTCATACTAAAAGCGTCTTGGAGTTAGTAATGTACTCCTTCTTCAGTGGCTTAGGCTGGTTTCACACTTGCGTTGTCCGGATCCGGCGTGTACTCCATTTGCCGTAATTACACGCCGGATCCGGAAAAACGTAAGTGAACTGAAAGCATTTGAAGACGGATCCGTCTTCAAAATGCGTTCAGTGTTACTATGGCACCCAGGATGCTATTAAAGTCCTGGTTGCCATAGTAGTAGTGGGGAGCGGGGAAGCAGTATACTTACAGTCCGTGCGGCTCCCGGGGCGCTCCAGAATGACGTCAGAGCGCCCCATGCGCATGGATGACGTGTCCATTCGATCACGTCATCCATGATCGTGGGGCGCCCTGACGTAACTCTGAAGCGCCCGGGGAGCCGCACGGACGGTAAGTATACTGCTTCCCCGCTCCCCACTACACTTTACCATGGCTGCCAGGACTTTAGCGTCTTGGCAGCCATGGTAACCATTCAGAAAAAGCTAAACGTCGGATCCAGCAATGCGCCGAAACAACGTTTAGCTTAAGGCCGGATCCGGATTAATGCCTTTCAATGGGCATTAATTCCGGATTCGGCCTTGCGGCAAGTGTTCCGGATTTTTGGCCGGAGCAAAAAGCGCAGCATGCTGCAGTATTTTCTCTGGCCAAAAAACGTTCCGTTCCGGAACTGAAGGCATCCTGATGCATCCTGAACGGATTTCTCTCCATTCAGAATGCATTAGGATAAAACTGATCAGGATTCTTCCGGCATAGAGCCCCGACGACGGAACTCTATGCCGGAAGAAAAGAACGCAAGTGTGAAAGAGCCCTAAGTCCCCTATGTTTTCAGTGTGCTTAAATACTTTATTTAGGATATCTGGATGTTGGATATATCCAAATTCTGGAGTGGATCTACCTATATAAATTCTCTCACCATATTTTTCCCATATTAATAAATCCCCATTAAATAAATGTGTCAATTCTATATAATATCGCAATATATACTCTGCTAGAAATATACAAAAACCATTTACAGTTCACATATGGTGTCTATGTGGTTCCGCTGCGATTCCTATGTGGTTTTGTTAAATGGCAGTTATTATATGGGATCTATGCAATCTTGCTGAATCATACCTAAATAATATACTGTAAATATATATATTTTTTCTATCTTTGATATCATTTATTAGGCAAAGCAAAATGAGAAAAAATATATATAAATAAAAAATAAACATAAAAATACCAAAACAGAAAAAATCTACTTTTTCATACAACTATATAATTCCAAGCCTGTCAATGTTTCAAATAAAAGGCTGACCGGTATTCGTTCCTCCATTATATACCCCCGTAAAATGGTCCAATGGAAAAATTCCTATAAAACATTCCCGTAAAAAAAAAAAAAAACCTTTGGAAAGTAGTGTATTGATAGTAGATGGTGGGAGGGGCCAACCAACAAGGACCAAACGGGGCTGCATAAAATTACAAACTCCGATTGATCGTCGATAGGGGGCACCCCCCACTTTTTCTATAAAAATTCAGAAAGTATCCTTAGGGATTCTTCAATTTAGTAATGAAATTCGAGTATGACTACCCCACCTCCCTTATCGTCACTTTTAATAATGATGTTCCTATTGGATGCTAAATAAAAAACGGCTTTACGTTGAACTCTAGAAAGATTATAGATACCAAAATATATATGTTTTTGTTCTAAATAAGTCTTCTTTCGATCCATAAAGACCATGTTGTAAAAGTTCTGTAAATGTGGGCCCCTGCTCTCTACTGGTTAGAATGATAATCTAGCTTAAAGAGAAGAAGGTACAGTAAAGGTGAGTGGACCAGTTCTACTAAAATATCTATATTTAAAGTGTCAATTAATATTGTGTCTCCTATTTCTTCACAGGTAGCGGCAGGTCTTGGAGGATATTTGGATTGTTTTATAGCAAAGTGTCATTGCAAATGAATTGATTAAGGTCCACAAATAGTTCGAATGGATCAGGACCACTTTTAGGGCAGAAGGAAAGTCCTTTGCTGAATAGTTCAATTTCCTCTTCATGAAGAATATATTTAGAAAATATTAAAAATACCCCTAGATTGAAAGGTTTCCTTTAAGGAATTGGAGATGGAGTAGGGCGAGGTCTATTTTTTTAAATAAGGGTTCTCTGTTTTCCTTTTACTCTACACCCTCTTCTTCTGCGCTTGTTTTTTTTTTTTCTTTTTCCTTTGTTGACTGAGAGGTAGAATGGGGCTGTAGAAGTGGGTTATTTTTAATGTTTGTTGAGGCCGAAAATTGATGGGAGTATGAGGCTGCGTATGTGGACCAAAAAAGGAGTCAGAGAGCCGCGCCAATTTCGGGGGCCGCCGCATAGTGCTGCGCCAAGTTCAGAGTAGATCCCACTCAAAGAGGCAACATTGACGTGGTGATTGGGCTTATTATGCCTTCTGATCAAAATGTATACTAATGCCTCTTTAATAAGTATCCAATATAGGGGGCAGTACACTGAATATTGTGCTGAGAAGAGAGTTTATTAGATCAATGCATAGCTTGTGGATGTGCGATCCAGTTCTCTTTTTCTCATTTGATACATGAATAAATAATATTACAGTATGATGGATGCAAAGGAGGTATTTTGCGCCGCAAAAAATGGGTTTTTGTCACCCACAGATTTAACAGACTGATTAACTATTCTTTTACAATGTGACAGATGCAAAAAACGTGTTTTGCACCCCAAAAATGGGTTTGTGTCACCGACAGAATTAACAGCCAGATTAAGTATTCTATTTCTGTGTGACGGGTGCAAAGGAGGTGTTTTACACCCCCAAAAAACGGCTATAGGTCACACACAGAATTAATAGCTCGATTAAGTATCAAATTTCTTTGTCACTGGTACATAGGTGTTGTAATTGCAAAGCGCCGCCCCCAGGGCCCTATCACATCCCATGTCTAGTGGAATGCCGAGTGGTGTGGTGTGACCTATATGTGTCACGGTGCTCCTACCTGGATACAGCGGGACCCCAGGCTTAGAGTCCGAAGCAAATAAAGGGGAATACTTGAGTTCGGGGATGAAGAAAAACTAGAGTCCATACCTGGTAAAATTTTACAGCAGCTTTACTTGGGTAAACTTGATTCCACACAGTATTCAGGCTTTTGTTACATTCAGGCTTTCTTTTGGCTCCAGCTTTGGCATAAACTGGCAGGAAAACTTAGTAACTGTGCTTTCTCTCTTTCTCTGCTGGGCTGACAGGCTTGCTAAACAACTCTGCTTTCTTTCTCTCTGCTGTGCTAAACTTTGCTTGGGTCTGGTTACTGGACTTTCAGCTGGTCCTGGTATCCTTGGATTGGGGTGCCTTAGGCTGTGACCCCCCTCTTGACACTCAGTAAAATAAAATAGCATGGAATCCGGGTGCTTTACAAGCTACTTCTCTTTTGTGGCTCTTGCTCCAGCCGAAGAATACTTTACTCTGGTTGCTATAACTTTCATGTCTTCTCAGCTCCAATATGGAGTCTAAACTGCAATAAACTAGAACTGCAACCCCCTCCCTTCTGGTCGGAAGCTGGACTGGCCCTCATCTGCCCAAAGGGGGGGAGAATGGAATGGTGAGTTCCATTCTATCTAGAGATTTCTGTCTCTCTCTCTGCCATATACGCTGCCACCTGCTGGTGAACCAGGCATATTACATGAATAAAACAGTTTCATAACAGTAATATAAATGCACACTTGAGAAGGACCTGGAAATAAACACACAGATGACATAGGCATTAGCAATAAAAGACAGCAGCAGAGTGAAAGAATAGTAACACCACTCCGGGGTGTTACATAATGCACCCACAAAAAATGAATATAAGCCTAAAACTGTCCCTCACTGCAGCGGTGCCCTGTCCCTACACTAGTTAGACCAGAATCGCGGCACAACACATGATCCAACATTTATGCAGGCTGGGTCATGTGCTGCTCTGGCCAATCACAGCCATGCCAGTACTAGGCTTCAAAGTGCCCACAGCACAAAGGCTTGTTGCCATTCAACTAGCTTAATTATTCAACCAAACCCGAACTTTCGCGGCAAAGTCCATGTTCAGGTGCCCATACCCGGTCCGAGTTCGCTCATCGCTACTCATAGGATAGCTTCCTTACATCTGGACTCATAGGAGACTTATAGCTTTCTATTCCTTTTGGAAGGAGAATTAATTTGCACATCGTTTTCTCAAAAACGCAGAGGAACATTGTCTGGCAATAAGAAATATTGTCCTTTGGATCTTGAAGTTATATGGGACATGGAGAGAAATGTCTGCCACATAGTGGCTTAAAAAATATATATAACTCACCCTAAAACACAACTAGACCCCAAAAAACGGTATGGTAATAAACTGTGTAAATGTCTCTATAGCAAACAAGTCAATGAGGTATAGAGTCGCTAAGAACAAAATAATAAATTTTTATTGAAGTAATCAGACAAAAAAGGGGAGTACAGTCGTGGCCAAAAGTTTTGAGAATTACATAAATATTGGAAATTGGAAAAGTTGCTGCTTAAGTTTTTATAATAGCAATTTGCATATACTCCAGGATGTTATGAAGAGTGATCAGATGAATTGCATAGTCCTTCTTTGCTATGAAAATTAACTTAATCCCCAAAAAAAATTTCCACTGCATTTCATTGCTGTCATTAAAGGACCTGCTGAGATCATTTCAGTAATCGTCTTGTTAACTCAGGTGAGAATGTTGACGAGCACAAGGCTGGAGATCATTATGTCAGGCTGATTGGGTTAAAATGGCAGACTTGACATGTTAAAAGGAGGGTGATGCTTGAAATCATTGTTCTTCCATTGTTAACCATGGTGACCTGCAAAGAAACGTGTGCAGCCATCATTGCGTTGCTTAAAAATGGCTTCACAGGCAAGGATATTGTGGCTACTAAGATTGCACCTCAATCAGCAATTTATAGGATCATCAAGAACTTCAAGGAAAGAGGTTCAATTCTTGTTAAGGCTTCAGGGCATCCAAGAAAGTCCAGCAAGCGCCAGGATCGTCTCCTAAAGAGGATTCAGCTGCGGGATCGGAGTGCCACCAGTGCAGAGCTTGCTCAGAAATGGCAGTAGGCAGGTGTGAGCGCATATGCACGCACAGTGAGGCGAAGACTTTTGGAAGATGGCCTGGTGTCAAGAAAGCCAGCAAAGAAGCCACTTCTCTCCAAAAAAAACATCAGGGACAGATTGATCTTCTGCAGAAAGTATGGTGAATGGACTGCTGAGGACTGGGGCAAAGTCATATTCTCAGATGAAGCCTCTTTCCGATTGTTTGGGGCATCTGGAAAAAGGCTTGTCAGGAGAAGAAAATGTGAGTGCTACCATCAGTCCTGTGTCATGCCAACAGTAAAGCATCCTGAGACCATTCATGTGTGGGGTTGCTTCTCATCCAAGGGAGTGGGCTCACTCACAATTTTGCCCCAAAACACAGCCATGAATAAAGAATGGTATCAAAACACCCTCCAACAGCAACTTCTTCCAACAATCCAACAACAGTTTGGTGAAGAACAATGCATTTTCCAGCACGATGGAGCACCGTGCCATAAGGCAAAAGTGATAACTAAGTGGCTCGGGGACCAAAACGTTGACATTTTGGGTCCATGGCCAGGAAACTCCCCAGATCTTAATCCCATTGAGAACTTGTGGTCAATCCTCAAGAGGCGGTGGACAAACAAAAACCCACTAATTCTGACAAACTCCAAGAAGTGATTATGAAAGAATGGGTTGCTATCAGTCAGGAATTGGCCCAGAAGTTGATTGAGAGCATGCCCAGTCGAATTGCAGAGGTCCTGAAAAAGAAGGGCCAACACTGCAAATACTGACTCTTTGCATAAATGTCATGTAATTGTCGATAAAAGCTTTTGAAACGTATGAAGTGCGTGTAATTATATTTCACTACATCACAGAAACAACTGAAACAAAGATCTAAAAGCAGTTTAGCAGCAAACTTTGTGAAAACTAGTATTTGTGTCATTCTCAAAACTTTTGGCCACGACTGTAGTTTCCCTCAGTGATTGGGCACACCAGTAGGAAAAGTTTCTAAAAGGTGCACATTGGGCAAATGTATAAATAAGCCTTGTCACAAATAGAAGATAGTGCTACTAAATGGGTCAAGAGCACTGCTAGGCGTGATAATGTAGTGTCCCACTTATGTGTGAATGGGCCACTCCAAATTGCTATATGTCATTTTATGCATTACCTTTGTCAATGCTGCTAAGTTCCTATTACAGGCTGGTAAATGCACCACATACATCTGACACTACAGTCGTGGCCAAAAGTTTTGAGAATTACATAAATATTGGAAATTGGAAAAGTTGCTGCTTAAGTTTTTATAATAGCAATTTTCATATACTCCAGAATGTTATGAAGAGTGATCAGATCAATTGCATAGTCCTTTCTTTGCCATGAAAATTAACTTAATCCCAAAAAAACCTTTCCACTGCATTTCATTGCTGTCATTAACCATTGCATTTCATTGCTGTCATTTCATTGCTGTCATTGATCGCATGGACAAGTTGGCATTTGACCGAGATATTTCTCTCACCCAGCATGGGTATATGTAAAATGACACCCCAAAACATATTCCCCAACTTCTCCTGAGTACGGCGATACCAGATGTGTGACACTTTTTTGCAGCCTAGATGCGCAAAGGGGCCCAAATTCCTTTTAGGAGGGCATTTTTAGACATTTGGATCCCAGACCTCTTCTCACGCTTTAGGGCCCCTAAAATGCCAGGGCAGTATAAATACCCCACATGTGACCCCATTTTGGAAAGAAGACACCCCAAGGTATTCAATGAGGGGCATGGCGAGTTCATAGAAATTATTTTTTTTTGGCACAAGTTAGCGGAAATTGATTTTTTTTTTTTTTTTCTCACAAAGTCTCCCTTTCCGCTAACTTGGGACAAAAATTTCAATCTTTCATGGACTCAATATGCCCCTCACGGAATACCTTGGGGTGTCTTCTTTCCGAAATGGGGTCACATGTCAGGTATTTATACTGCCCTGGCATTTTAGCGGCCCTAAAGCGTGAGAAGAAGTCTGGAATATAAATGTCAAAAAATTTTTATGCATTTGGATTCCGTGAGAGGTATGGTGAGTTCATGTGAGATTTTATTTTTTGTCACAAGTTAGTGGAATATGAGACTTTGTAAGAAAAAAAAAAAAAGAAAAAATTTCCGCTAACTTGGGCCAAAAAAAATTCTGAATGGAGCCTTACAGGGGGGTGATCAAAGACAGGGGGGTGATCAGGGAGTGTATATGGGGTTATCACCCCCCCTGTCATTGATCACCCCCCTGTAAGGCTCCATTTAGACGTCTATATGTGTTTTGCGGATCCGCGGTGTCCGTGTTTTGCGGATCCACGGATCTGCAAAACACATACGGACGTCTGAATGGAGCCTTACAGGGGAATGATCAATGACAGGGGGGTGATCAATGACAGGGGGGTGATCAGGGAGTGTATATGGGGTTATCACCCCCCCTGTCATTGATCACCCCCCTGTAAGGCTCCATTCAGACGTCCGTATGTTTTGCGGATCCGCGGTGTCCGTGTTTTGCGGATCCACGGATCCGCAAAACACATTCGGACGTCTGAATGGAGCCTTACAGGGGGGTGATCAATGACAGGGGGGTGATCAATGACAGGGGGGTGATCAGGGAGTCTATATGGGGTGATCACCCCCCTGTCATTGATCACCCCCCTGTAAGGCTCCATTCAGATGTCCGTATGTGTTTTGCGGATCCGATCCATGTATCCGTGGATCCGTGAAAAACATACGGACGTCTGAATGGAGCCTTACAGGGGGGTGATCAATGACAGGGGGGTTATCACCCCATATAGACTCCCTGATCACCCCCCTGTCATTGATCACCCCCTGTAAGGCTCCATTCAGACGTCCGTATGTGTTTTGCGGATCCGATCCATGTATCCGTGGATCCGTAAAAAACATACGGACGTCTGAATGGAGCCTTACAGGGGGGTGATCAATGACAGGGGGGTGATCAGGGAGTCTATATGGGGTGATCACCCCCCTGTAAGGCTCCATTCAGACGTCTGTATGTGTTTTGCGGATCCGATCCATGTATCCGTGGATCCGTAAAAAACATACGGACGTCTGAATGGAGCCTTACAGGGGGGTGATCAATGACAGGGGGTGATCAATGACAGGGGGGTGATCAGGGAGTCTATATGGGGTGATCACCCCCCTGTCATTGATCACCCCCCTGTAAGGCTCCATTCAGACGTCCGTATGTGTTTTGCGGATCCGATCCATGTATCCGTGGATCCGTAAAAAACATACGGATGTCTGAATGGAGCCTTACAAGGGGGTGATCAATGACAGGGGGGTGATCAATGACAGGGGGTGATCAGGGAGTCTATATGGGGTGATCAGTGGTGATCAGGGGTTAATAAGTGACAGGGGGGTGTAGTGTAGTGGTGTTTGGTGCTACTTATTACTGAGCTGCCTGTGTCCTCTGGTGGTCGATCCAAGCAAAAGGGACCACCAGAGGACCAGGTAGCAGGTATATTAGACGCTGTTATAAAAACAGCATCTAATATACCTGTTAGGGGTTAAAAAAATCGCATCTCCAGCCTGCCAGCGAACGATCGCCGATGGCAGGCTGGAGATCCACTCGCTTACCTTCCGATCCTGTGAACGCGCGCGCCTGTGTGCGCGCGTTCACAGGAAATCTCGCGTCTCGCGAGATGACGCATATATGCGTGACTGTGCCTGGAGCTGCCGCCTCCGGAACGCGATCCTGCGTTAGGCGGTCCGGAGGCGGTTAAAGGACCTGCTGAGATCATTTCGGTAATTGTCTTGTTAACTCAGGTGAGAATGTTGACGAGCACAAGGCTGGAGATTATGTCAGGCTGATTGGGTTAAAATGGCAGACTTGACATGTTAAAAGGAGGGTGATGCTTGAAATCATTGTTCTTTCATTGTTAACCATGGTGACCTGCAAAGAAACGCGTGCAGCCATCATTGCGTTGCATAAAAATGGCTTCACAGGCAAGGATATTGTGGCTACTAAGATTGCACCTCAGGATCATCAAGAAAGAGGTTCAATTCTTGTTAAGAAGGCTTCAGGACGTCCAAGAAAGTCCAGCAAGCGCCAGGATCATCTCCTAAAGAGGATTCAGCTGCGGGATCGGAGTGCCACCAGTGCAGAGCTTGCTCAGGAATGGCAGCAGGCAGGTGTGAGCGAATCTGCACGCAGTGAGGCAAAGACTTTTGGAAGATGGCCTGGTATCAAGAAGGGCAGCAAAGAAGCCACTTCTCTCCAAAAACAACATCAGGGACAGATTGATCTTCTGCAGAAAGTTTGGTGAATGGACTGCTGAGGACTGGGGCAAAGTCATATTCTCCGATGAAGCCTCTTTCCGATTGTTTGGGGCATCTGCAAAAAGGCTTGTCCAGAGAAGAAAAGGTGAGCGCTACCATCAGTCCTGTGTCATGCCAACAGTAAAGCATCCTGAGACCATTCATGTGTGGGGTTGCTTCTCATCCAAGGGAGTGGGCTCACTAACAATTTTGCCCAAAAACACAGCCATGAATAAAGAATGGTACCAAAACACCCTCCAACAGCAACTTCTTTCAACAATCCAACAACAGTTTGGTGAAGAACAATGCATTTTCCAGCATGATGGAGCACCGTGCCATAAGGCAAAAGTGATAACTAAGTGGCTCAGGGACCAAAACGTTGACATTTTGGGTCCATGGCCTGGAAACTCCCCAGATCTTAATCTCATTGAGAACTTGTGGTCAATCCTCAAGAGGCGGGTGGACAAACAAAAACCCACTAACTCCAAGAAGTGATTATGAAAGAATGGGTTTCTATCAGTCAGGAATTGGCCCAGAAGTTGCATGCCCAGTCGAATTGCAGAGGTCCTGAAAAAGAAGGGCCAACACTGCAAATACTGACTCTTTGCATAAATGTCATGTAATTGTCGATAAAAGCCTTTGAAACGTATGAAGTGTGTGTAATTATATTTCACTACATCACAGAAACAACTGAAACAAAGATCTAAAAGCAGTTTAGCAGCAAACTTTGTGAAAACAAATATTTGTGTCATTCTCAAAACTTTTGGCCACGACTGTAGGTGGTGCACTAACAACATTTATATAGGTCAGCCACAGGAAATTAGTAAGTAGAAGAGTAGAAGGTTAGGAGTGTGGAGGAGGAAAGTAGAGGAGACAGACCTCCTGTCCCAGTGGCTAAAATGCCTGAACTTTTGGAATCCAGAACCAGGATTTATTAATCCTACATTATAGAGCCACTGGCCAGGCACTACTTGAACTATAGTTGGGACAACCTTTTCAAAGAATGGAGCAGAGAGTTTGCCTGCTATGAGGGAGACCGACCTTGGGTTGTATACTAATAGTTACCGAGGATCCATAGTATATTGAAAGACTGAAAAGCCAGAGCAAGATCATTAACCAAGTAAAGTTAGATCATCATGCCTACTACAGTTGAGCTAGAACCTACCTACACCACCTCACTAAGCCTATTATTGGGATTTACAGCTTCACCATCTTTATTCATGACAAAGTTCTGCTATGATTATTGCAAGATTATCAACTACAAGTAAAGTTCCTCTTTGGTTCAACCTCTGCCTCTCTCATCATTCTACTTCATCTTCCAATTGCATCTAATGGTGCTGGCGTCCCGAACACAGGGGCCCAGCCACCAAAGCACCCTAAGCGTTACCCAACTACAATCAAGAGCACCTCAACTTCCATCTGGCTGGTGTTCCCTGCAATAGAGAGTGCCCCGGAGGATTTAGTGCTGTCTTCCCCTCCACTGCAGGCTGGCCCAGGGAGCTACAGAAAAGTGAGTACAACTACTACACCCATTTGGCCCACCACCAACGCTCACATATTGCCCCTGTGGTCTGGCACATTGCAATAACAACACGCTATATTGTTCAGACTGGCCTATTGACTTAGTGGGTGTACTCTACAGGCTTGTATATATCAAGGAGTACCACCTTGTATTGGTCAATGATTCTACTGAAAAAAGTATGTGGAGGTATTAACCCTAGTATAATCCAGTGCAGCGCACCTGCACCAGTCACCTGTATAACTGCAGTGCACCGCACACAACCAAATTGGGTGGCACGGATTAGTCACTCATTCATACGGACCTAAAGTGCCACTATAAAACCCCCCACACACCAGTAAACAGCTGATCAGTCCCGTTCAACTAGCAGAGGCATTCATGGCCTCACAAAGTGTCCCGCTCTATGCGTTTCATCACCCAAAGGGTGAATCATCAGGGGCCAGCTTAGTTAAATTAAACGCTAGGATAAGGAGCTGCAAAGACACCGCCCCATGGGAGGTATGTGGCAGCGTGTCCGGCGCTGGTATAGCCGTAGGGCCGCCGCTGAAACTGCCGGCATTTTAAATGGGAAGCTCTGCCCCTAAAGAGGCTCGATCAGCGCATTGGCCAATAGGGGGAAGGAGTGATGAGATATGTTCTCCCCGATACCCGCTGTGCGTGATGTACCAAAGGAGCCTAGAAAAAAGTAAAACATGTAGACTATGTTATACTGGCAGGATAAAAAGACATCAGTATCCGCGGTGGATACGGGGACAAAGACAGACACATCAGTTGTAGAAGAAGTTATAAAAAAGTGGGTAATTATTTACATCAGTACAATAGGGCAGACAGGACCATTTCCCACCTGTGTCCCCGATGAAAAGTAATCCAAGGGAGGTGCTATGGCAAGTAGAAATGATGGTAAGTCCATGGAACATGGGCAAGCTTCAATAGACAGCATTGCTGAACAATTATACAAACATCCATCTGTGTGAGTGAGAATTATCACACATCTGGATTAAATGAGATAATCCACGAGATGGAGCAAAGGCCAACTAGAACCCCAACTATTTTTCTATAGCCCCTCCCAAAAAAAAATACAATAAATAATACTGTGAAAACAACTCTAATGCCTTATTCACACTGTCAGTGTTCGGTCAGTGATTTTGAGCCTAAACCAGGTGCGGCTCTAAACACAGAACAGGTGCAGATCTTTCCCTTATACCTTATGTCTGTGGAGGCTCCAATCCTGGTTTTGGCTCACAATAACTGATGGAAATCACTGACCGAACACTGACGTGTGAATGAGGCATAAATTCTTTGTGTGAATCATGCCTCATCAGCACTGCATCCCTCATATGTATGGCAACTGTTTCCTTTAGACAAGATTTTGGTTTCTCTTAGCCTCTAATGGCAAGCATGGATATTAAAGAGGTTATCCAGTAATATATAATGATGACCTATCCTCAGATGGGGGTCCAAGTCCCAGCACCCCTATATTAGGCATATTTCACGCGCAGATGGCAACACAATGGTTAATAAATGAGACGGGCCTGCCCTTTTCCCTGTCCGTGCACCGCCCTCTTTATTTAGACATGACCTGAGTGGTGGAAAATGGGAAAAAATCAAAGATTGCGGCTCACAAGTTAGTAAATCCGCGACAGATATAAGCCAAAAAGTGCAATATATCTGTTCGTAAATTTCCCCCGAAAATGCTTCTGATGCCAGCAGGGGATAGATTAAGACCGGCATGTAATAGACCAGTCATGATTAATGTCCTCTAAAGATGATTCAGTGTCAGGAACCTGCCAGATATCGGTATGTGGACCATTGAAGAGCGCAACAAGTGTTATAATGCAGAATGATGAGATCAATGTAACATAAGGCGTCTTACAGAGACAAGTCTCCAGGATTCAGCAGGACGGTCCTGCACTGCTGCCATTGTTCCAGGACGCCACGTCCCATACGGATAGAAGGGATCGGTAATAGATTATTCTTCCAGGGCAGACTTCTACTTCTTGTCCTGCTGATTGGCTGCTCTTCTGTAACTCCCTGTTGGTAGCATATAGAAGGTAAGTCTATGGGCATTGTAGTTGGCTGTTTCTGCTAAAGGGGTCGTCCTAGTTATTGAAAAAAAATCTAACATCAGCAATATTTGTGATAATATAACATATAATTACATATTTTATCCCCCACTGCTTCCAGTGCTGCCACTATGATTCTCTCCCCCATCCATGATGTCATCTTTGTTGCAGAGTTGCTGTGTCCATATACCCCGGATACGTCTGCAGCCCATCACTCAGCAGCATGTGAGACATGACCACTGAGGACAGTGATTGGCTGCAGTAGTTACATGGAATTTACATCAAAGTCAAGCCAAACACAGGAAGGATGGGAGTAGTATTGCTGGAAGTGGCGTTTGTTTATTTGGCAGCAGTGATTACATCCCCATATACTCTACACAACTGATGCAGCCAAATACTGGCTTCAGTGGTCATGTGCCATATACTCCTAAGGCCAGTGAACGGCTGCAGTGGTGTCAGGGCTATAGAAGCATATGTCACTGCTGCAGCCAAGAAGATGATGTCATGGTTGTATTGGCCATGAGGGTTGTAGTGACAGCACTGGAAGCAATGAGAGATAAGATAGGTGAATAGATATTATTTTATCACATTAGATGTCCAGGCTGATTATTTAATGACTTGGACAACGCCTTTAAGTTAAACATTTTAGTAATACACAAAGGTGACCATGTATAGTCAGTAATAATCTTGTATTATGGACGCCATTGATCTTTGCTCATTTATTCTTGTATTGTAAGATTCAATAAAGATGAAAAATGTATTAAAATTTGCTTTTAAAAAATTAAATAATAAGTAAACAGCAGCGATCCCACAGCCTGAGAATTATATGTTAATAAAATGTAAGAGAAATGTCATCCAGACACCAATATCGTCTGTTATAATAATCCACCTCGCTGCCATATCGCCAATGGATGAAGTAAAAAAAATGTCTTTATTTTTATCCTAAACCTTTATTCTATATAGTAATGTATATGTAGTAACATCACAGCCCCCATGTCACATGACCAGTAATGTCCATATGATGATGTCATAATATCAGATAAGCAATAATGAGAATCTAATGATGTCACAAACGGGAAGGCATAAAAAGCCCAGTTACCCAAAGTTCCATTGAGGGTTTCAGTAGGCGTTTGCAGAGCGAGGATCGTTCTGTGCGATTTTTTGCAAATATGGCAAAAAGAAAGAGCTGGAAGCGAATTATCGTTCTGTCCGACTCATCGGACAGCAGTGAGGATGAGGATTTACATCAGGTGAGTGACACTAACTGTGAACTTTAAATTATATGTTACAGTATAAACGTACTGGGCCAAAACTATAATTCTAGACTGAGGATATATTATACCAGTCCTGACCTCATCTGCATAGTATACACCGGGACAATAGCAAACACATGGCAGTCATTATAATTAGCATTGGGATTGTAGATTCCATAAGTGGGACGATTGTGCAGTTCTTTATTTCATGTTTCCTTATTATTCCAGACTCATCCAAGAAAGAAGCCGGTTCCCAGGTCTCCAAGACTAGAGGACGAAAATGGCTTCACCACCACCATCTTATCTGGACAACCAGGTACAGTGCTTTTAATGAGGACTTTTCATAGGAAACAGAAAGATCGGATCTCAGCTGGACATCTGGGATGTTTCTCCAACCATAGATGTCCATGAGATAACTTACCATATAGTGTCAGTGTGAATATGGACAGATTCTGGGTGGATTGCTGTGTAGATGTGTGCGGATGATTCACTTTCTTACTGTTTAGCTGTTGAGGTTTACCTATTGTTATTATACACATTTTACTTTTCATTCCTCAGATACATCAATACCATCATCAAGCAGCGTCATTGGCATTGATGTCACCAGGTATAAAAAAAATTAATACACCTTTAATAATGGTCAGATCCAGGAGCCAAGCAGCTGAGGCCTCAATGGGAGTCATTTCTACTGAGGTCATCAGTGTACACCAGATAGTGTGGTTCTTGGTTACTGATCTACTGCCTTCCACCATGACTTGGCCATTCTTTGATGAATTGTTAAAGTCATAAGATTAACCTCTCAGCTGCTGATATATCTTTCTACATTTATTTTCACAGGGCCAATGACATAACATCTGATGATGACGACTCTCAAAGTGGAGAATCTTCCACACCTAAAAGTAAGTTATAAATCACTGTTTTCCAGTTACAACCCAGGTTTGTGTTATTGGACACAGGACATTTCTCAATTCTCTGTCCTGTTATCTGTTCTTCATAGGGATCAGGACTGATACAGGGTCTTCTGATACCTCTATAGAGAGGGACTCTCCAATTACCATCAGTGACAGCGATGATGAATCCACCATTACATCAGGCACTGCTGTCACAGGTCAGTTTGATATTGTTAAAGTTAAACTAAATATATATTTGGTTGTGAACTCAAAGTCCAAGGGCCTACCTGTTCTCCTTATCCCCTACTTATAGCCATTATCTCTGATCAGTATTTAATACCATATCGTTCACACTTTTATTACTTCACATTTCTGTACAGATAAAGCACCATCTGAATGTGCGGAGAGATCCACTCCAGAGGAAAGGTGAGATATGTCGGTTTACTATTTACTATGGTAAAAGCCCCTGTAGCCTCTTGCTGGTGGTGGGATAAATGTAATTTCCTCTTCATATTTTGGGATAAGTCAAAGATATTCGGATGTTCAGAGACTGGACCTAAGGCTTGATGATTAATATTCTTTCTGCTTTCTTTCCAGGAGACTTCTGTGTAATACTTGTGGCTGTGTCATTAAAGACATCACATCGCCCACATCCACTTACACCACCTTTTTCCAGGAGTTAAAGCAGGAGCTGGTAACAAGACTCTTCCATCACTACAACAGAACCACCTTTGAGAACAAGGTATCTTATTATCAGTTTCTAGATGACATGTCCACAAGGTCCTTATTACCTTGAGAGGACCATCAAAATATGTTTTCTCTTAGAGGAGACCTCTACTTCTATCCCTTGCTGTATGTCAGTGAATGAAATGTAGATGGAATGGACTTTGTTTTCTTTTTCCACTAATTTAGCTCCCTCAGGACTTACAAATAACCTGGAGTAAAAGACTAACATCTACAGGTGGTCGTTGCAATAATGTGCAGGATGGTATGGAGCGATATTCCATCATCGAACTGTCTGAGAAAGTCTGTGATTCTGCAGGTAGGTCTCACATCACCTCCATCTTACAGCTTCATATAACACCCTGTATACGGGGTAGAAGCTGCTATGAAATGTCCCACCTGTGACAGAAGTAACAGGCGGCTACTTGGGATGTAATACGTCTTTTATACTCATTATACATATAAATTTTTTTCTCTTTAGACCGAGTAAGAGACGCATTGGCCCATGAGATGTGTCATGCTGCCTGCTGGCTTATTGATGGAGACCTAAACGCTGGACATGGTCCATTATGGATGACGTATGCCCAGAAAGTGACCTGTGTACATCCGGAGCTGCCAAAGGTGGACATTTACCACTCATATGACATCAATTACAAGTTCACCTACCAATGCTCCTTGTGTCATCACAGGTAAGAGGATATTAGACCTATAAAGAACAATAACTATGGGATGACTTCAGGGTGATCCTGCTGATGGTATTTTATTGTAATTAATACTACTTCAGTAGACTGATGCATGGAGCTGTTTTATGGGTAAAAGGGGTCAGGATGCGGCATATTCTATATTTTGTGCTGGGGCTGTTTTCCTGTAGCCAGTTATTCATATATTGGTGGAGATTTTCTGCTGTTGGTACAGTTTATATCTGTTCTGTAATGATCCATTTCTGCCTATTAACCAGTAATTTCTCTGTCTCCACAGCTTTGGGCGTTTTAGAACCATCGCTCAAAATAAAGCTTATTGCAGGTTCTGTGGGGGCAGATTACATCTCCTGACCACCAGCCAAAATGATGAACATCCATCTACAAGTCATCATACTCCATCCAACAAGACCAATAGAGAGAACTGTGGTAAAGCCAAGAAAGCAGCGTATGGACTCAGCCACCAAAATGTCATCCAGAAACTCAGTCCTGGCGCCTCTAGAAAGAGGAAGTATCCTTTCTGAATCTCCTTAGTGAACACCTCTTCATCCAAGACTAAAGATCCTGCACCGGCCCTGCATGCTTTTCCGAAGACAGAGAATTTGGGGGAAACTTGGCCTCTGCAAACATCGCAGATTACATGGCTTTATAACACATCATGCCTGTAAACATCAGTCTACATGAACATTGTCATCTGTGCCAGAATCCCCATCAAGACGGAAAAAGCAAATGTACATCCAGCTATTGGCCAACTGCAGTGGAAAGAGAAGAGTGTGACTAAATGTGAGAATAAAACAACAAAAAAAAATTAAAAACAGAATAAAAAATACCCCTTTCCAAAGAATGTGCTGCTTCTTCTGATGCTGAAGATCCTGCTCAGGCCCTGCATGCTTTTCTGAAGGCTGTGGATTTGGAGGACTTGGCTTCTACAAACACCAAAGAGGTAATTGATAACACCACCTGTCTACATGGACAGCACCAGAGTCCCCGCCAAGCCTGGAAAGAGCAGATATAGATACCAGCAATTGGCCTCCAGCAGTAGAGGAAGAAGAATGTGCCTAAAGAACAACTACAGAGCGGAGCCGACCATTGCTCCCTGTTTCCCCCCTTTACCCCTACCCCAAACTAAAAACATAAAAATACAAAAACCTTAAAAAAAAACTAAAAAAACTTTCCTTTCCCTTTTTCCCTCTAAATAAAAAAATACATAAATTATCCTACCCCAACCCCAAATCCCCTAAATAAAAAAAACAAAAACATACCTCCTTGTGTCTTGTGTCTGTATTTACTTTTCTATCCTCCTGGGACTGGGGGCGTCCTCTTTACTACAATGCTATGAGGGAAGTGCTTGTGTTTATCACCAAGAAGTGTCAGCGTTCTGCAGATTTCTGGGTGACAAAAAGATCCAGAGATTCATCTGTTGCCTAGAAAGAGAGGGCGATACAATAAATCCTAGTTGCTTTTTCACATTTGACCACTAATTAATTAAAGATTAAAGAGGTTATCCAGCACCTATTATGCCCACCAAAATGCACAGGCACCTCATACAGGTAAGTCTTTCACACTTGTGTTTTGGCTTTACGTTTGTGAGATCCGTTCAGGGCTCTCACAAGCGGTCCAAAACTGATCAGTTTTGCCCTTATGCATTCTGAATGGAAAAGGATCTGCTCAGAATAAATCAATTTGCCTCCGTTCCGTCTCCATTCCGCTTTGGAGGCGGACACCAAAATGCTGCTTGCAACGTTTTGCTGTCCGTCTGACGAAACTGAGCCAAACGGGGCTGGGGCATAGCATTTCTACAGCATGGATCCGCAAAATATGGATGGCATACGGACATGTGTTCCGTATGCATTCTGATTTTTATATGGACCCATTGACTTGAATGGAGCCACGGAACGTGATTTGCGCCAAAGATAGGACATGTTCTATCTTTGAACAAAACGGAAATACGGAAACGGAATGCATATGGAGTACCTTCTGTTTTTTTTGCGGACCCATTAAAATAAATGGTTCCGCATATGGAAAGCAAAAAAAGAACTGTAAACGGGGAAAAAAAACGTTCTAAATGTAAGACAAATTGAAAGCTGTCTTACATTTAGAACCGGCAAAGAATCCGCCAAAGTTTTGAAGAGGCCGGCGCCTGTACATAACTGCGAATCCACCGCCAGCTTAGGGTTTTCAAAACATGCATAAAAAAACCTAACCGTGTGGCAGCACACTGGGGGTTATTTATCATACGCGTCTGCTTTTTAGACCGGCGCAGCGGATTAGCCTGTCAGTATTTTACATAGTATTTATAAGGAGCCGCACAGCAGGTAAAAAAAGTCCCATCTTTAAGGAGAAAAGTCGCAGGTCTCCCAGAAAGCGCAAATTTTAATGCAAAAAAAAAGTAACACTGAAAACAAACGAAGAAAAGTACGCCAGACCTGCTGTGGTGTAGAAATTAGACTGTTTTGGTGACAAATTCGGGTGCAAAAACAAAAAAAGGTGCACGTACACAAATAGGTCAGAAAAAAGTTAGAAAATTTCTGAATTAGTGTAAAAAATCTAACTAGTCAAATGAGGCGGAAAAGCCTACAAAACAGGTGCAATTTCAGTAGTAAATGCAACTAAAACAAAAAAATTTGACTAAAAACAGGTGCAATCACTTTAGTAAATGTGCCCCATTGTTGGTCGGCTCATGAATTAGGTGCAAAAGTTGCAGCAATCCACGCGTTTTATGTTTGTGAAAAGTTGCATTCCTACCAGACGATGCAACAATTAAATTAAAAGTCTCGCACGGCTCCACACATCTCAGATTAACAGAACTACACCCCCTGGAGTAGAGTATAAATGAGACTGGGAGATTTGTTATAACTGGTGTGAAGAAAAACTGGCTAAGTTGCTCATAGCAACCGCGACGCACGACATGCAGCTAGGATCCTTTTAAGATGAGATGAGTGTTGTTTTTCATGACGCCAGTTGCATTGCAGCAACAAGGGCACAGGGCCCCCTTTTAGTAATATGGTGGTACCCAGGTTTAGGAATGCCAGAGTGGTGTAGGGGGGCCTACAATGTCCCTGTAGGGTGATGCACATGTCGCGGTGCTCCTACCTGATACGCTGGACCCCAGGCGATGTGGTCCGAAGCAGAAGAAGGGGTAATTAACTTGGATGGTGAAGAATAAATTGAGTCCAGACATTGAGATGAAGTTGATAACAGCTTTATTTGAATGAATGTTCATCAGAAACAATCTTCCAACTTTTTCTTGGTTCCCAACAGGCTTTGGCATTAACTCTGGCAGGCTAAATAATCTCAGCTCTGCTACATCGGCTGCTCTCTCAACTCTGCTGTGCTGACAAGGTTAAATAGGAATATTTTCCTTTGCTTTAGGGCTCATGCACACGGCCGTGCCGGTATTTGCGGCCCGCAAATTGCGGATCTGCAAAAAACGGATGCCGCCCGTGTGCCTTCTTCCGCAATTTGCAGAACGGAACAGGAGGCTTATTATATAGATGCCTGTCGTGTGCATGAGCCCTAAGGCTGTAACTTCTCTTTTTGTAGTCTAAGGCCTCTTTCAGACGGGCGTTGCGGGAAAAGGTGCGAGTGCAAAACATTGTAATGCGTTTTGCACTCGCGTGAGAAAAATCGCGCATGTTTGGTACCCAAACCCGAACTTCTTCACAGAAGTTCGGGCTTGGGATCGGTGTTCTGTAGATTGTATTATTTTCCCTTATAACATGGTTATAAGGCCTAGTTCACACAAACGTTTTTTTTACGGGTGTACGGACCGTTTTTTTGTGTTCCGTATATGGTCCGTATACGGAACCATTCACTTCAATGGTTCCGCAAAAAAAACAGAATGTGTTCCGTATGCATTCCGTTTCCGTATTTCCGTTTTTCCGTTCCGTTGAAAGATAGAACATGTCCTATATTTGGCCGCAAATCACGTTCCGTGGCTCCATTAAATTCAATGGGTCCGCAAAAAAAACGGAACACATACGGAAATGGATCCGTATGTCTTCCGTATCTGTTCCGTTTTTTGCTGAACCATCTATTGAAAATGTTATGCCCAGCCCAATTTTTTCTATGTAATTACTGTACACTGTATATGCCATACGGAAAAACGGAACAGAAACGGAAACACAACGGAACTCAAAAACGGAACAACGGATCCGTGAAAAACGGACCGCAAAAAACTATAAAAGCCATACGTTCGTGTGAACTAGGCCTAAGGGAAAATAATAGCATTCTGAATGCAGAATGCATACTAAAATAGCGCTGGAGGGGTTAAAAAAAAATTAAAAAAAATTTAACTCACCTTAATCCACTTGCTGGCGCTGCCGGCATCTCATCTGTCTCCTTCTTTGCTGAACAGGACCTGTGGTGAGCATTCATTCCAGGACCTTTGGTGACGTCACTCAGGTCATCACATGATCTATCACCATGGTAAAAGATCATGTGATGGATCATGTGATGACCGGAGTGACGTCACCACAGGTCCTGGAATGAATGCTCACCACAGGTCCTGTTCAGCAAAGAAGGAGACAGACGAGATGCCGGCAGCGCCAGCAAGTGGATTAAGGTGAGTTAAATGATTATTATTATTTTTTTAACCCCTCCAGCGCTATTTTACTATGCATTCTGTATTCAGAATGCTTTTATTTTCCCTTATAACCATGTTATAAGGGAAAATAATAATGATCGGGTCTCCATCCCGATCGTCTCCTAGCAACCGTGTGTGAAAATCGCACCGCATCCGCACTTGCTTGCGGATGCTTGCGATTTTCACGCAACCCCATTCACTTCTATGGGGCATGCGTTGTGTGAAAAACGCAGAATATAGAGCATGCTGCGATTTTCATGCAACGCACAAGTGATGCGTGAAAATCACCGCTCATGTGAACAGCCCCATAGAAATGAATGGGTCGGTATTCAGTGCGGGTGCAATGCGTTCAATTCACGCATCGCATCCGCGCGGAATACTCGCCCGTGTGAAAGGGGCCTAACTCTAGATTAATCTGCAACTGTCCCACTTAGGGCACACCTGTTGGTTCCCTTACCCCTCTAGAGGTCTCTATGAAATATGTCCCTCTTTTAGAGTAAGTGTACATGACGCCAGCTGCGGTTAAGCAGCGGAAGCTGACCACTTCCGTTAGATGGTGCCCAAGGGTAGGATTGGTGTTGAATAGGCCCCAGAATCCCAGGGGATAATGGATACACTTTGTCACAGTGTTCCATCCTTTGGTAATGGTTGGATTCCCAGGTGCTGTGGTCCGTAGCAAGTGCAAAGGGAAGGGGTTAACTTGGATGGTGTAGAACAAAGTTGAGTCCAGACTTGAATAAACGTTGAACAGTTGCTTTTACTTGCAGTAAAATTATAATCCAAACGGTTGCATTTACTTGAATAAACTTGACTTGATCTCCAGCAGGGTTTAGGCAAAACACTTGTGAGGCAGGCATACAATCTCAGCTCTGCTATATCTTTAGGTTGCTCTATTTCTCTCTCTCTGCTGTATCTTCTCTCTGTATAGCTTTAACTTGTAGTCCTGGTAGAAAAGTACCTCAAGCTCACTTAGCTTGGAAAAAATGCTCAGCTCCCGGTGATAAGACTGGCGAAGGTCGAACAGTACCTGTCCGGGTCTGTTGCCTTCTTCTCCCAGGAGGGGAGGGAAAACAGGACACAACCTTCTTTCTTAAGGGAGGAAGCTACACTCTCCACCTCTCCCTAAGGAGGGTAGACCTAGACTCACTTCAGGCTGGGCCCAGGGCGAACTGCCCCCGCCCTTGCTTCCTTCTCCTAGCAGGTAGTAAACTAGACTCCCTAAGCTAGCTAACTTGTCCTCACTTATAGTTTTGGTTTGGCTCCAGGGCCGGCTCCAGGTTCATGTGGGCCCTTGGGCTATAAATCCCAGTGGCCACTTGAGGCATTTTTTTACATTTACATGTCCCCCTGTGGCTCCCATACGGTAAAATGACCCCCAGTGGCCCCTATACGGTATTATGACCACTAGTGGCCCTTAACACAGTATAATGACCCCCCTAATGCCCCCTCACTGTATAATGACCCCCAGTGGCCCACCATTCAGAATAATAACCCCCAGTCACCCCCATTCAGAATAATTACCACCAGTAGCCCCCACACTGGGGGAATACTGTATGGAGGGGGCACTGGGGGTCATTATACTGTATGGTGGTCACTGGGGGTCATTATATTGAATGGGGGCTCATGGGGTCATTATGAGGAATGGAGGGTCATTGGGGATAATTATACTAAATGGGGGACAGTGGGAGTCATTATACTATGTAAAGGGCCCTCACAGTATAATGACCCCACAGTGGCCCTCCATTCAGAATAATGATCCCCAGTCGCCCCACACTGGGGGTTATACTATATGGAGGGGGCACTGGGGGTCATTATATTGAATGAGGGCTCTGGTGGTCATTATACTAAATGGTGGGTCAATGGGGATCATTATACTGTGTAAGGGGCCCTCACAGTGTAATGACCCACCAGTGGCCCCCTCACATACCTATCATTGCTGGAGTGCAGGGGAGCCGGCGGTCCTGTCATTCACTAACTGCAGCTCCCTGCGCTCCTCTCCTCAGGCCCGCTGCAGCAGTGAGACACACGTCATGACGTCACTGCTAGGCCGGGCCTGGAGGAGAGAAGGAGCTGTGCAGTGATGTAGCTAGAACGGACTGGGGCCCACAGCAAATTTTAGTACAGCCAACCCCCAACCCCCCCCCCCCGCCCCCCAGTACGTTCATATCACGTTTTTCTTATCGGTTTGATGTATACAAATGTGCAGCACTCCACGTTTTTTTATCCTGCAGAGTCCAGTAAAAAATGCATACGTTAACCTATATGGTTTTTTACAATGGAACTGTATGTTGAACGGACGCCACTGTACGGCATCAGTCTGAGGCATCTGTTAAGGTATACATTTTTGGTATACATTAAACAGATGGCACAAATGGGATCTGAACCCAGCACTAGTGTCAGAATAAGCACCAGTACGCATCAGAGCAGCGTGGCGGAGAGGGGAGGCCGCCATGTACTGACAGAGCGCTAACTGGTCCTGGTGGTCAGGGATGAGGACTGTGTTTCCCAAGGATCATTTTCTACTGGGAAATACAGGGCAGAGTATAATACACTAGAATCTTTATAATATAAAAATATTAGCCTTACCCCCAAATAATAATACAATTAGGGGGTCATTTATTATATAGAAATATGTCTATATTAGGCATATTTCTGACACAGATTATGGCGCAAAGGTCCTTAGCACTGCAATCTGTATCTTTTCCCGCTCATGCCAGGTCTAAAAAAAGTGGTGTGGGCAGGGAAGGGGATACAGGTATGGCCATACAGTTATTGGATACCACCGCCATATAGTGATAACACCGCCATACAATGATAAAACCACCATACAGTGACCGGATAAAAGGGTATAAGAGGGCACAGTACAGGGAAAGACTAGGGGCACTGCACATGGTGTGGTAAAAGAGCACAATGCAGGGTAAAAAGGGGCACAGTCACATGACCCTGTGACGTTAGAAGGTCCTTATGGTGAATGCGGTTCAGGTGCCACTACAATGAGAGGCAGAGGAGAGACAGGGGCCCGGGGCCCTGGATGGACAGGAAGGGTGGACACAGAAAGTAGGTGGAAGGGGCTCTGAGGGGGATTCATACAAGAAGTAGTGGCAGGAGGTCTGTGCAGGGCAGCAATAGGAGATAGGAGGGTGGAACAGGAGCTCTGGATACATAGGGGAGGAAAGGAGACAGCAGGGGCTCCATAAGGATGAGATAGGACAGGATATGGGGGGGAGCAGGTGTCATGGAGGCAAACTGCTTAATGAAACAGTAAAACAACTAAATAGAATGAAGCAGCATCCAGCAGCAGCTTGAAGAGCCCCCCTCCTCCTGTCCTACAGAGAAGAGACAGTCACAGTGCAGACTCACTGACAACCTGTGTTCACACTTCTGCTCCAGCACTTCATAGTAGTGCAGACTCACTGACAACCTGTGTTCACACCTGCCGGTCTCTCTCCTCAGGCAGCATGTCCTGTGTAGAAGGGGCGTGTTCTGAGTCTCTGCAGCAGCCGGCGTCATGTGACTCAGAGGGCCCACCAAAGGGGTACTGCATAAGTGAATTGACAGCAATGAGAGCTTCCATCTGTATTGATGGAAGTGCTCATAGCAGCTCAGTTGCATCCCCCCCCCCCCTCCAGGAGCATTGGGCCCCGGGGATGCCGGGGCCCTGTTTGGCTCTCTCTAGAGGGAAAGGATAAGAATGGTCTATACAGTCCATCCTCTGGAATTATTTCTGCCAGGTGTTTTGCTGCCACTGGTGGTAGACCAGGTTAATACACTTAAATATTTCAGTACATAGGAGATAAAGATGCACATTATAATGGCTACATTAGTATGATAGTATGATAGTCATAGCTTTACAGATTGTGGTAACTAGGGGAGTAAAGAGTAGTTATGATACTCTGGGACATTAAAAATCTAGAGAAACTTCTTCCTGGCTGATGAGGCTTCAGGCTTTGGCTTCTCTATCCAGCAGAGCACCTCCAGCAAGCCACGTCCAACAGGGACATAAGCCTGCTGCTTCCTTCCCCAGCAGGGGTGAACTCTATTATGACTCCTAACTAACTAGACTCCTCCTCTCCTCAGAGAGGCTTAGAATGGAAAGAAAGTTCCACTATCTCCTAAAGTAGCACTGCCAAGTCTGCTGCCACCTCTGGTGAACCAGGTTATTACACTTGAACATAACAGTTTCAAACATAAGAAATGCACAGTGTTAGGGACTTGTAATAAATGCCTGAGATGACATTGCATTTGCCCATAGGAGACAGTAGTGGGGAGAAAAGAGTGGTAATTACACTCTAGGTCATTACACAACCAGATTCCAGCTTTCATTATTGAGAGCTCCTTTGGAAAATGCAAGGTTGCTATGGGCAACTAAGCCAGTTTTATTTACAGATTGAATAAATCTCCCCCACTTTTCGACAAATGTATACTTAAAAAGGATGCACCTATATAAATAGGCCAAAAAAAACCCTCTGCATAACTAGCCACACCCACAAAGTTCACCCACGCCATAAAACAGTCTAAGAGCTGCTTCACACGAGAGAATGCCATGCGTGTCATCCGCAGCGTGAATGAGAGCCAAGCCCCGCTCTGGACAGCAGAGACACAGAGCATTAACATTGCCTTGATAATGCTCCGTGCCTCCCTGTGATCTTTTTACTACAAAATCACGGTGACAACTTTATCTCACTGTGATTTTGTAGTAAAAAGATCAGAGAGAGGGACGGAGCATTATCAATCAATCTCTGCTGTCCGTAGTGGGGCTTGGCACTCTTTCACGCTGCTGATGACATGCACGGCATCTGCTCGTGTGAAACAGCCCTAAAGCCTCATTCACACGTCAGAGTTTTACGGACGTGTGCTGTACATGTTCTACACGGACACATCCCTATTCATTTTAATGTGTGTATTAACACATCAGTGTTTTAGCACGGTCCGTGGGTCCGTTTTTTTTTTAGCACGGATGCATGCTCTATTTTGTCTGTGTTCATGGATGCATCACGCCCATTATAGTCTATTGGTCCGTGAAAACCACGGATGCCATCCGTATTTCATGGATCATTAAAAAGAGATTCTTTGAAAACTATTTTTCAGCTGTTCAGTGTCAGTGAAACACGGATGCAACATGGACAGCAAAAAACGGACACACGGACCCAACACGGATCCTTCACGGATGCATCACTGACCTGTCCTGCCGCAGAGTTCGTATAGGTAGTCGTTAACTGCACGTTTCTGCTGGAGAAGCCTATCAAGCATATACAAGGTAGTTCCAGCGCGTCGGGCAGTCACAAATCAGACGTCTGACGGGCAGGTGGTGTCGTTGGGTAAGAGGGTTATCCGGCGTCATCAACTTATTACGTTCGAACATTTTGGCCACGGAAGCCTGCCTTTTGCCAGATGAACGCGATGATGGCATGGTGTAGGTGGAGTGGAGGACAAATGGGAGGAGAGAGGAGAAGGAGAAGAGGCAGGATGTGGAGCGCCAGGAGTGTGGGTTTGTGAGTTCTGACGGTGTTGCTCCCACTAGGCTCATTGATGGGAGGCCAGGTGCCCTAGGTGAGTGTTGGGCTTACCGCGACTTATGCGTTGACAGCACAGGCTGCAGATGGCAACACTATTGTCAGCAGCTGACACGTAAAAAAAAATAGACCCTGGGAGTGCCAGATGTGACCGTGCATGGTGGATGGCTCGTTCCAGATACATTAGCAGTCTGCTTTTTGCCTCCTGTGCACTGTAAGTTTTTCCTGCTTCTCCTCGTTCTCCTCCCTATCTGCTGCTCCGTCTCTATCTCTGAACTCCCCTCCTCTTTCTCTCTTGTGGGCACCCACGTGACGTCCATCGACACGTCATTATCATCACCTTCACCACCACAGACATTAGAGATCTCGGAGTAGGAAGCAACAGCGGGGACCTGTGACGGTCACGTACACTACACACAGGGGGGAGGATAGTGACCACTGTGCTCCACCCTCACCCCTGCCTACTTGCCTCGCAAGTCCTAATGACAGGGGACAACTAGACGGCAGACCCTAACTTAGGATACGTGCTGGGAAGACAGACAAGACAAATAATGGAATGTGAACGGACCGGGTCAGAACCAAGAGAGCTACGCAGTACAAAGGGTTAAGCAAAGAATGGTCAGGAGAAGCCGGGGTCAAATACCAGGAGAGTAGAGAAGTACCAGAGGAGTCCGCAAAGAGTAGTCAGGCGGGAGCCGAGGTCACAATACCAGGAGGGAAATGCAGTACAGGAGGAGCAGGCAAAGGATCGTCAGGGAACAGGATCAGGTGAGTAATCAGTAGTCCAACAAATAGCCAGGAATCTAGAATTAACAGGCAACCTGTGGCCAGCAGGCTTCCTGTATTTATAGTGGGGTCTGAGGGTCATGTGACGTGGCCAGCGTCACATGACCGACAGACAGACAAGTCGAGCACCAAGTGATCAGCTCGGTGCTCAAGGCAGAGCTAGGAGCAGGGAGCCTCCCAGCTAGCAAAGCCGCCCTGGGAACTAGGCCAAACACAGATCGTCGCTCCCGAAGCTAAGCAGCAGGTCTGCGGCTGATGGGAGACCGAGTGCGCCTTTGGCGCCCCGTGACAGGACCACCCTCCTTGGGCTGATCTGGGTACTGTCGTCAGATTGCTGGGTGGCGACCGTTGATACCTCCTCTTCCTGATCCGATGCCAAGAATGGCTGCGCATCAGTAAGGTCTTGGAAATGGATGGGAAAATAATTCCTCTGACTCGAGTGGAGGGCATATGGTGGTGGTGGTGTCTTTGGGGGTGCACACAGCAGAAAATGAAGAGGGTGCAGATAGAGAGGATGAGGAGGGTGCAGAAGCAGAAGGCTGAGTGAGCCACTCAACCAACTCTGGTGCGTCCTTTGACGTAATCTCATGCACCTTCTGCAACTTCCCACTTAGGCTCCGGCCTGGTGCATCTGCCCGACCCCTACCACCCCTGCGGAATGTCCTGCCTCTTCCTCTGCCTGTCATTTTCAAAATGACCCTCTGACAAAGTCCCTATGGAAGAGCACTATTTGTGGAAGAAGGTATATCACACCCCTGCCTCAATCTGTTTTTTGGGGGGGCAACTGGTATATCACACCAGTAGAAATGATGTGTTCCAATAGCGTTTGTCACTCTGTGTAGCTGCTGTAACGCAGCAGAACCGCAAACAAATGCACAATATAATAAGTATATTATTGGTATATCACACCCCTGCCTTAATCTGTTATTTTTGGGGGCAACTGTAATTATTTGTTCCTAGAACGTTTGAACCTCTATATAGCTGCGGTATCGCTGCAGAACCACACACAACTGCTGCACAATACAAATGCACTATAATATACTTTCTATGTTAGAAAGTATATTATATTATAAGTATATCACACCCATCAGTAAATCACACCTATCGATAGCACACCTATACCAGTCCTTAAAAAGACTTTTGTGGCCCTATTAGCTATTGTTTGGTGTCTCTAAGGCTACTTTCACACTAGCGTTCGGAGCGGATCCGTCTGATGTTTCATCAGACGGATCCGCTCCGATAATGCAGACGTTTGCATCCGTTCAGAACGGATCCGTCTGCATTATTACTTAGAAAATTTTTCTAAGTCTGAAAGTAGCCTGAGCGGATCCGTTCAGACTTTACATTGAAAGTCAATGGGGAACGGATCCGCTTGAAGATTGAGCCATATAGTGTCATCTTCAAGCGGATCCGTCCCCATTGACTTACATTGTAAGTCTGGACGGATCCGCTCGCCTCCGCACGGCCAGGCGGACACCCGAACGCTGCAAGCAGCGTTCAGGTGTCCACTTACTGAGCGGAGCGGAGGCTGAACGCTGGCAGGCGGATGCATTCTCAGTGGATCCGCCTCCACTGAGAATGCATTGGGGCCAGACGGATGCGTTCGGGGCCGCTCGTGAGCCCCTTCAAACGGTGCGCACGAGCGGACACCCGAACGCTAGTGTGAAAGTAGCCTTACAGTCTGTCCCTGCTCCACACAGCAACCTCTCCCTACACTGGCAAAAGACTGAATGTAAAATGGTGGCCAGATCGGGTTTATTTATATAGTAGGGGGTACGTTTATGTGCTGAAATGTCTTAATTGGCTGTCCTGTACCACCTGATGGATGTGTCATGGGTCAAAGTTCTTTACAATGTAAAAGAATATGGCACCGGCGGACATTGCCATATGTTCGCCCATTCGATGAACCGCGAACGCGCAAAGTTTGCCGCGAAACGACCGCCGGGTGAACCCCAAGGCCATCTCTACTGGTAATGTCAGTCTCAGAAGATTACACTGTCTATTGAAAAAGTACACTGTATGTCACAGAAACATTTTTTAAATGCACACGTTACACTTTATATGTGGCGCAGCTAATGTCACTGTCCGCAGCGGACACTGTCTATTGAGAAAGTACACTGTATGTCACAGATAAAGTTTTTCAGCGCACACGTTACACTGCAGATGTGGCGCAGCTAATGTCACTGTCCACAGCTGACACCGTCTACGGAAAAAGAACACTGAATGTCACTGATATTTTACGGATGCGCACACTTGACACAGTAGATGTGGCGTGGATAATTTAACTGTCCGCAGTGGCATATTACACGGTATTTAGCGCAGGATGCACTAAAAATATATATTGCTGCTGTCACACACAATAGTCTTTAAAAGGACTTTTGGGTCTCTGAAATGTTTTTCTGCTAAAATAGCTTCAATTACACTCCCTACACCGTGTGTCCCTTCCTATGCACAACTCTCCCTAAGGCCTCATGCACACGGCCGTTGTTTTGGTCCGCTTCCAAGCCTTAGTTTTGGCGGCTCATGTGCTGTCCGCATCCGTTGCTCCGTTCTGTGGTCCGCAAAAAAAATATAACCTGTCCTATTCTTGTCCGTGCTTTGCGGACAAAAATAGGCAGTTATATTAAAGGCTGTCCGTGCTGTTCCGCAAATTACGGAACGCACACGGACGCCATCCGTGTTTTGCAGATCCGCGATTTGCGGACCGCAAAACACACAACGGTCGTGTGCATGTAGCCTAACACTGACCAATCTAATGCAGGTTGCGCTATAAAAATATATTGCTGCTGTCACACACAATAGTCCTTATAAGGACTTCTGGGTCTCTGAAATGTTTTTGTGTAAAAATAACTTAGATTACACTCCCTACACTATGTGTGTCTTCTGATGCACAGCTTTCCCTGACTAATACTGAGCCGTGCCATGGCGCGTTCTGACCAGCCAATCACTGTAATGCCAGCAGCCAACATGGCTACTGGCATTACAGTGAAGGCAGTACTTACCTGCACCTTTATTGGCTACTTAGCGCCCGCGAAACGTGTGGGGAGGAGACTTGAGTATGGCGCTCAAGCACATGCGGTACTCGGCCGAGTACCGCCATGTGCCAAGCATGGCGATGCTCGAGCTGAACTGGTATTCAGCCGAGCATGCTCGCTTAACACTAGTAATTACCTCTGTGCCCCTTCCATAGTAGAAATCACCATTGTGCCCCTTCACAATAATAATGCTCACTGTGCCCCTTTCACAGAAATAATGTCCATTGTGCCCCCTTCACAGTAACAATGCCCTCTGTGTCCCCTTCATTGTAGTAATGCCCTTTGGCTCTGTGCCCCCTCCATAGTAGAAATGCCCATTGTGCCCTCTTCACATTAGTAATGCCCTCTGTGCCCCCTCGATAGTAGAAATGCCCTCTGTGCCCCCTCCATAGTAGTAAAGTCCTCTGTGACCCCTCCATAGTAAAAAAGTCCTTTGTGCTCTGTTCTCAGCATCACTACGGGCAGTGTGACTCATTTTTCCTTCCAACAGGTAGCCACAGGCCTATACCCATTTGTGTGTGCTAGGTGGCTACCTCCCCAAGAACATAATGTTCTATTCTCTTCCTGTATGCCACGTTTACCATGCTTTTCCTATAAATGTTGAATTTTCCCATTTGTCACCAATAGTACAGTACAATAAATCTGCATATAAGACGCACAGGTGGGAGCTGCGGTAAGGCCGCATCAGACAATGAGGCCGCTAGCTCCACAGCTGAGGACACCCTCAGTACCTCACACTGCTCACTACTCCAGTGCCGAGCCCACTGGCCACTCGGCCAATCACAGGTCGGATCTCACCTTAGCCCCCTATCCCTGCTGACCAATGAGCACGCCGCTGACATCTCTCGGCCCTGTGCCTGGCAGCCGCGGACTGTACACGCGCCGCGAGTGCTTGGAAGAGAGAGAGGCAGAGAACGGCAGAGACTGAGCATGATGTCGGGGGGGGAATGCATAGAAGGGAGATGATTTTCAAGGCTGATGCGCATGCACTAGGACCGATAGGCTCACACTGCCTGCTCTGATTTCTGAACTCTCCACACAGTTCGCCGCCTGGAGTGTGTCAGCAACCCCCTGTATAGCTGATACCTGGGATGGACCACCCCCCCGCCCCCACCTAGGCACGCCACTGCCCAGAGACTGCACCTTCTAACTGAAGGTATGAAGCTCACTCCCCTCACAGGTCCATCCATGCATTTGTCCTGCTCAACACAGCAGCAGGGGGGTTAGTTATTGTGGGAGGAAAGTTAGGAAAGTCCTGAAGGTGCTGCCTATTAGTGATGAGCGGCATATGCGATATTTCACAATTTTTTCGCATAATATTCGCAATAAGGCCTCATGCACACGACCGTTGTTTTGGTCCGCATCCGAGCCGCAGTTTTTGCACTCCATGTGCTGTCCGCATCCTTTGCTCCATTCCGTGGTCCGCAAAAAAAATATAACCTGTCCTATTCTTGTCCGTTTTGCGGACAAGAATAGGCAGTTATATCAATAGCTGTCTGTGCTGTTCCGCAAATTGCGGAAAGCACACAGACGCCATCCGTGTTTTGCGGATCCGCAATTTGTGGACCACAAAACACACAACGGTCGTGTGCATGAGGCCTAAATTTGCGAATTCTAGAATTCATGATCTCCAGTCATTATTTCACGATTGCGCAAATCGGCACTAATGATGCGTATATTTTTTGCGCAATAAATGCAACTTCACATTTTATCAGGTCTGAGTAGAAATTACTGATTGGTGCACTAAGTATTGTTGTGACATCACAGCACTATGTCTGTAGCATGTACAGTATGTATGGACAGCAGAGAAACAGTAATTCCTATCACACTACCTAACACCCTGCACTAGAACCAGCTACACTATATCACTATCTAACCTACATTGACTATCTCCCTCTAACTATCTGTATTATATATATATGAGCTAACTATCTAATGTAATTGGATAAGGAATAGGATCCAGATGAAAGCACAGAGCACAGCAATGTCACCGCTCTCTCTCTCTCTCTCTCTCTCTCTCTCTCAGAACTGCAAAAAAAAAAAAATGCAGAAAATAGCTGCTGGGGACTTTCTTATACACTGCGTGCAGAATTATTAGGCAAATGAGTATTTTGACCACATCATCCTCTTTATGCATGTTGTCTTACTCCAAGCTGTATAGGCTCGAAAGCCTACTACCAATTAAGCATATTAGGTGATGTGCATCTCTGTAATGAGAAGGGGTGTGGTCTAATGACATCAACACCCTATATTAGGTGTGCATAATTATTAGGCAACTTCCTTTCCTTTGGCAAAATGGGTCAAAAGAAGGACTTGACAGGCTCAGAAAAGTCAAAAATAGTGAGATATCTTGCAGAGGGATGCAGCACTCTTAAAATTGCAAAGCTTCTGAAGCGTGATCATCGAACAATCAAGCGTTTCATTCTAAATAGTCAACAGGGTCGCAAGAAGCGTGTGGAAAAACCAAGGCGCAAAATAACTGCCCATGAACTGAGAAAAGTCAAGCGTGCAGCTGCCAAGATGCCACTTGCCACCAGTTTGGCCATATTTCAGAGCTGCAACATCACTGGAGTGCCCAAAAGCACAAGGTGTGCAATACTCAGAGACATGGCCAAGGTAAGAAAGGCTGAAAGACGACCACCACTGAACAAGACACACAAGCTGAAACGTCAAGACTGGGCCAAGAAATATCTCAAGACTGATTTTTCTAAGGTTTTATGGACTGATGAAATGAGAGTGAGTCTTGATGGGCCAGATGGATGGGCCCGTGGCTGGATTGGTAAAGGGCAGAGAGCTCCAGTCCGACTCAGACGCCAGCAAGGTGGAGGTGGAGTACTGGTTTGGGCTGGTATCATCAAAGATGAGTTTGTGGGGCCTTTTCGGGTTGAGGATGGAGTCAAGCTCAACTCCCAGTCCTACTGCCAGTTTCTGGAAGACACCATCTTCAAGCAGTGGTACAGGAAGAAGTCTGCATCCTTCAAGAAAAACATGATTTTCATGCAGGACAATGCTCCATCACACGCGTCCAAGTACTCCACAGCGTGGCTGGCAAGAAAGGGTATAAAAGAAGAAAATCTAATGACATGGTCTCCTTGTTCACCTGATCTGAACCCCATTGAGAACCTGTGGTCCATCATCAAATGTGAGATTTACAAGGAGGGAAAACAGTACACCTCTCTGAACAGTGTCTGGGAGGCTGTGGTTGCTGCTGCACGCAATGTTGATGGTGAACAGATCAAAACACTGACAGAATCCATGGATGGCAGGCTTTTGAGTGTCCTTGCAAAGAAAGGTGGCTATATTGGTCACTGATTTGTTTTTGTTTTGTTTTTGAATGTCAGAAATGTATATTTGTGAATGTTGAGATGTTATATTGGTTTCACTGGTAAAAATAAATAATTGAAATGGGTATATATTTGTTTTTTGTTAAGTTGCCTAATAATTATGCACAGTAATAGTCACCCGCACACACAGATATCCCCCTAAAATAGCTAAAACTAAAAACAAACTAAAAACTACTTCCAAAAATATTCAGCTTTGATATTAATGAGTTTTTTGGGTTCATTGAGAACATGGTTGTTGTTCAATAATAAAATTAATCCTCAAAAATACAACTTGCCTAATAATTCTGCACTCCCTGTATAGCAAAGGGTAGGCAACTTTCCTATTGGCTGCTAGGGGTGTTGCTAAGCTCAGACAAAGATATTGCAATAGTGGATAACAGTGGGGCACTCTCAATAGCAATGAGAACAGTGGATAATGGTAAGTATAACATTTATTGAAAATATGACTAAAATATAATTATTCACAGCTGATTAAATAGTAGCAGCATTAACCCCTTCCCGACTGCAATCTGTTTATATATGTGATATTTGCACATGCCCTGTGCAGCTACCACGTGTATAAACGTCAAGCCAGCTTGTGGCGAAACCAACCTCGCCACTGGGTTTTGGAGAGGCCTGTTTACTAGCCTCTTGCCCCAGGATTATGGGCTCTCTCATCAGCCAGGCCTCATTTGTTCACAAAGGACTTGGACTAACTTGAACTCTCACCCCCACGAATTAGACCAGGGTTCAAGTTAGTCCATTACGTTTGGTAATTGTATTTTGTGGATTGCGTCTCAGACAATACTCATTGTGTTAGTTAATTGCGTCTCAGACAATGCTCATTGAATTTTGTTTATTGCGTTACAGACAGAGGGAAGGGGATTTTGTGTACAATTGCTGGGAAGGTTGAATACTGTAAATACATGTGATTGGCTGTTTTTACAAAACCCTGTGGGTGGTAACATTGTTGGAAGATGTGTATAAATCAATGCTTGTGTTAAAATAAAGGGAGTTCCTGTTTTATACCTTCATGAAGTCTTGGCTCATGTTTGGGGGATGGAATAACTACACTCTTGGGGATTGCTATATCATAATACTCCCCTGAGTATAAGCTCTTGTAAGAGCTTGTTCATGGTTCCTGCCTCCTGGTTGTAGGAGAGGTTCACCCACTGGAAGCTGAAGCCCAGTCTTGGGTCCAGGGTAGGTAGGAGACGGCGAGACCTCCACCAAGCTTCGGCGGTTCGTGGGGTCTGCAGCGCTGACGGTGTCAAGTGGAGTGCTTGGAGTCCTCTGGAAACACTAGGAGCATCTATCGACGGAGGTACCCGGTCGGGGTGCTAGGCGTTTCGTTACACAGCTCTTTAATCCAAGCGCTGCAAAGCGCTTGGATTAAAGCTTCTGCCCCTGTCCTGCTGCTGTCACGGACAGCATGCAGTTCAGTAATGCCGGCAAGGGACCAATCAGAGTGGCCCCTTGCCGGCAATCGATCCGATTGGTTAGTCTGTGCAGACTAACCAATCGGATCGCGGCAGTGAAAAACTGCCGGTTTCAGGCTCTGATCTGTGCTCTGCAGATCAGAGCCTGAAATCAGGTAGTGTCCTTGTGCCTCCCGATCTGTGCCCCCCCCATCTGTGCCCCCCGATCTGTGTGCCTCCAAGCCCCCCCTTGTCCCCGCCTGCCCCTTATGAAGTTCCCCCCGCTCCCATCCACATTCCTGCAGCCTGCCTCTGATGCAGTCCGCCCCCTCCTCGCCCCATACATTCCTTCTGCCCCCATTTGCTGCCTCAGCCTTCCTCAATGCTGGCTGGACCCCCCCAACCCCCCCACCCCCCATTTTCAAGGCTGCCCCTGCCTCCGATGCGGTCCCCCTGCTGTGTGTGATGGCGGCGGCTCCATTACTGAGCCGCCGCCATCAGCAGAGAGTGTCAGCTATATGCTGACACTCTGCTGTAACCCCATAGATGCCGCGGCAGCGGCATCCATCGGGTTAATAGAGGGGGCTCCCTCTCTCCACCATCGGGGCTGCCGCTCTGCGATGGCAGCGCCCAATGGTTGCCATGGCAACCGGATGCTTTGCAAAAGTGTCTAGTGTTGCCACCTACAGGGTATCTGATAGTATTATACTTTGCAATGCAAGAGCATTGCAAAGTATAGTACAGCCATCAGCCCCACTGGATCTTCAAGATCCAAGAGGGACTTGATAAAAAAAAATTGAATATAATAAAAGTAAAAATAAAAAAATAAATAGAAATTTTAAATTAAAAAAAGAAATTGCCTTTTCCTATAATTTTTTTAAAAAAAACTACACATATTAGGTATCACCGCGTCCGTAAAGACCGTCTCTATAAATAGATCACATGATAGACCCCGTCCGATAAACACCATAAATTTTTTTTTTAAAAACCTGTAAAAAAAAGCAATTTTTGTCACCTTACATCACAAAAAGTGCAACACCAAGCAATCAAAAAGGTGTATATCAAACAAAATGGTACCAATAAAACCGTCACCTCATCCCACAAAAACTGAGACCCTACATAAGAAAATCGGTCAAAAAATAAAAAAAATATAGTTCTTAGAACATTGAGACACTAAAACATAATTTTTTTATTTCAAATATGCTATTATTGTGTTAAAGTGAAATAAATAAAAAAAAAGTGTACATATTAGGTATCGCCGCATCTGTAATAACCTGCTCGATAAAAATATCACATGACCTAACCCCTCAAGTGAACACCGTAAAAAATAAAAATAAAATAAACAGTGCCAAAAAAGCCATTTTTGTCACCTTACATCACAAAAAGTGCAACAGCAAGCGATCAAAAAGGCTTATGACCCCCAAAATAGTACCAATCAAACCGTCACCTCATCCCGCAAAAAATGATACCCTATTTAAGACAATCGCCCAAAAAATAAAAAAGCCATGGCTCTCAGACTATGGAGACACTAAAACATAATTTTTTTTGTTTCAGAAATGCTATTATTGTGTAAAACTTAAATAAATAAGAAAAAGTATACATATTAGGTATTGCCATGTCTGTAACGACCTGCTCTATAACACTGTCACATGACCTAACCCCTTAGATAAACGCTGTAAAAATTAATAAATAAAAACTGTTCCAAAACAGCCAATTTTTTGGTCACCTTGCCCCATAAAGTGTAATAATAAATGATCAAAAAATCCTATGTACCCAAAAATGGTACCAATAAAAACCTCAACTCTTTCTGCAAAAAACGAGCCCCTGCACAAGACGATCGGAAGAAAAATAAAAAACATATGGCGTTCAGAAAATGGACACACAAAAACATTATTTATTTTTCAACAAACAAACAAAGAAAGTAGACATATTTGATATCATTGCGTCCGTAACAACCTGCTCTATAAAAATAGCACATGATCTACCCTGTCAGATGAAACTTGTAAAAATAAAAAAAATAAAACTGTGCCAAAACAGACATTTTTCAGTAACCTTGCATCACAAAAAATTTAATATAGAGCAATTAAAAATCATATGTACCCCAAAATTGTACCAATAAAACTGGCACCTTATCCCCTAGTTTCCAAAATAGGGTCACTTTTTGGGAGTTTCTACTGTATGGGTGCATCAGGGGGGCTTTAAATGGGACATGGCATCAAAAACCAGTCCAGCAAAATCTGCCTTCCAAAAACCATACAGCGTTCCTTTCCTTCTGCGCCCTGCCGTGCGCCCTTACATCAGTTTACGACCACATGTGGGGTGTTTCTGTAAACCGCAGAATCAGGGTAATAAATATTGAGTTTTGTTTGGCTGTAAACCCTCAATGTGTTAAAGAAAAAAATTTAATAAAATGGAAAATTTGCCAAAAAAGTGAAATTTAGAAATTTCATCTACATTTTCCTTTAATTCTTGTGGAATACCTAAAGGGTTAAAGTTTGTAAAATCAGTTTTGAGTACAGTATTTTTCGCCCTATAAGACGCATCGGCCCATAAGACGCACCTAGGTTTTTGGGGAGGAAAATAAGAAAAAAAAATTTTTAACCAAAAGGTCTGCTTTTGGTGGGTTTGGAACTAATGGTGGTCTGTGGATGGCACTATTACTTGGGGATCTGTGAAGGACACTGTTATGGGGGGATCTGTGGATGACGGACACTGTTATGGGGGGATCTGTGGATGACGGACACTGTTATGGGGGGATCTGTGGATGACGGACACTGTTATGGGGGGATCTGTGGATGACGGACACTGTTATGGGGGGATCTGTGGATGACGGACACTGTTATGGGGGGATCTGTGGATGACGGACACTGTTATGGGGGGATCTGTGGATGACGGACACTGTTATGGGGGGATCTGTGGATGACGGACACTGTTATGGGGGGGATCTTTGGATGACGGACACTGTTATGGGGGGGATCTGTGGATGACGGACACTGTTATGGGGGGATCTGTGGATGACGGACACTGTTATAGGCAGATCTGTGGATGACGGACACTGTTACAGGGGGGATCTGTGGATGACGGACACTGTTACAGGGGGCACATTGTTTAAGGGGGGATCTGTGGCTGGCACTGTTACAGGGGGAGATCTGTGGCTGGCACTGTTACAGGGGGGATCTGTGGCTGGCACTGTTACAAGGGGGATCTGTGGCTGGCACTGTTACAGGGGGATCTGTGGATGGCACTGTTACAGGGGGGATCTGTGGATGGCACTGTTATATATGTGTCATCCACAGACCCCCCCACCCCATAACAGTGCCATCCACAGACCCCCCAGCCCATAACAGTGCCATCCACAGACCCCCCCCACCCCTTAACTGTGCCATCCACGGATCAGCCCCCTACCCCGCCGCCGCCCCCCCAGTATACAAATATAAAATGTCTTATTCAATTAAAATTTATTACATATGCCCCCTCACTCCTAAATTCCTAATAGTACCTTACATCCTATTCCTAATAGGTTCTGTACAATGCCGGCAGGCAGGCAGGCCGGGCGGCCGGCGCGTCCCTCACTGATGTCACTTGCCTGCGCCGCCTGCTTCATTCATAAAGTAGGCGGCGCAGGCACGTGACATCAGGGAGTTACGCTGCCGCCCGCCCGGCCTGCCTGCCTGCATTGTACAGAACCTATTAGGAATAGGATGTAAGGTACTATTAGGAATTTAGGAGTGGCATATGTAATAAATTAATTGAATAAGACATTTTATATTACTATACCGGAGCGGCGGGGCAGGGCTATAGTACACTGACTGCACCGCCCCGCCGCTATTCCTGGCCCCCAGCTCCTCCTTCCAGTCCCTCCCCTGGCCCCCCGCTCGCTCATACATCGCATCCAGCGATGTTAAACTGTCAGCATTCGCCCCATAAGACACAGGGGCATTTCCCCCCCCATTTTTTTGGGGGGGGGAAGTGCGTCTTATGGGGCAAAAAATACGGTAACTTGAGGGGTGTAGTTTCTACAATGGGGTCATTTATGGGGGGTTTCCCCTATGTAAGCCCCACAAAGTGACTTCAGACCTGAACTGGTTCTTAAAAACTGGGTTTTGGAAATTTTCTTAAAAATTTTAAGAATTGCTTCTAAACTTCTAAGCCTTCTAACGTCCTAAAAAAATAAAATGACATTTCCAAAATGATGCCAACATAAAGTTTGGACACACCTTCTCATTCAAAGAGTTTTCTTTATTTTCATGACTATGAAGGCATCAAAACTATGAATTAACACATGTGGAATTATATACATAACAAACAAGTGTGAAACAACTGAAAATATGTCATATTCTAGATTCTTCAAAGTAGCCACCTTTTGCTTTGATTACTGCTTTGCACACTCTTGGCATTCTCTTGATGAGCTTCAAGAGGTAGTCCCCTGAAATGGTCTTCCAACAGTCTTGAAGGAGTTCCCAGAGATGCTTAGCACTTGTTGGCCCTTTTGCCTTCACTCTGCGGTCCAGCTCACCCCAAACCATCTTGATTGGGTTCAGGTCCGGTGACTGTGGAGGCCAGGTCATCTGGCGCAGCACCCCATCTCTCTCCTTCATGGTCAAATAGCCCTTACTTTCAAAGTTTTCCCAATTTTTCGGCTGACTGACTGACCTTCATTTCTTAAAGTAATGATGGCCACTCGTTTTTCTTTACTTAGCTGCTTTTTTCTTGCCATAATACAAATTCTAACAGTCGGTAGGACTATCAGCTGTGTATCCACCTGACTTCTCCTCAACGCCACTGATGGTCCCAACCCCATTTATAAGGCAAGAAATCCCACTTATTAAACCTGACAGGGCACACCTGTGAAGTGAAAACCATTTCAGGGGACTACCTCTTGAAGCTCATCAAGAGAATGCCAAGAGTGTGCAAAGCAGTAATCAAAGCAAAAGGTGGCTACTTTGAAGAACCTAGAATATGACATATTTTCAGTTGTTTCACACTTGTTTGTTATGTATATAATTCCATATGTGTTAATTCATAGTTTTGATGCCTTCAGTGTGAATCTACAATTTTCATAGTCATGAAAATAAAGAAAACTCTTTGAATGAGAAGGTGTGTCCAAACTTTTGGTCTGTACTGTATATTGACTCAAATTTATGACTATCATGAAGTACAATATGTCACAAGAAAACAATCTCAGAATGGCTTGGATAAATAAAAGTGTTCCAAAGCTATAACCACATAAAGTGACGCATGTCAGATTTGTAAATTTTGACCTGGACACTGGGGCAACAATGACCCTTGGTCATGAAAGGGTTAATGATGGTATTAAGGCATACTAAAACAACAATACAGATAAAAATTGCGGCAAAAGATAAAAATTAAAATTAAAATGGAAAGTGTTAGTCCATCAATGGAATCAAAGTTGGGCTGGTGTCTAGCACCAAAAATATAAATGCTCTAGGTATACACAGTTAATTTCCAGTTATTAATTGTATCAACTGGGCTCCAATATAAAGTGCAAGTCAGCGCTGGTTATATTCCTAAACTGAAACAGCGGCGTCCCGCTGTATATTTCGAAGAGCGATCGCTTAATGTTGCAGACACATCGATCTTACCCGGCTTCAATGGAATCGCCTACCCTCGACTCGGTGCGCCTCCTGTGTATACCGGTGCTCCGGTCTCGAGGGCTGTTGGTCTTCAGAAGATCCCACGCCAGCACCGGAAGTCCACGTGGGTTCGCTGGAAGTGCAGGTTTCCCTTGTACAGCAGAGACCTCATGCGGCTGGCGTTATCAGATCTGTAGAATAATAAATCCTGCTCCTCCTAAATCGATCGAAAATATGTGTTCATTTAAGATATTGCAGCCTTCTTATTGGCCCACAAGCAAGAAGGGAGGTTACTGATGAAAAATAAAAATCTAGAATATTTGCAATTATGAATATATAGCTGTCACGGTGGGGAGTGGTGGAAACTCCCCACCGTACAATGTGGAGCATGCGTGGTAGCAACTAAGCCAGGATACCAGGGACAAGGGAGCTGGTCACCTCCTAATGCTCCTCGCCCTTACTCCTCACCGTATGAGCGGACCTGGATGGTAGGACGGCTCATACCCAGGAAACCTAGGACCCTGAGTGGCCCTGATAATCCCTTAAAATAAAGAAAGGATTGAGATGACCTGTTCATCCCAGACAAGGATGAACAGGAGTCTCAACGGCCTAGCTGCAAGTGAAGGAACCGGCAGTGGACAGCTACTGAATCGGCTGTAATAGCCTAGAAACAACTCGCACTTACCTGCCGCGGATAACAACGACGACCGGACCCCCATGCGGACAGGATGCATGGCGGTCCCCGGAAGAGCTACACACTGACTTGTGGTTCCCCCTCCGGGAAACCCTGAGACCCCCTTCTGGAGGCACACCACACAGGGAACAAGTCTAGCAAACATGCTGGACTACAGACACCAACAGACCAGACATGTACCAACCAATATACAAGACAACAACCACCCATACATAAATATCCCCAAACATATGCAAGGGAAGTGAAGGCAAGGTAGACAATGGGATGACAAAGATGACATTGATGTCCCACTAGGTAGCCCTCAAGGACTGGGCAGATAACACACCCAGAAAAGGAGCAAAGCTCCAGCACCAACAAAGGCTGGAGTACAACTCACTCCAGCCAGGAAGCCACAGGTGATAAAACCTAGTGGCCACACCCAGCCAGGAAATTAACCCCTCAAGCACCAGACAGGGGAGGTACCAAGAGAAGGGGAGCAAAGCCTATACATGCTGGATAAACAACACATTGCACCAGGCAACAGCATGCATGGCAAACGTGTCACGGCGCACAACACCGAGGCCGTGACAATAGCACTATATTCTACATCTTCGCGAATTCTCGAAGTGCCGATATTCACGATAAAAATTCGGAATTAGAATATTCGCAATCAACACTACTGCCTATCACCTGTCTGTGCGCAATACAGACAAGCTTCTGTACAATGTATTTCTGTGCCCCCCTGACCTCACAGAGCTCCTGCACATCTTGTGTCCCCCTGTAGCCCTTGCACCAATACAGATCCCTGCCTACCTACTATCTGATCCCCCCCCCCCCCTGACAGAGCCCCTGCCTGATTACTGTCTAACCCTGCATTATAAGGCTACATGCGCACGACGGACGGACATGTCATGTACACCACACGTCTGTTTTAAGACCAATGGTAATCTATAGGGTTATTCACATGGCAGTTTTTTGGACAGTTTGGCAGCGAAAAGGTAAGTAAAAAAATAGAACATAATCTTGTCCGTTTTTCACTGACAGACTGCCCCCATACAATTGAATGGGTCCATTTTTAATGTCCGTTTCTCAGAAAGGCATCAGTGAAATAAATGTCTGTTAAAAATGTACGTTTTCAACAGACTTTTTTTTCACTGTTGTGTGCCTGTAGCCTAAGAGGAGCGGCCGATATCAGCCATCAGGGCCGCACTGCTGGTACTGCTGTCAGGGGCTCAGCGACCAGGCTCTTTTAGGGGGCCTGGAGGAGGGGTGTGATCACTATTACTAAGTGACTTAGTAATTTACTGCAGCCCGGTGCAGACTTGCTGTCATTCTACTTGATTTCGACGGCTGCCAGGCCCAGTCAGTCAGAGTGGGTGTCACACCAGCTGCGGTATGCCAGACCTTGCAGGGGAATTATGTGTGAGGTCACGGTGTGAGCAATAGGTGGGCCGAGGTAAATACAGTTCTGGTTACTCACGGTAACGTCGTCCCTGGGCAGGCTCGCATAAGTGAAAAGGAGAATGGCACAAGGATTCTCTGGGGCACACTCTGGTGTAAGGGACACTGGCCAGATGTGGGTTTGAGGTGCCCTTAGTGGTCTGTATTAATGTGCCAGTGGCAATGTCCCTTGTAATCGTGACGCCAGTACCTTTTGTATGGAGGTATAACCATTTACTGTAGTGTTAATAGAGGAATTGAGTCTGAGGCAAGCAGGGTTAAACTCATAATGGCACTTTACTGATGATGACTCTTGATTACAATACATCCAATGGCATTAAACAGTCTCTTGATACAATCCGGCATTAAGCACAATCTCCCATGCATGGGGAAAGGGAAATGCAAATCCTCAATGAAGTACAGGTTCTTGTAATACATAAGATAGCTACTCCTCAGACTAGGCTGGTAATAATGAAAGTCTTACACTGGTAACAACTCCGACCTGATCCTAATCCTTGAATAAAAAGGTGCTTTTCTGAATCCTGAAACTTCTATTCCAACGTTGTTCTGACAGTTGGCCTGACTGTCCTCAGGATTTAAACTGGAGATGTAGATGCTTCATGCTGTCTACTACACCAAATACAAAGGTGCTTAATAAGTCCTCAGGTAATGACTATCTTGCTAATCCTTTGTCTTGAATAAACGTGATAATTCCTCAAATACTCGGCTGTATACAGTTTAGACATTGGTCACCCTGGAAGAGCAATCTATAGTAGTGGATTGCTCACCTCTAGGAAGAATGCTTGCAGGCCTTAACCCTGGGTTATGGAACCGACAGGGACAGAGAAGAGAAGCTAGGAATATGCCTCCCTCCAGGTATTCAGCTACATGGCTGTTGCTTTCTTGAAGTGCAGCACGCCAGACCTGCAGGGTATTTCGACAGTGAGGTCACGGTTATGGGCAATCGAGGGTTACTCACTTTTTGGAGGACCCTGGGCAGGCATGCGGCAGTGAATGAGAGGTAGACACAAGTTCCTCTGGGGCACACTCTGTATGGAGAGACCTGGCCTGATGTTGGGTGAGGTGCCCTGGATGTTGCAGGTATTTTGAGTGCCTGAGGCAAGGTCCCTTTAAGAATCGTGACGCCAGTGCCGGTAACGGTGGCACACCGATTTGTAGGAGGATTAATGGAGTACACAGGTGGTAAACCAAACGTTGCTTTACTTTAGGAAACAGTCCAACTTTATATAGACAGTTGCAGTAGGTGATAATGATGCAGTTCTTTATAGTACAAATGCACAGCAGGTTTACTTCACAGCACAGCAGGTTTCAATCTTGCAAGATACTTGGAGGGTATACATTTAATGCTTTTCAGTACAATGCTGCTCTATCCCCACAGCTATTCTAGCTGGCTGGATCCTAAGGCCCGGATGCCTAATTGCTGGCTTAAATCCTTGGTATATGAATTCCTTCCTCCAGTATTGGCCCTTGCTTTAAATATTACAGTACCTTTGCTTATTGGCTGGATTCTCTGCTGAATTAAATAGGTGACTGCAGGTTTCTCCCAGGAGGTGCACTCCTACTACTGGGGTGTCTTCTGAGCTAACTGAGGCTCACTTGATCTACAGGCAGGCTAGGGTTCTTCACTAGCCTCCTGGTTGTAGCTAGCAGCCAGGGCTATCAAGCTGCATGTCAGGAGGAGGCCCTCAGCATATCTCTGGCTGGTGCCTTCTCACTTCTGTCTCCACAGACTCCTGACTATGACCTAACTCCTCCCTGTCTGGGCCTGAACATTTATACTAGGAGCTCCCTATCTCCCTCTAGTGTCTAGGATGCCTAACTACACCCTCATAGGCCTGCTATGCATGTCACAGGGGAAACATTGCATATAAAAACACATAGAAAATACATTAAAGTACATAGTGCAATATAATATTACTGTCCCTTAGGAGTAGAAGTAACACGTGAACCAATTGACCCTTGTGTAGTGCCCACGCCTACCTAGTGGGACAATACAGAAGGCTCATGAGAGAACTGCATTCATCTGAACTCTCACTTGGATTTACCTGAGCTCATCTGCACTGGTCTGGATTTACCTCAACCAGGAACTGAACTGCAACACATCACACAACTGCACAGGACACATGACTGCACTGCACTGCACAGGACACATGACTGCACTGCACAGGACACATGACTGCGCAGGACACATGACTGCACTGCACAGGACACATGACTGCACTGCACTGCACAGGACACATGACTGCACTGCACAGGACACATGACTGCACTGCACTGCACAGGACACATGACTGCACTGCACAGGACACATGACTGCACTGCACAGGACACATGACTGCACTGCACAGGACACATGACTGGACTGCACAGGACACATGACTGCACTGCACTGCACTGCACAGGACACATGACTGCACTGCACACGACTGCACAGCCTAACAGGTCGGAGCAAATCTATTTATACACACTGACATTTCTCCATCCTGTGGAGAAACGAGTGTAGTGCACCCTGACTAGGCCTGTATAAAGGATACTTGCATGTAAAATCACATTGTGACATGGAGAATATGACAGGAGATAAAATACAAAATACAGGCATATCACATGACATTAATACATGATAAAAGCAGGTTTGCGGGGCCCACGGTTACTTGAGTGGGACGCTGCACAGCCCACACTTACAGAGTACTAGAGGGAGGCTGCTACGCTCTCTAAAATGGCCCTGTAGTCATATTTCTGGCAGAATCTGATGTCACATCTTTAGTGCCCGGTCAGACGATGCTTCCTTTCCTGTGCACGCCGAGTCATAAGTCAAATCGGTTGCGGTGATGACTGAGAGAGAAAGTGACAGGAGAACACTCTCCCAAGGAAATCAGTAGGGTCCCCTCCAATCTATTGTGGCCTATATCCATATGTATGAGTGCAATTAATAAAATAAAATAATCTGCAATCAGAAATACAAAGAGATTAGAAAACAATGTATCACTAAGTGGTTTTAATTAGTAAAATGAAATTGAATGGGTCCATGATCTGTCCTCACCAAAAAAAATAGAACACGTTCTATTTTTTTGTGGTGCAGAGACACGGACAGAAACACCATGGAAGCACTCCGTTGTTCTTCCGTGGGCTTCCGATCTGTGCTTCCGTTCAAGTGAATGGGTCCTCATTCGGGATGCGGGGTGCACACGGCCGGTGCTCGTGTATTGCGGACCCGCTGCATGCGGGCCACAACATGGCAACGGTAGTGTGCATGAGGCCTTATGCGACACAAGGGTCTTTGGGCCCCCTCAGGCTCCTGGGCCCCGTAGCACCTGCTACCTCTGCACCCCCTATAGCTACGCCCATACCTTTATCCGCTTCATTACCGGACTGTTGATTCCCCTTCCTTACCAGTAGTGTTGAGCGCGAATATTCGAATAGCAAATTTTTATCGCGAATATCAGAACTTCGCTAATTCGCGAATATTTCAAATATAGTGCTATATTTTTGTTAATTCGAATATTCTTTTTTTTTATTTTTTTTTTTAAAGTTGCTCCTACTTCCCAAAAGCAGTTCTTCTTACATGTCCGGGGGACTCCATGCTCCTTGCCCGCTCCAGTCAGTGCCCGTTGCCAAGTCTGCCGGGTGCTGACTTCCCGTGCGCATGGAGCATCCCCATGGGAACGCCTCCATGCTAGAATGTATTGTCGGATGTGAGAATCACGGTTATCAAGACCATGGTAAAAGTTGGATGCGCAATGCGAGTAAACTTGCTTAAATTACTCGCATTGCGCATCCAACTTAACCACCTCAGCCCCCTTAGCTTAAACACCCTTAATGACCAGGCCACTTTTTACCTACACTTTTTACCTGACCTACACTACTTTCACCGTTTATTGCTCGGTCATGCAACTTACCACCCAAATGAATTTTACCTCCTTTTCTTCTCACTAATAGAGCTTTCATTTGGTGGTATTTCATTGCTGCTGACATTTTTACTTTTTTTGTTATTAATCGAAATTTAACGATTTTTTTTGCAAAAAAATGACATTTTTCACTTTCAGTTGTAAAATTTTGCAAAAAAAACGACATCCATATATAAATTTTTCTCAAAATTTATTGTTCTACATGTTTTTGATAAAAAAAAATGTTTGGGTAAAAAAAAAAAATGGTTTGGGTAAAAGTTATAGCGTTTACAAACTATGGTACAAAAATGTGAATTTCCGCTTTTTGAAGCAGCTCTGACTTTCTGAGCACCTGTCATGTTTCCTGAGGTTCTACAATGGCCAGACAGTACAAACACCCCACAAATGACCCCATTTCGGAAAGTAGACACCCTAAGGTATTCGCTAATGGGCATAGTGAGTTCATAGAACTTTTTATTTTTTGTCACAAGTTAGCGGAAAATTATGATTTTTTTTTTCTTACAAAGTCTCATATTCCACTAACTTGTGACAAAAAATAAAAACTTCTATGAACTCACTATGCCCATCAGCGAATACCTTGGGGTGTCTTCTTTCCAAAATGGGGTCACTTGTGGGGTAGTTATACTGCCCTGGCATTCTAGGGGCCCTAATGTGTGGTAAGTAGTTTGAAATCAAAATGTGTAAAAAATGGCCGGTGAAATCCGAAAGGTGCTCTTTGGAATGTGGGCCCCTTTGCCCACCTAGGCTGCAAAAAAGTGTCACACATGTGGTATCTCCGTACTCAGGAGAAGTTGGGCAATGTGTTTTGGGGTGTCATTTTACATATACCCATGCTGGGTGAGAGAAATATCTTGGCAAAAGACAACTTTTCCCATTTTTTTATACAAAGTTGGCATTTGACCAAGATATTTATCTCACCCAGCATGGGTATATGTAAAATGACACCCCAAAACACATTGCCCAACTTCTCCTGAGTACGGAGATACCACATGTGTCACACTTTTCTGCAGCCTAGGTGGGCAAAGGGGCCCACATTCCAAAGAGCACCTTTCGGATTTCACTGGCCATTTTTTACAGATTTTGATTTCAAACTACTTACCACACATTTGGGCCCCTAGAATGCCAGGGCAGTATAACTACCCCACAAGTGACCCCATTTTGGAAAAAAGACACCCCAAGGTATTCCGTGAGGGGCATGGCGAGTTCCTAGATTTTTTTATTTTTTGTCACAAGTTAGCGGAAAATTATGATTTTTTTTTTTCCTCCAAAGTCTCATATTCCACTAACTTGTGACAAAAAATAAAAACTTCCATGAACTCACTATGCCCATCAGCGAATACCTTGGGGAGTCTTCTTTCCAAAATGGGGTCACTTGTGGGGTAGTTATACTGCCCTGGGATTCTAGGGGCCCTAATGTGTGGTAAGTAGTTTGAAATCAAAATCTGTAAAAAATGGCCAGTGAAATCCGAAAGGTGCTCTTTGGAATGTGGGCCCCTTTGCCCACCTAGGCTGCAGAAAAGTGTGACACATGTGGTATCTCCGTACTCAGGAGAAGTTGGGCAATGTGTTTTGGGGTGTCATTTTACATATACCCATGCTGGGTGAGATAAATATCTTGGTCAAATGCCAACTTTGTATAAAAAAATGGGAAAAGTTGTCTTTTGCCAAGATATTTCTCTCACCCAGCATGGGTATATGTAAAAAGACACCCCAAAACACATTGCCCAACTTCTCCTGAGTACGGGGATACCAGATATGTGACACTTTTTTGCAGCCTAGGTGAGCAAAGGGGCCCACATTCCAAAGAGCACCTTTCGGATTTCACCGGCCATTTTTTACAGATTTTGATTTCAAACCACTTCTCACGCATTCGGCCCCTAAAATGCCAGGGCAGTATAACTACCCCACAAGTGACCCCATTTTGGAAAGAAGACACCCCAAGGTATTTCGTGATGGGCATAGTGAGTTCATGGAAGTTTTTATTTTTTTGTCACAAGTTAGTGGAATATGAGACTTTGTAAGGAAAAAAAAATCTAAAAAAAATCATCATTTTCCGCTAACTTGTGACAAAAAATATAACATTCTAGGAACTCTCCATGCCCCTCACGGAATACCTTGGGGTGTCTTTTTTCCAAAATGGGGTCATTGTGGGGTAGTTATACTGCCCTGGCATTCTAGGGGCCCTAATGTGTGGTAAGTAGGTAAATGACCTGTGAAATCCGAAAGGTGCTCTTTGGAATATGGGCCCCTTTGCCCACCTAGGCTGCAAAAAAGTGTCACATATGTGGTATCGCCGTATTCAGGAGAAGTTGGGCAATGTGTTTTGGGGTGTCTTTTTACATAAACTCATGCTGGGTGAGAATAATATCTCGGCAAAAGACAACTTTTCCCATTTTTTATACAAAGTTGGCATTTGACCAAGATATTTATCTGACCCAGCATGGGTATATGTAAAATGACACCCCAAAACACATTGCCCAACTTCTCCTGAGTACGGCGATACCAGATGTGTGACACTTTTTTGCAGCCTAGATGCGCAAAGGGGCCCACATTCCTTTTATGAGGGCATTTTTAGACATTTGGATCCCAGACTTCTTCTCACGCTTTAGGGCCCCTAGAATGCCAGGGCAGTATAAATACCCCACATGTGACCCCATTTTGGAAAGAAGACACCCCAAGGTATTCAATGAGGGGCATGGCGAGTTCATAGAAAAAAAAAAAATTTGCCACAAGTTAGCGGAAATTGATATTTTTTTTCCTCACAAAATCTCCCTTTCCGCTAACTTGGGACAAAAATTTTAATCTTTCATGGACTCAATATGCCCCTCACGGAATACCTTTGGGTGTCTTCTTTCCGAAATGGGGTCACATGTGGGGTATTTATACTGCCCTGGCATTCTAGGGGCTCTAAAGCGTGAGAAGAAGTCTGGAATATAAATGTCTAAAAATCTTTACACATTTGGAATCCGTGAAGGGTATGGTGAGTTCATGTGACATTTTATTTTATGCCACAAGTTAGTGGAATATGAGACTTTGTAAGAAAAAAAAAAACTTTCCGCTAACTTGGGCCCAAAAAATGTCTGAATAGAGCCTTACAGGGGGGTGATCAATGACAAGGGGGTGATCAGGGAGTCTATATGGGGTGATCACCCCCTGTAAGGCTCCATTCAGATGTCCGTATGTGTTTTGCGGATCCGATCCATGTATCAGTGGATCCGTAAAAATCATACGGACATCTGAATGCAGCCTTACAGGGGGGTGATCAATGACAGGGGGGTGATCAATGACAGGGGGGTGATCAATGACAGGGGGGTGATCAGGGAGTCAATATGGGGTGATCACCCCCCTGTCATTGATCACCCCCCTATAAGGCTCCATTCAGACGCCTGTATGTGTTTTGCGGATCCGATCCATGTATCTGTGGATCCGTAAAAAACATACGGACATCTGAATGCAGCCTTACAGGGGGGTGATCAATGACAGGGGGGTGATCAATGACAGGGGGGTGATCAGGGAGTCTATATGGGGTGATCACCCTCGTCATTGATCACCCCCCTGTAAGGCTCCATTCAGACGTCCGTATGCGTTTTGCGGATTCGATCCATGTATCAGTGGATCCGTAAAAATCATACGGACATCTGAATGGAGCCTTACAGGGGGGTGATCAATGACAGGAGGGTGATCAATGACAGGGGGGTGATCAGGGAGTCTATATGGGGTGATCAGGGGTAATCAGGGGTTTATAAGGGGTTAATAAGTGACAGGGGGGGTGTAGTGTAGTGTAGTGGTGTTTGGTGCTACTTTACTGAGCTACCTGTGTCCTCTGGTGGTCGAACCAAACAAAAGGGACCACCAGAGGACCAGGTAGCAGGTATATTAGACGCTGTTATCAAAACAGCGTCTAATATACCTGTTAGGGGTTAAAAAAATCGCATCTCCAGCCTGCCAGCGAACGATCGCCGCTGGCAGGCTGGAGATTCACTCGCTTACCTTCCGATCCTGTGAACGCGCGTGCCTGTGTGCGCGCGTTCACAGGAAATCTCGCGTCTCGCGAGATGACGCGTAGATGCGTGACTCTGCGCAGGGCTGCCGCCTCCGGAACGCGATCCTGCGTTAGGCGGTCCGGAGGCGGTTAATTTTGTGTATAGGCAACGTTCCTAATGGTTGGCTTGTTAGAATTAACGAATATAGAGAATATAGCGCTATATTCGTATTCGTCATATTCGTTAATTCTAGCAAGCCAACCATAAGGAACCCAGCTCTAAGTTTAATTCGCAATGCGAGTATATGTTCGCATTGCGAATTCAACTTAGAGCTGAGTTCCTAAGGGTTGGCTTTCTAGAATATAACGAGATTGAGAATATAGTGCTATAGTTGTGATATTCGTTATCTTCATCAATTCTAGCAATACAACCATTAGGAACTCAGCTCTAAGTTGAATTCGCAATGCGATTAATACAGGTTATATTAATCGCATGGCGAATTCAACTCAGAGCTGAGTTCCTAATGGTTGTTGCTAGAATATAACGAAGATTGAGAATATAGTGCTATATTCGTGAATTCGTGATATTCGTCATCTTCGTCAATTCTAGCAATACAACCATTAGGAACCCAGCTCTAAGTTAAATTCGCAATGCGAGTAATACAGGTTATATTAATCGCATTGCGAATTAAACTTAGAGCTGAGTTCCTAATGGTTGGCTTTCTAGAATATAACGAAGATTGGGAATATAGTGATATTCGTGATATTCGTTATCTTCATCAATTCTAGAAATACAACCATTAGGCAATGCGAATATAAATTCGCGTAACATTCGCAATATATAGAATAATGACGAATATTCGATTTCGACGAATATTCAAACGAATATTCGCAAAATATCGCAAAATCGAATATGGCACCTCCCGCTCATCACTACTTGCCAGGCCAATTTTTCAGTTGTAGCAATGCGTCTAACTGCAAATAACTGATTAATTTCTGAGCCAGCCTACATGTATTTGATATTATTTTTCACTGGAGACCATAGACCTTTTCTGTGCCATTAGATGATGGATATCATTTTTATTTTTTTTATTATTTAAGGAAAAATTGTGAAAATTATGAAAAAAAAATTGATTTTTCCTTTCTTATCCATTATTACAAAACGTTTCAAGATAAAACATTTCTAAAGCCATTCCCGTGCGCTTGTACCCTGAAAATGGATGATATTTATGTAATTTATCTACTGGCTGGGCCCGCCGCAAGACTTTAAAAGACTGGAGCGCATTTTGGATTTTAACTATTTTTCTATTGCTTGTACAGCACCAAAACGTTACAAGCCCCTTCAGAGTGACTTTTTGTTATGTTGTTCCCAACATTGGATGCCCAATCTGCAACCCTTCAGCTGTTGCAAAACTACAACTCCCAGCATGCCGGGGCAGCCTACAGCTATCAACCTACAGCAGGGCATGGTGGGAGTTGTAGTCTTACAACAGCTGGAGGGCTGCAGGTTTATAAATGAAAAAACATATGCGTGTTTGTGTATTTTATACAGAAAAAAACCCTGCTATACAAAATATAGCTAAAATGAACACCTAGATTTTTTAATTAAAAAGTGTTTTTTTTTGTATATTTTACACACACAAATTCCACTATATTATTGTTAAGAATAATAAATATATATATACTAAACATATATATATATATATATATATACTAAACATATATATATATATATATATATATATATATTTTATGAACAAAAAAGGGGTGGGATGTTTGTATGGGTATGAACATAGTCTGCTATACTCTTGTTAATACTAGTAATTATTGCTATAACTTTTTCATTTTTTTATTTTCTGTACTGCTCTTTTAATTTTTATTTATTTATTTATTTTTTAAGTGAATTAACCCCTTCCGATGTTCGTATGGGTTTCTCTGAGGTACTCCCATTTCCTCCCAAACTCCTAAGACATATTGATAGTGAACTTAGATTGTGAGCCCCATTGGGGACAGTGTGATGCTAATGTCTGTAAAGCGCAACGCTATGTAAGTGTATAAAATAAATAAATTCACAGGCTGACAGCAGGTGGCGCTCTTACATTACAAAAAGTACTCCCTGCTGGCTTTTCCATTTTACAATGTGATAGATGCTTGTAGTGGAGGGTGCTAGCATCTATCACAGCCAGACTATTCCAGCTGGTCACAGCAATTCTCCCTGTGACTGCAGCCATCTAATGACAGCGTGGTCACAGCGGTTTAACCTGACAATTTTATACGTCGGGTTACAGATTGAAGCGTATAAAGTAGTGCGGCGGTAGGCAAGTGGTTAAGAAAATACATTTAGAAAGAGCTGCTGCCAAGGCCAATAAGATAATGGGTTGCATCAAAAGGGACATAGATGCCCGTGATGAGAACATAGTCCTACCACTTTACAAATCACTAGTCAGACCACACATGGAGTACTGTGTACAGTTCTGGGCTCCTGTGAACAAGGCAGACATAGTAGAGCTGGAGAGGGTCCAGAGGAGGGCAACTAAAGTAATAACTGGAATGGGGGGACTACAGTACCCTGAAAGATTATCAACACTAGGGTTATTCACTTTAGAAAAAAGACGACTGAGGGGAGATCTAATAACTATGTATAAATATATCAGGGGTCAGTACAGAGATCTCTCCCATCATCTATTTATCCCCAGGACTGTGACTGTGACAAGGGGACATCCTCTGCGCCTGGAGGAAAGAAGGTTTGTACACAAACATAGAAGAGGATTCTTTACGGTAAGAGCAGTGAGACTATGGAACTCTCTGCCTGAGGAGGTGGTAATGGTGAGTACAATAAAGGAATTGAAGAGGGGCCTGGATGTGTTTCTGGAGTGTAATAATATTACAGGCTATAGCTACTAGAGAGGGGTCGTTGATCCAGGGAGTTATTCTGATTGCCTTATTGGAGTCGGGAAGGAATTTTTCCCCCCTTAAGTGGGGAAAATTGGCTTGTACCTCACAGGGGTTTTTCGCCTTTCTCTGGATCAACTTGCAGGATAACAGGCCGAACTGGATGGACAGATGTCTTTTTTCAGCCTTATATACTATGTTAATATGTTACTATGTAGAATTAACATTTTTAAAGCATTTTAGAGTACAGTAGGGTCCTGCCACAAGAGTCTACCGGGGCTTGTTGGTTGTTTAACGAGGGGAACTGCAGGTTCGCCGGTCTGTGGCAGCACTCACCCGTCTAGTAAGTGCCCCCGCCCCCCCATTAAGCTTTCCAAACATTTTGAACAAGGGGACCACAAGGACCCCGGTGAGCGTGCAGAGATGGGCCCCTGGTTAGACAGGTACCCCAATAAACAGGCGGCCGCCCAGCTCCGGTTCGGGTTTTCCTTTAGGTTTTTTATCTCCTTTGTTCTCAATAGCTTCCCGGTTTTTTCGGATAACCTGAAATCAGCTCGCGAGCTTCCAGAGGTCCTTAGGGAAAAGGTCAATGAGTAGGTTTCTCAGGATTAAGGGTCTGTTTATTGATGTACCTTTCCCTAATCTATGGGTTTCCCCGCTTGGCGTGGTCCCTAAAAAAGAACCGGGTAAGTTCAGACTCATACATCACCTATCCCACCCGAAAGGCTCGTCGGTGAATGACGCCAAGTCGGACATTGAATCGGCTTTCCGTCTTCTCCCTGTTCACCCCGATTGTTTTCATTTGCTAGGTTGCTGCATTGATGGCCAGTTTTACTATGCTACATGTCTCCCTATGGGTTGCTCGATTTTGTGTCATTATTTTGAGATGTTCGGTTCTTTCCTAGAGTGGGTCGTCCGTTATGAGTCGGGCTCTACATCAGTTTTGCATTATTTGGACGATTTTATTTTTGTCGCCCCTGGATCAGGTAACAGTTGCTTGTTTCTGCTGAATATTTTTTGGGAGAAAATGGCTCAGTTTGGGGTTCCAATTTCAGCAGAGAAAACGGAAGGCCCAATCACGCGTCTGTCGTTTTTGGGTATCGAAATCGACACAGTGGACATGGTTTTCCGGTTGCCACATGAGAAGCTTCAGAAGCTTATCGGATTGATTGATGTTTTTTTATTAGTTAAAAAAGTTACCCTCCTCCAGCCTCAGTCTCTTTTTGGCCTTTTATGTTTTGCATGTAGGGTAATACCCATAGGACGAGTTTTCACTCTGCGTTTGTCATTGGCCACCCAGGGTGTCAAATCTCCTCGGCATCGCATCCGGCTCACTAATTCTCTGAAAGAAGACTTGTGGGTTTAGAAGGTTTTTCTACAATCCTTCAATGGCCACACCTGTTACATGTCCAGGGTAATCCCTAATTCCGAATTGTCTCTGTTTTCAGATGCTTCTAGGTCATGCGGTTTTGGGGCGATTTTGGAGAATTGCTTTGCTCGCCAACATAGGGAGCAATGAAAATAATCTTCTGCTTAGCCTTGCTAAGCTATTTACTGAATGGGCTACAGCTTCTGTGCCCTCTCAGGTGAATCAACCTGCAGTGTGGAGCGATCCGCCAGCTGCTGCAGGGGCTGATAATTTACACACTAGGCTACCAGAGGATAATAGAGTTGGGGTATCTAAAACTTGCTTAACCCCTTCAACCCCGGGCCTGTTTTCACCTTCCTGCCCAGGCCATTTTTTGAAAATCTAACATGTGTGACTTTATGTGGTAATAACTTTAAAACGCTTTTACTTATACAGGCCATTCTGAGATTGTTTTCTCGTCACATATCGTACTTCATGACACTGGTGAAATGGAGTAAAAAAAAATATTTTTTATTTATAAAACAATACCAAATTTACCAAAAATTTGGAAAAATTTCCAAATTTCAATTTCTCTACTTTTATAATAGATAGTAATACCTACAAAAATAGTAATTACTTTACATTCCCCATATGTCTACTTCATGTTTGGATCATTTTGAAAATTACATTTTATATTTTTGGGACATTAGAAGGTTTAGAAGTTTAGAAGCAAATCTTAACATTTTTAACAATATTTCCAAAACCCAAATTTTTCAGGATCAGTTCAGTTATGAAGTCACTTTCTGGGGCTTACATATTAGAAACCATCCAGAAATCACCCTATTTTAGAAACTACACCCCTCAAGGTATTCAAAACTGATTTTACAAACTTAGTTAACCCTTTAGGTGTTCCACAAGAGTGAATGGCAAATGGAGATGAAATTTCAGAATTTCACTTTTTTGGCAGATTTTTCAATTTAATCCATTTGTTTAAGTAGAAAAGCAAGGGTTAACAGCCAAGCAAAGCTCAAAATCTATTACCCTGAATTTGGGGTTTACAGAAACACCCCATGTGTGCTCAAAAACTTATGTATGAGTGCACAGCAGGCTTCATAGTGGAAGGAGCATTATATGGCTTTTGGAGAGCAGATTAAGCTGGAATGGTAATTGGGAGCTATGTCGCATGTGACGACACTCTGAGGTGGCCCTACAGTGGAAACCCCCAAAAAGTCACCCCATTTTGGAAACTACACCACTCAGGGAATATTTCAAGGTGTGTAGTGAGCACTTTGACCCATGGGCGTTTCACAGAATTAGGAAACGCTTGGCTGTGAAAATGAAAAATTAAATTTTTTTCCATAAAAAGTAGCTTTACACCCACGTTTTTCACTTTCACTGGGGGTATCAGGACAAAATTCACCACACATTTTGTTCCCCATTTCCCCCCGAATACGCCAACACCCAATATGTGCTTATAAAATGATGTATGGGTGTATGGCAAGGTCCAAAAGGGAAGTAGTCTTTTAGAGAACAGATTTTGCAGGATTGACTTTTGGGAGCTATGTCGCATATAAAGACACCCTGAGGTACCCCTACAGTGGAAATCCCCAAAAAGTGACCCCATTCTGGAAACTACACCCTTCAAGAAATATTTCAAGATGTGTACTGAGAACTTTGTCCTCAAAGGTAAAACATGGAATTGGCTGTGAAAATAAAAAATTAAAAATTTTTCAAGAAAAATTTACTTTAGCCCCAAATTTTTCCCTTTTAAAAGGGGGAACTGGAGAAAATGTACCCCCTAATTTATTGCCCATTTTCTCCTGATTACATCAATACCCCATATGTGCTTGTATACTGCTATATGGGCGTACCACAGGAGTCAGAATGAAAGGAGCACCAAATGGCTTCTGGAAGGCAGATTTCACAGGAATAATTCACAGGCGCCATCTTGCAATTGAACACACCCTGAGGTAACCCTAGAGTGGAAACCCCCGAAAAGTGACCCCATTCTGGAAACAACACCCCTCAAGGAATATTCCAAGGTGTGTAGTGAGCACTTTGACCCATCGAGCGTTTCACAGAATTAGGAAACGCTTGGCTGTGAAAATGAAAAATTACTATTTTTTCTTAAAAAAGTAGCTTTACACTCACATTTTTCACTTTCACAAGGGGTAGCAGGACAAAATGCACCACACATTTTGTTCCCCATTTCCCCCCGAATACGCCAACACCCAACATGTGGTCATAAAATGATGTATGGACGCATGGCAGGGTTCTAGAGTCAAACAGCTAAATATGGATTTTGTTGACCTGAATGGGCAGACATGGGTTTTAGCTGCCATGTCACATTTTAAAAATTTTCAGAGGTCCCCAGAAATGAAAAATCCCCAAAAGTGACCCCATATTGGAAAGAGCACCCCCGTACGAACATTTTAAGTGGTGGAAAGGGTACTTTTTACCAAACAGGTATCTCACAGAAGGCAGAAATACTTGAGACACGCATTTCATAGCACAGATTTGTAAAAATTACTACCAGACCCCAATTTTTCACTTTCACAGGCGGTTAAAGGAGAAAATACACCCCTTTATATGTTCCCCATTTTCTCCCCATTTTGCAAACACTCCATATGTGCCCATAGCCTGCTGTATTGGCGCACAGCAGGCCGCTACAGGCAAAGTGCAAAATATGTTTTTTGCAGGCCTGAATTGGCAGACATGGATTTTAGCTGCCATGTTGCATTAAAAATTTTTCCAGAGGTCCCCAAAAATGAAAAACCCCAAGAAGTGACCCCATTTTGGAAAGATCACCCCCGTACGGACATTTTAAGTGGTGGAAAGGGTATTTTTTTACCAAACAGGTGTCTCACAGAAGGCAGAAATACTAGAGAGAGGATTTCAAAGCACACATTAGTAAAAATGAAAATGTTCTAGCAGACCCAATTTTTTCACTTTCACAAGGGGTTAAAGGAGAAAATGCACCCCAGTATATTTTCCCCATTTTCTCCCCATTTTGCAAACACCCCATATGTGCTCGTAGCCTGCTGTATTGGCGCACAGCAGGCCGCTACAGGCAAAGTACAATTTGTAGGCCTGAATTGGCAGACATGGATTTTAGCTGCCATGTCGCATTTAAAAAATTTCCAGAGGTCCCCAGAAATGAAAAACCCCAAGAAGTGACCCCATTTTGGAAAGAGCACCCCCGTACGGACATTTTAAGTGGTGGAAAGGGTACTTTTTACAAAACAGGTGTCTCACAGAAAAGATTATGTAGTGGTTGTTGAAAAGTGGGTATGCAAGTGAGGTGGACTAAATCAGATATATGGAAATATTACAGGTAGCATAAAGGATGAAATTAAAAATCCATGGATGAGTGGTAGGTTCGGAAGCATTCTTTCATGCAGAGGCCAGGTTTATCAGGGCAGGTGTCGCACTGATAAATGGTGTCCTTTCGTATTCCCTTTTGTAACAAACCCAACATCTTTTTTGGGTCTTTCCCCTCTTTGCTGTTTGTGGGACTTTACCAGGGAAATGTTATCCTGGTACAACACGGGCACCATGAACTCCTGAAGTACTCGGGCCCTCCCCTTCCTGACTTTGGATAATTAGGGCCTTGATTACCGCCTCTTGGAACTGAAGGAAAGTTCCTGTCTGGCCTGCAGTTCTATGTAAAATGTACGCATTGTACATTGCCATCTGTGCAATGTATACGGCAAGCTTTTTGTACCACACCTTAGTTTTATGCATGGCACTGTAGCGCTTCAGAACTTGATCGGACAGTTCAACCCCTCCCATGTGCCTGTTGTAATCAAGGATGCAGTTAGGCTTGTTGACAGAGGTAGTGTCACTACCAGAACTTTGAGACGTTCTCACAGCTCTGTTTCTCCACCCCTGTGATGATGTCACTACTAGAGCTTGGAGGAGTTCCCTCTGCTCTGTTTCTCCGCCCCTGTGTTGAGGTCTTTACTTCCTCCCAGCTGTTCCTCCTGTGTTTGATTTCTCTGCCTTTAAATCACCCCTCCTCCTTTGTAGGGTGTGGATTATACTTTTCATTTGAGCTGTATCTCTCGCTTGAGTATCTTCACTTGTGTGTTATCTTTCTATGGACCTGAGTTCTGCTGAAGCAAGTACTTCGGATAGTGTCTGCTGACTTTGGATCTGTCTTCACTGCTGCTGCAGCTCCTTCAGTTAAGTGTGCAGACATTGTGTGTTTCTGTTTGTTTTCTGACTGGATCCGAGGCGACCCCGGTTCCGTCCATATTCTGAGCAGGGCACCGGTGGCCGTGCCCCTTCCACTATTGTAGGGGTTACAGTGGTCATCAGTCTTAGGTACGCGGGCATGTCTCGATCCACCATTTGGATCTGGACATGTGCTTAGCAGCATAGGGAGAGCTTTTAGGGTCTGACAGGGGTCACCCTTTATCCTCCCTAGTTTGGGTCCGGTCAGTAGCTTATTCACTGTGTATGCTCTTGTTGCTCACATACAGACGTGACAGGTAGTGGTACCTCGCACTTGGGATATTTCCAGAGCGTCAGACGGCTGAAAAAATTCTTAATGGTTTTGCTAATGGTTTTTATGTTCCAAAATTTACAGGTAAAGGCTGTGTAGTTTTTGATAATTTGCCATCAGTTAGTAGACATTTGGAGGTAGTTGAGGAAAAGATTGCTAAGGAGTTAAAAGAGGGTAGAATTGCAGGCCCTTTTGATGTCCCACCTTTTTCTGATTTTAGGATATCTCTCTTTGGGCTTAGTGCCTAAGAAAGATCCTAATGATTTTAGATTGATACACCACTTATCGTATCCATTGAAGGAGTCATTGAATGATTCTCTAGATAAAGAGACGGCATTAGTATCTTATACATCATTTGATGATGCCGTTTCTTTATTACGTTCAGCAGGGAAAGGGTGTTTTATGGCAAAAGCAGACATTAAGGTGGCTTTTCGTTTATTACCAGTGCATCGTGAAGGTTTTAATTCACTTGGTTTTCATTTTAATGGTCATTCTTTCTTTGATAAAGTCCTGCCAATGGGTTTGTCTTGGTCCTGCTTTTTTCTTTAGAAGTTTTCTTAATTTCTGATTTGGCTGGTTCCGAAAGAGTTAGGTTTAGTTAGTGTTTTACATTATTTAGATGATTTCTTGTTTATTGGTTCTGATTGTTCGCTTCTACTAGATGGTTTTATTAAGATTTGTCAATATTTTGGCGTTCTGTTGGCTTGGGAAAAAACTGTTTGGCCGTGCCAGGAGATTGAATTTTTAGGTGTCGTGATTGATTCTGTTAATATGGAGTTTAGGTTTCCAATTGAAAAGGTTGATAAGGCAGTTTTTGCGTTTAGGAAAATGCGTTCAGTGAAAAAAAAACAGTTGAGAGACATGCAGAGTTTATTAGGTTTATTGGCGTTTGCATCAAGAATTATACCAGTTGGCAGTTTTTTTTTCCAGAAGGTTATACATGGCGACGAGAGGATTGAAGTCTCCTTACGCACACATTAGAATCACAAAAGATTTGGCAGTATGGGAGGAATTTTTTATGCATTTTAATGGCAGCAGTGCTTGGCAGGAGGAGTTTGTAGAGGCAGGTTCTGTTGGTTTATATACAGATGCCTCGCGTGTATAGGGCTATGGAGCCTTTTTAAATGGTCAATGGTCAGCAGAACCGTGACCAGATTGGTGGAAAGAGCTAGGTCTAAACAAGAATTTGGTTCTGTTGGAGCTATTCCCTATAGTGGTGTTGTTAATTATTTGGGGCAATGTTTTTAAGAATAAAAGATTTTTTTTTTTTTCTGATAATAAAAGAGTTCTTTTTGCAATTAATTGTTTGTCTTCTCATAGTGAAGTTGTCGTTAGATTATTACGTTATTTAGTGCACTGTTCCTTAGAATTGAATGTTTGGATTAAAGCTAAGTATATTGCCAGTAAGGATATAGCCGATTCTCTTTCCCGCACATGGTGGGAAAGATTCTTTTCTCTAGTTCCACAAGCAGAGAAAGTGTGAATTCCATGTCCAGAACAGGTTTGGAATCTCATCCGAGTATAATCAATATGTTCATTCAGAAGTCTGTATCTCCTCGAACGTGGGATGGATATTCTTTGGGATGGAAGAGGCGATATCAATTTTGTATAGTCAGGAATGTGTCTTGTTTGTTGTTTGATTTAAATTTATTTTTTCAATTCTTGTGTTCATTGTTAGAGGAAGGGCTGGGTTAATCTGTATTAGTTTTAATGGTTGCAGGCGTTTCTTTCTTTTTCAAATTAGCAGGTTATCAATCTTTTTCAAGTCAGTTTGTGGTGAAACAGTTTTTTAAAGGTGTTAGGCTGAGTTCACATGGGCGTTGCGGGAAAAGGTGCGGGTGCGTTGCGGGAACATGCACGATTTTTCCGCGCGAGTGCAAAACATTGTAATGCGTTTTACACTCGCGTGAGAAAAATCACGCATGTTTGGTACCCAAACCCGAACTTCTTCACAGAAGTTCTGGCTTGGGATCGGTGTTCTGTAGATTGTATTATTTTCCCTTATAACATGGTTATAAGGGAAAATAATAGCATTCTGAATACAGAATGCATAGTAAAATAGCGCTGTAGGGGTTAAAAAAAGTAAAAAATAATTTAACTCACCTTAATCCACTTGCTCGCGCAGCCGGCATCGCTTCTGTCTTCATCTTAGCTGTGTGCAGGAAAAGGACCTGTGGTGACGTCACTCCGGTCATCACATGGTCCATCACATGATCTTTTACCACAGGTCACCACAGGTCCTTTTCCTGCACACAGCTAAGATGAAGACAGAAGAGATGCCGGGCTGCGCGAGCAAGTGGATTAAGGGGAGTTAAATTATTTTTGATTTTTTTTTTTAACCCCTCCAGCACTATTTTACTATGCATTCTGTATTCAAAATGCTATTATTTTCCCTTATAACCATGTTATAAGGGAAAATAATAATGATCAGGTCTCCATCCCGATCGTCTCCTAGCAACCGTGCGTGAAGATCGCACCGCATCCGCACTTGCTTGCGATTTTCATGCAACCCCATTCACTTCTATGGGGCCTGCGTTGCGTGGAAAACGCACAATATAGAGCATGCTGAGATTTTCACGCAACGCATAAGTGATGCGTGAAAATCACAGCTCATGTGCACAGCCCCATAGAAATGAATGGGTCCAGATTCAGTGCGGGTGCAATGCGTTCACCTCCCGCATTGCACCCCCGTGGAATACTCACCCGTGTGAACTCAGCCTTAGGAGATCCCTTAGTTGACAGGAGACGGCCAATTAAGTTTGGTTTGTTAGGCAACATAGTGTCAGTTCTAAAGTTTTGCACATTTTCAGTTTATGAAGCGATGTTTGTGGTTGCCTTTTTTGGTGCATTTCACATAGGTGAGTTAGTAGCAGTTAACAGGAGGTCAACTGCACCTTTGAGGTTGGAAGATGTTAAATTGATCAGCAATGCGGTATTATTTTTTATCAGAAAATCAAAAATTGATCAACTGGCGAAAGGGACATTGATTAAGCTAGTGGCTTTAGGAGATTCATCATTGTGTCCAGTTAAGACAGTGAAGGATTTTGTGGAAGTTAGACCAAAGGGAGGTATGTCCTTCCTGATCCACAAAGATGGTTCAGGAATGTCAGTTTATCAATTTAATGCAAAACTGAAGAGGTATTTATTATTCTTGAATTTACCTAAGGAACAATACTCGTCTCATTCGTTTCGAATTGGTGATTAAACAAAGCAGTAATTAAAAGAATTGGGCGTTGGGAATCGAATAGATAAAAACTATATGTTCGGCCTAATTTAGTTTTGTAATTCTTATATAAATCTCTTTTAGGTTCAAAGCATTTGACTGTTTGGATTCTGGGTCATTCTTTCATCTTTTGGGCTGAAAGAAGGGCTGCGGAGCATAATTATTCTCAAAGTATGGGCATTGATTCACTATTCATTTCAATTTTCTGGTTGGGTTTTAGGGGCCTAAAATGGAAACAAATCCTCCCAATCTTCAAAGGTTATCTACATTCGTTACCCCAGCCAGATGTGTTGATTATACATGCTGGGGGGGAAAACGATTTGGGTAAAATTAGAACGTTAGAATTGATCGACCAAATGAAAATAGAATTGAGCTTTATTAAGTCCCTGTTGCCCGAGGTCACTTAAATTTTTTCAGAAATCATCCCACACATGGTTTGGAAGAGTGAACAGTTTTGTTTTTTAGACAGGATAAGGAAAAGAGTCAATAGAAATTTGGAGAAATATCTTCCAAACTTGAATGGTTGGTCTTTCAGACATACTGAGTTGGAAGGTTTTATTCGTGGCCTTTATTCGGACGATTTAGTGCATTTGTCCAATATTGATCGTTCAAGATATGATTGATAAGGCCGCATGTCTGGTGGGTTAGTCACCCAACTTTGCTGGGGGGACATTTGTGGTTTTACAGATGGTTTAATGGTTATTTATTAATTTAATAATTGATTAATTATTTATGATTGAAGTTAGTTATGTGAATTAACCCTTAATAAAGGACCGCGGCCATTTTGCACCATATTCAGGTTTTGTCATTATTTTTAGATTAAGTTTTAGATTCAATCTATGCTCATATTGCACCATGTTAGTGGTCACAAAGGCGTATGCCGGAGTCCCCACCATGGTGACATTGAGCATGATGGGTGTGATTGTTCTGTCACTGTTTCTCTCCTTTTTGCTCCTTCTCTGCTTTCTTTCTGTCATTTTACTTTGCAGCTAACCTGAGGTAAATCATTGAAGGATCCTGATTGGGGTACCTGTATTCTGTCCCCTCCCCCCCCCCCCTGATTGGCCAGTTGTGCCCCAGTGGCGGGAATTTGAACTATTTATAGAGGCTGTCAGCGGGTCCGGAGCCTGTCTGTTGCTGAATCTCTAAAGAAAGAAGACGTCTGTGAATTAACCCTTAATAAAGGACCATGGCCATTTTGCACCATATTCAGGTTTTGTCATTATTTTTAAGTTAAGTTTCAGATTCAATCTATGCTCATATGGCACCATGACAAATAACAGTATCAGAAAACAGGAGCACGCAGGTAGATGAAGAGGAGAGCAAACCACTCCCTCAAATACAAAAGAGAAAGAGACAATTACCTCTCCCAACTGGTTCAGGACCCGACTAGAGGGACGGCCATACTGGACTTAGTATTAACCAATAGGCCTGACAGAACAACAGACGTGCAGGTTGGTGGACACCTGGGAAATAGTGACCATAAAGTAATAACTTCCAATTATCATTCAAAAGAGCGTTTCTACAGGGAGGAACAAAAATACCAAACTTCAAAAAAGCTAAATTTAGCCAACTAAGAGAGTCTATAGGCCTAACTAACTGGGACAAAGTCCTCAAAAATAAAAATACAGCCACAAAATGGGATATCTTTAAAAACATCCTAAAATCTCATTGTGAGAGGTACATACCATATGGGAATAAAAGGTTAAGGAACAAAAAGAAACCAATGTAGATAAATAGAACTGTAAAGAAAGCATATAAATCACTAAAACAGGAGGGTAGCACGGAAGCACTGAAAAACTATAAGGAAAAAAATAGAACATGTAAAAAACAAATAAAAGCGGCCAAACTAGAGACCGAGAGATTAATTGCCAAAGAAAGTAAAACTAATCCTAAAATGTTCTTCAATTATATAAATGTTAAAAAGTATAAATCTGAAGGTGTCGGCCCTTTAAAGAGTAATGAGGGGGGAGTCGCAGAGAGCGACGAGGAGAAAGCAAAACTGTTAAATATTTTTTTCTCCAGTGTATTCACTGAGGAAAATAAACTGTCAGATGACATGCAGAATGTAAAAATAAATTCCCCATTAAAAGTGTCCTGTCTGACCCAGAAAGAAGTACAACAGCGACTTAAAAAGATTAAAATAGACAAATCGCCAGGTCCGGATGGCATACACCCCCGTATCCTAAGGGAATTAAGTAATGTCATAGCCAGACCCTTATTTCTGATATTTGCGGACTCTATACTGACAGGGAATGTCCCACAGGATTGTCGCATGGCAAATGTGGTGCCAATATTTAAAAAGGGTCCAAAAACAGAGCCTGGAAACTATAGGCCGGTAAGTTTAACATCTGTTGTGGGTAAACTGTGCTATCTTAGAGCATCTCAACGGAAATAAGCAAATAACGCCATATCAGCATGGCTTCATGAGGGATCGGTCATGCCAAACTAATTTAATTAGTTTCTATGAGGAGGTAAGTTCTAGACTTGACAGCGGCGAATCAATGGATGTCGTATATCTGGACTTCTCCAAAGCATTTGACACTGTACCACATAAAAGGTTAGTATATAAAATGAGAATGCTCGGACTGGGAGAAAACGTCTGTATGTGGGTAAGTAACTGGCTCAATGATAGAAAACAGAGGGTGGTTATTAACGGTACACACTCAGATTGGGTCACTGTCACTAGTGGGGTACCTCAGGGGTCAGTATTGGGCCCTATTCTCTTCAATATATTTATTAATGATCTTGTAGAAGGCTTGCATAGTAAAGTATCAATTTTCGCAGATGACACTAAACTGTGTAAAGTAATTTACACTGAAGAGGACAGTATACTACTACAGAGGGATCTGGATAGATTGGAGGCTTGGGCAGATAAGTGGCAGATGAGGTTTAACACTGACAAATGTAAAGTTATGCACATGGGAAGGAATAATGCAAGTCACCCGTACATACTAAGGCCTCTTTCACACGACCGTTTTTTTTTTTCGTTTTGCCGGCCGTTTTTTGCGTTCCGTATACGGTCCATATACGGAACCATTCATTTCAATGGTTCCGCAAAAAAAACGGAATGTACTCCATATGCATTCCGTTTCCGTATTTCCGTTTTTCCGTTCCGTTAAAAGATAGAACATGTCCTATTATTGCCCGCAAATCACGTTCTGTGGCTCCATTCAAGTCAATGGGTCCGCAAAAAAAACGGAACACATACGGAAATGCATCCGTATGTCTTTCGTATCCGTTCCGTTTTTTGCGGAGCCATCTATTGAAAATGTTATGCCCAGCCCAATTTTTTCTATGAAATTACAGTATACTGTATATGCCATACGGAAAAACGGAACGGAAACGGAAACGCAACGGAAACAAAAAACAGAACAACGGATCCGTTTAAAACGGACCGCAAAACACTGAAAAAGCCATACGGTCGTGTGAAAGAGGCCTAAATGGTAAAACACTTAGTAACACTGACATGGAAAAGGATCTAGGAATTTTAATAAACAGCAAACTAAGCTGCAAAAACCAGTGTCAGGCAGCTGCTGCCAAGGCCAATAAGATAATGGGTTGCATCAGAAGGGGCATAGATGCCCGTGAAAAGAACATAGTCCTACCACTTTACAAATCGCTAGTCAGACCACACATGGAGTACTGTGTACAGTTCTGGGCTCCTGTAAACAAGGCAGACATAGCAGAGCTGGAGAGGGTCCAGAGGAGGGCAACTAAAGTAATAACTGGAATGGGGCAACTACAGTACCCAGAAAAATTATCAAAATTAGGGTTATTCACGTTAGAAAAAAGACGACTGAGGGGAGATCTAATTACTATGTATAAATATATCAGGGGTCAGTACAGAGATCTCTCCCATCAGCTATTTATCCCCAGGACTGTGACTGTGACGAGGGGACATCCTCTGCGTCTGGAGGAAAGAAGGTTTGTACACAAACATAGAAGGGGATTCTTTACGGTAAGAGCAGTGAGACTATGGAACTCTCTGCCTGAGGAGGTGGTGATGGTGAGTACAATAAAGGAATTCAAGAGGGGCCTGGATGTATTTCTGGAGTGTAATAATATTACAGGCTATAGCTACTAGAGAGGGGTCGTTGATCCAGGGAGTTATTCTGATTGCCTGATTGGAGTCGGGAAGGAATTTTTTATTCCCCTAAAGTGGGGAAAATTGGCTTCTACCTCACAGTTTTTTTTTTTTGCCTTCCTCTGGATCAACTTCCAGGATAACAGGCCGAACTGGATGGACACATGTCTTTTTTCGGCCTTATCTACTATGTTACTATGTTCACAGCACTGAAGATGAAATAGCCTTTTCTGAAAGCAAGAAAACGCACTGTAAATGAACCGCTTGTCATAGAACTGAATGGAAGAGGAGAACCAGATCGGACAAACTGTACAGAATTCGTAAAGACTTGTATATATAGTGTAGGATCCTGGTAAGAACCATTTGTAACCCCACCAAAAATGGAAGTACATTTTAAAGGACATCTGTCAGCAGGTTTGTACCTATGACACTGGCTGACCTGTTACATGTGCACTTGGCAGTGAAGGCATCTGTGTTGTTCCCATGTTCATATGAGCATCTTGACACCTGGTTCTGTCAGTCAAAGTGGAGAGGGCAGTAGCAGAGAGAGCAGAGCCTCTAGGTGTAATGGCAACGCCCCTGTTGCTCCTAGAGGCTCATTGCATATATTAAAACATAATTTTTCTCAGTAATGCGGACACATATGAACATGGGACTAACACAGATGTCTTCAGCTGCCAAGTGCACATGTAACAGGTCAGCCAATGTCATAGGTACAAATCTGCTGACAGATGTCCTTTAAAAGCAAGAAGACCTGAGCAGTAACTGGAAGTGCGCAGTCCCCATTGTCAAGATGAGTCCCTGTTGCTCCCTGTGTCTTTGTTTATAACTAGATTTACTGTTACTGGTTTACCGTTTAGGACTCTAGGAAAGTTGGGTGACAATACTCGAGGGAATCCTAATGGTTTGGCTCCAATTTACCCAGATAAAGAAAAGTCAGCAGTGGCTGATTCACATCTTCAGAGTATCTTTATCTTTCGGCAAAGAGAGAGTATAGGCGTGCTCAAACCCCGTCACACCAAGCAGGGACCACGCCAAGAACCACAGCGTTACTTAAAGGGAACCTGTCACCGGGATTTTGTGTATAGAGCTGAGGACATGGGTTGCTAGATGGCCGCTAGCACATCCACAATAACCAGTCCCCATAGCTCTGTGTGCTTTTATTGTGTAAAAAAAAACGATTTGATACATATGCAAATTAACATAAAAGAGTCATATCTTACTTGTGTGACCAGAGAAGAGTCATATTTTCCAGCTCTGACTCATCTCAGGTTAATTTGCATATGTATCAAATCGGTTTTTATACACAATAAAAGCACACAGAGCTATGGGGACTGGATATTGCGGATGTGCTAGTAGCCATCTAGCAACCCATGTCCTCAGCTCTATACCCAAAATTCCGGTGACAGGTTCCCTTTAAGTAAAAAGAGAAAAAGGTCCAGCTCGGTTAAAATGTTACCTTTATTTTTCAGTGCAGATAAAAGCCAGTTACAGTCCAGTATCTTTATCTTTGGTACGTCTCTAGATTTGCCTTAGGCCTTGTCCACATTTCCATGTCAGTGTCATGTCCATGGAAAAAAAGCGTCTGTGTATCATCTGTGAAGATGTCCGTGAAAGATCCGTGATGGGTCCGTGTGTCTGTTTTTTCTCTCAGTGTGTCACGGATGTTGCTCAGCTGAAAATTAAATTCAAGAGTATTTTCTATCTGTCTTCCGTGAAAAATGGACGCACCACGGATGCCATCTGTGTCGTGTCCGTAATTTTCACAGACCCATAGACTTTAATGGACGTGCTTGGTCTGCATCACAGATCAAAAGAGTGCATGTCTCTGTGATTTTTTTTATTAACCCATAGTTGCATAGTTGTGAAGTTTGGAAAAATAGTCCATCAAGTCCAACCTGTAATCCTGCTATATCGATCCAAGGATCGATCCCTGGATGAATGTCCATCTTCCTTTTAAAAGGGGGTTGGGCAAAAGGGAATGGTGTGTAGAACAAGATTTCTATACATTGTGCTTGAATCGGCTCCGTGAGGAACTACCTAACAGTACCTACCTGAAGCAGTAGAGCTATGCCGGAACTGCTGTATGAGGGTAGCCTAAAGGGGGCTACCCCAGTGTGGATTATATGTAAAAAAGGGGGGGGTTGGGCGCGCAGAACTGACGTTGACCGTGCAGCAGGTAGAGGCTGCTGCCTTTTATCCGTACATAGCCCCGCCTCCCCTCGCACAAATATAGCAATGTTAACCATTGCTTAACACTTGTGCTTGAATTGGCTCCGTGAGGAACTACCTAACAGTACCTACCTGAAGCAGTAGAGCTATGCCGGAACTGCTGTATGAGGGTAGCCTAAAGGGGCCAAAAACCACACGGATGCAGGAAAGGTTTGAATCTATATATTTAACGCATCGTATTTACAAAACCAAATTATTGAAGGCAAGGGACATTTCCTGTTGTGGGTCAGGAACATAATGGGCATAACACGCAGATTTCCATCTGCCCAATTTCTGGATGACATGTGCGGGCAAATTATTTTTGGATGCCGCCTGAATGAATGACCTGTGATCGCCAGCGGGTTGACTCCTGAAGAGGACAACAGCAGGCGAAGGTACTTGAGGAAGGTTTGAATGTTCAAGGGAGCACCATCAAACTTGAACAAGGGGGACTCAGCAGGCTCGCACCCGAGGCACTGCAACCACTCATGCAACACTGCGACTGGGCACCATTTGTTGTTTGTGGCAAAGTATCTGACCTGAACTGACTCCCCAGGTCGGCCTGCCTTGCTGGAGTCCAAGCGGAGGATAAAGTGCGTACCGTCCCAGTGCAGCTGGTTCCTCCGCAGATAGCCCCTGGAAGACTTGGCGCAAGTGAACTCCCCCGGCCTGAGGAATCCTTAGAAAGCCAGATACATCGCAGCTTTGATGAGTAAGCTAATGTACTGGCCGAACGGGTTGTTCGACAGTGCATCAGAAACGGACCTGATCCTGTTTCCGGAGAAAGGCCGCCTGGTGGGCCTTCTCCTGATGGACTGCTTCTGAATACCTCTCAACAAGGATCTGATTGGATGGGCTGAAAAAAGGGAAGGTTGATCCGGAAACTGGGAGGTACCAATGATGCTGTATTCCAGCCAGGTACAGCTTGATGGTACTATGGGACAGGTTTAAATGAGAGTGGCAAAAAGCTGCGAATGCTAACAGATATGTGATGGGACCTTTGCCAGTAGAGGGGTATGTGTTATGAAACTTATCAAACAATCGCCAAGCCGTCTTGTATGCCTTTTGTGTGTTGCTGGACAAAGACTTGGACATGAGGCTCTTGGCCATCTCGAGAAATGGAGCTACTCCATCAGCAACTGGCCATGATGCAGAGCCGGTGTTTGTGAGCGGTCTGCCTCCGGGAAAACCTGAAAGAAGAGGGGAAAATTAAAGGGAGATAGTGCATCGGCTGCAACATTACGTCGTCCACTAATGTGTGAGCAAATGAACTTGAAGTTAAAGTGCAATGACAGCCACACGAGCTTCCGCACGAAAGCCATTATGTGCCTGGAACCTGACCTCCCCTTCATCAGAATCTCAGCGAGTGCCTCATTGTCGGTTAGAAACAAGACCGTCTGGTTTCTCCACTGTTCACCCCATGTCACTGCTGCTCCTACTATGGGATAGATTTCAAACAGTGAGGAGCTCCTGGAAAACCCAGTTATGCTGGTAATTTCTGCTGGCCATGGTTCAGTAAACCAATGGGTGCCATGTATGGCTGCAAAGCCAGCAGTGGGAGAGGCGTCTGTATGGACTACTGGCGAATGATTGGATGCCACTGGAATGAACAAGGAGACTCCATTCCACTGGGAGAGGAAGTTGTCCCACATCAGTAAATCAGAAATGGCATTCTGATCCAGGTGAACTGGGCTATCTTGGCATGGTGCTTGAGGAAGGAGCACCAGCAGTCTTGAAATAAATGATCTGCCCTGCGGGATGATCCGCATGGCAAAATTCAGCATGCCGAGAAGTGACTGAAGATCTGCCTTGGTGGTGACCCTTACTTGGGCTAGTCTGTGAACGACTGCCTTGATTCTGGCCAACTTGTCCTGTGGAAGACTGGCTTGCATGTCTACTGTGTCTAGGTGTATGCCTAGAAATGTGATCCCTGTGCTAGGGCCGTCGACCTTGTGTGGGGCCAGTGGAACTTTAAGGTCTTCAAATGCCGTACACAGGACCTGTAAATCTTGAGGCTCTTGATTTGGGGATTCTAACAGGAGAAAGTCGTCCAGATAATGGATAACATGATTTACCCTGAAGGTATTGGACAAGACCCAATGCAGAGCGCTGGCCAACTGGTCAAATAACCAGGGGCTGGAATTGGACCCGAAGGTCAATTTGTTCGCAAAATAATAAGACCCCTGCCATTTCATGCCGTGCCACAGCTATAACTCTGGTTGGATGGGCAGTAACTTGAATGCATCAGTGATATCTGCTTTTGACAACCAAGTACCCTTCCCCAATTTTATTATGACCTGGATGGCCTCGTCTATGGACGCGTATCTCATGGAGAATTCCTCTGAAGGAATTAACGAGTTCAAGCTTGGTGTTTGTAATGAATGTGGGGCCGACAAGTCATAAATAAGGCGTTTTTTATTATTGTATTTCCCAGTCACAATGCCTACTGGATTGACCCTCCAGCATGCAAAGGGCAGTTGGCTGAAAGGACCTATCAAATAACCCCTGTCTGAGGGCATGCTACGCATGGATGGGCTCTGAAACAGATAGCACATAGGTGTAGTAACCTACACTGATTATAATGACATGCTGCGTAATTATAATTATTGCATATCTGGCTCTTCCCTAGGTATTTGATGGGACGCCCTAATTTATTGACCCCGAATGATAACTTGTTACTAGACGGACCTGGGCCTGAACTAGGCTGAACTGATTCTGCCACGTTGCCCGTGTTAGAACACCAACCCGCCGTGTGGGAATAAGAATTACAGACGGTGCAGGTCGGAGCTTTCAGCCCTGCAAAATGGCGACAAAACAATTCAGTGTCTATGTTAGACCAATCCAGGATATGTTGGCACTGTGTCAGAGCGGCTGCCGCTTTAGCCGAGAATGAGCGATGGTAATCAAAAAACGCTGTGCCGCCATACTTATAACCTAATTCCACTACTTTATACATGTATAAGTCTAGTTCAGCCCTCCTATGCGGGTTAGCTGTGCAAATGATGTCCCGGTATAGGCTGAATGAAAGCACGAACTCGGTGATGTTAAGCTTCCTGTTTAACCTGGCATCCTTAGACTTCAGGATCACAGAAACCTCACTGCATGCTATGGTCTTATTGTCCGGGGCCTCATGTGTGGCAATGAGCAGGGATGCCAGATTGACGTCCCTACCCTCCAATATATCCTGCCTGATATTTGCCGGAATGAAGTGGGATGGGGCGATTGTGGGAATCTGAGAAGACCCACCAGAAACGCTGGACTGCCCCACTGCAGCTACCGCTGGTGTTGGTGCCTCCAAACTTGCTGCAGCAGAACTGGCCTCAACAGATTACATCCTGGCCTGTAAGTCTGTCATGGATGAAGCCATGCTGTTGATGACAGCGTGTAGCTGTGTGAGCGATGTTTGAAAGGTACCCATAGAGACCTCATCTTGGCTCACGGGTGGTGCATCTGTCATCAGGAGACGATATAACTCCGCTTTCCTTGCGGGGGCGGGAAAGGAGATGCCCCTCCTCCGCAGCTCGGCGGATAATTTTGGAATAGTCCAGGAACGTAAGGATGGCCCCGTGCTTCGCTCAGAATGGGTGTCCCCACTGTCCCGAGATGCGGAGGAGCCTCCTTTAGTAACCATTAGTAACCCCCCCCTAACCCAAACTATGAAGTGCACACAGCCCAGGCACTGTTATCAGCTGCTGGAGAGGACCTGGCTTTAATAATTTACTTACAGTCCCTGTCAGTAATGTGACCCTGCATGCTGCCTGTTTCTGCGTCCTCCTTCCTTCAACAGATAGATGGACCATGCCTAGCAACCCTATTTTAAGCACAGGTAAAAGTAGGCAGCACAGGGAACAAAAATGTGGAATTAAGGGGTAATTGAATACACAGTGAAAAGTTGAAATAGGGCCACCAAGGTGATATTAATCACCACAATCCAATACTCAAAAAATAAATAAAAAATACGACAGTTATCCTTTAAGTTTTAAAACTGATAGCACTATAACAGATCACTTTATCAAAATCTGTCCAGCTTGCCTTATATACTTACTGCTGACATCAGCCTGAGTGCGTCCGAACAGCTCTCGACATGTCCATTGGAATATCTCCAATATAATGCATTCATATTATAACTGAATAGGCTTTGCATGTATATCTTAACCCTTTAAGAACCTCCGCCGCATAGTGTACAGTGTAAAATAAATAAATAAAAACCTTTATCAGAATTGCATTTTTTTTCCAAATCTACCCCATTTGAATTTTTTCCCCCCACTTCCTACTTCTTGGTATGCTACCGTAAATGTTGCCATTAGAAAGTACAACTTGCCCCTTCAAAAAATAATTCTCATAAGGCTATGTGAATTGAAAAATAAAAAAGTTAGGACTATGGGAAGGCGGGGAGTGAAAAACAAAAACGCAAAAATGGAAAATCCCAGGGTCCTTAAGGGGTTAAAATCTAGATGTGTCAGGCAAATTCCAAGTTCATATTTGGAATCAGCACGCTCATTTTAGCATACATCACATGTTTTTCTCTTAGAATTTGACCTATTGGTGATTAAATGTTTTTCTCTTAGTAGCAAAATTATTGTTGCGCGATGAATTTATTCTGTACTTTATACTTGTTACACTATTTGTAAGCCACGTGGGGTTTCATTTTATTCACTTGTTACATCTAGGAATGTATTTAACAATATACTTATCCAAAGTAAAAGTTCTCCCATTTAGCATTGGTGTCATTATGTGACAATAGTTGCTCCCAGCCTATGTCCTGAAGAGCAGTCCTCAACCCTGGGAAATTTGCCCTACCGACCCGAGTTTTTTTTTTTACAGTTTAGTTGGAATATAATTATATTGTGGTCACTGTTACCAAGGTTTTCATGGACAGTGACATTTCTCACAAGCTCTGCATTGTTAGTAATTACTAGATCCAGAAGAGCATTGCCTCTAGTAGGATCTTCTAAAACTGGCCCATAAAATTATCCTGCAAAAAGCTGAGGAATTTTCTCGGTTTTGCAGTAAAAAACTACTGTCCATGGAAAATGTGGACAGCACACGTCCGTGAAAAACGGAAGTGTGGATGAGGCCTTAGGCAAAAAAATGTATGCGTTAAACAGATGCCTCTGACGGATGGCATACAGGGGGCATGTTTTTATTAAAGAAACATATACGTTAACGTATGTTTTTTTTACTCGAAAAAGCATGGTGTCCTACACTTTTGCTTCCTTTTTCCCCCAAATGTATACATTAAATGTAGGGTGAAAACGTGATGTGAACCCAGCCTTATATACATAGCATACCTTATATTTGCTACTAAGTATTATTACGTGTATTTTGCATTCCATGCTACATTTGTATCATGGTTACTGCTGTATTCTTACAGTGGCCGCTAGATGGCAGTAATAGACCATGGAAATCACCCACAGCAATGTCAATTTCCTGCTTAGTAGCCCTGAAATATTGGTGGAGACTGGTGCCTGTGTTTCCGATGATATTGGACTATTACATGCATTAGGTAAAACCTGTAAGCACGATATGATGTTCTTGTCTCACGTCTTGCTGTGTGTTTTAGGTTGATATTAACCTGTTTTAAGTTATTTTTACTTTCTTAATTATCTAATTACTAAATTCTAATTTGGATCCTCCAGAAAAAAATATTAAAAAAAACGGAATCCTTATCAACCCGGTTCAGACTTTTCTTTCTCGTGAATATTTATTTGATGAGTTATGGAAAATTTAGTTGCAGGTAGAATAAATTGTAGGTGAGATTTACAGCTATTCTTCCTGTTCTAAATAATATATTTAAATGACGATATCTTACCGAGTCATTTGCTTCTTCTGAGTCTGGTTATCTGGATGCTAGGAATTTACATTTCTTTGTGTAATATGGTCTTGTTTAAACCCAGGTCTGTAATCCTAACATAGGATATAGATGAACCTCTACCTGTGTACAGGATATTCAGCAATCTTGGTTCTGCAGCTCTTATGTTGGTTAATGTGCATACAGTACATGACCTACTGTAATAAAATAAAAAAATCTGATATTTTTTCACTTTGCACAGTATATAAAGTACGATTCACACAGCTAGACAAACATTTAACCCTTTGTGACAGAATGGCTGAATATTTTTAATAACCAAAGACAATTATCTCTCCCAACTGGTTCAGGACCCAACTAGAGGGACGGCCATACTGGACTTAGTATTAACCAATAGACCTGACAGAACAACAGACTTGCAGGTTGGGGGACACCTGGGAAATAGTGACCATAAAGTAATAACTTCCAATTATCATTCAAAAGAGCGTTTCTACAGGGAGGAACAAAAATACCAAACTTCAAAAAAGCTAAATTTAGCCAACTAAGAGAGGCCATAGGCCTAACTAACTGGGACAAAGTCCTCAAAAATAAAAATACAGCCACAAAATGGGATATCTTTAAAAACATCCTAAAATCTCATTGTGAGAGGTACATACCGTATGGGAATAAAAGGTTAAGGAACAAAAATAAACCAATGTGGATAAACAGAACTGTAAAGAAAGCAATAAATGACAAAAAGAAAGCATATAGAACACTAAAACAGGAGGGTAGCACGGAAGCACTGAAAAACTATAAGGAAAAAAACAGAACATGTAAAAAACAAATAAAAGCGGCCAAACTAGAGACCGAGAGATTAATTGCCAAAGAGAGTAAAACTAACCCTAAAATGTTCTTCAATTATATAAATGTTAAAAAGTATAAATCTGAAGGTGTCGGCCCTTTAAAGAGTAATGAGGGGGGAGTCGCAGAGAGCGACGAGGAGAAAGCAAAGTTGTTAAATAATTTTTTCTCCAGTGTATTCACTGAGGAATATAAACTGTCAGATGAAATGCTGAATGTTGAAATAAATTCGCCATTAAAAGTGTCCTGTCTGACCCAGGAAGAAGTACAACAGCGTCTTAAAAAGATCAAAATAGACAAATCGCCAGGACCGGATGGCATACACCCCCGTATCCTAAGGGAATTATGTAATGTCATAGCCAGACCCTTATTTCTGATATTTGTGGACTCTATACTGACAGGGAATGTCCCACAGGATTGGCGCATGGCAAATGTGGTGCCAATATTCAAAAAGGGTCCAAAAACAGACCCTGGAAACTATAGGCCGGTAAGTTTAACATCTGTTGTGGGTAAATTGTTTGAAGGTTTTCTGAGAGATGCTATCTTAGAGCATCTTAACGGAAATAAGCAAATAATGCCATATCAGCATGGCTTCGTGAGGAATCGGTCATGTCAAACTAATTTAATCAGTTTCTATGAGGAGGTAAGTTCTAGACTTGACAGCGGCGAATCAATGGATGTCGTATATCTGGACTTCTCCAAAGCATTTGACACTGTACCACATCAAAGGTTAGTATATAAAATGAGAATGCTCGGACTGGGAGAAAACATCTGTAAGTGGGTAAGTAACTGGCTCAATGATAGAAAACAGAGGGTGGTTATTA